>NC_081439.1:29126901-29491067 GCF_949786415.1 Peromyscus eremicus | reverse complement strand
TTCAAGACAGAGTTTCACTGTGTAGCTCTGGCTGTCCTGGAACTCACAGAGATCCATCTACCTCTGTCTCCCAAGTGCTGAGATTAAAGGCATGCACCGCTGTTGCCTGGCCATAATGGGTTTCTTTATTCTTGAATTTTGTATTTCAACTGGATAATGAGGGACGTATGTCCATTACCTCCTGGAACAGGGTTTGTTTTTAATCTACTAGCGCTCAGAAGTACCCCCGTAACAAGCTCTGTTTCAGGAGGAAGTTTTTAGAAAGCTTGAGGGACAGCTGGGCATGGTGGCTCAGTCATGTAATCTCAGGCTAATATAGGAGGGTCACCATGGATTCAAGGCAAGCTTGGGGTATATGGCGAGTTCTAGGAGAGTCAGGGATACAGAGGAAGACCCTGTCTCAGAACAAAACAAAACACTTTCGATGAGCTAGTTATATATCAAAATAGTACCAAAATGTAGTAAAACAGGCTTAGAAGGAGGAAAGGGAAGGGAGAAATGATGTCATTATATTTTAATTTCAAAACATTAAAATGTAAGAGATAAGAAGATAGCCACTGAAAGACTATCAGCACTTGTGCATCTGGTCAGGAAGGCACAGAGTTCCTTAGAACCAGCCGTACTTCAGTATTCCTTCAGTTCCTATACGTTAGGTGCCTGTTAGAACCCCATGGCTAGGAAAGGCATAAAAACACATAGAAAGGAAGTTAGAGACTGGGATTTATGACCTTGGGGATTGAAAGAAAGCTTGAAGGTCATACAGCACAAAGACAAAGATCCAAGATCAAATGAATCAGCAAGAATTTACTGAGTGCCTGCCATGCCTGAGTTGCAGCATGTCAACATAGAAAGGAAATGTTACATGGAGGCATCATCACCTCTGAGTCTTTGTCATCTGGGGACTGGCTTCTCTATCTTATTGTGTGGTTTCTCTTTTATATGTTTTTTTAACCTTTGTTTTTGAGGTGATATTTTATCATATAGCCCAGGTTGGCCTTGAATTCTTGACCCTCCAACACCAGCTACTCAGGTACTAGGATTATAGACAAGTACCCTAGTTTCTTTCATACATTCTTAAAGAAGGTAAGCATTTCTACAGTGTATGATGGTGGGCACCTATAATTCCAGCACTTGAGAGGAGTGACTAGCACTGAAACAGAAAGTCTGTGAGTCTGAGGTCAGTCTGGGCTACACACTAAGTTCCAGCATAGCCTGGGCTACATAGTGCCAGCCTGTCTCAAAAAGGGTTTTTCCTAGTGTATTGTTTGCTTTTATCCTTTGTTAGTTACCCTGGTTGGCCTTGATTACCTGATGTCTTCCTAAGATTTTACCACTACCTCTTCTGATGTCTGATCCTGACTGCTAGCTCCCCAGACTCCAGATGTTTAGCTGCCTCACAGATACTCTCAAATGGTTGTCCTCATGCCCCTGAAATTCAGTTAAACTTGTACTGAAATATGCTGCAGCATGGATAGAACTTATAACTATCATGCAGAATGATAGGAGCCAGGGGCAAAAGCCCACCTATGGTATGATCCCATTTATTTAAGTGGAAAGACAGCCATAGAGACAGAAGGTAGAATTTAGGAGCTGGAGGTTCAGGTGAATATTGGAGAGAGGTCCTGAGGTTATTTGTAATGGTATATAGTTTCTTTTTAAAGTGAGAAAACTATTCTAAAACTGATTATCATGTTTGGTTGCACAGTGCTGTGAATATACTTAACAGTCATGGAATTTTTTTAAATTTTCTTTAACTTTATTGTATGTATATAGCTGTTTTGCCTTTATGCATGTCTGTGGACCACACATGTTCCTGGTGCCTGAGGAGGCCAGAAGAGGGCATCAGAGCCCCTGGAACTGGAGTTAGAGTTGCGAGCTCTCATGTTGATGGTGAGATTCTGGTCCTCTGGAAGTACAGCCAGTCCCCTTATCCACTGATCAGTCTCTCTAGTCCCAAAGTCATTGAATTGAATACTTTAAATAGGTGAACTGTATAGAATGGGAATTATATCTCAGTAAAGTTGTTTAAAAAAATAACTGTCTTACTTTTCTGTTGGAGTGACAGAAACCATGACCACAAAAAAGCTACTTGGGGAAGAAAGGGTTTATTTGGTTTACAGGTACTTATCACAGTCCATCATTGAAGGAAGCTAAAGCAGGCACCTGGAGTCAGGAACTGAAGCAGAAGCCCTGGAGGAACACTGCTTACTGGCTTGCTTCCCATGGCTTGCTCAGTTTGTTTTCTTATGCTACCCAGGATCACTTGTCCAGGGTGTCCCTGCCCGCAGTGACCTGGGACCTACCACATTAATCAGTGAAGAAAATGTTCCACAGACTTGTCTATGTGCCAATTTGGTGGAGGCATTTTCTCAGTTGAGCTTCCCTCTTCCCAGATGAGTCTAGCTCATGTCAAGTGACAAAAAACCAAGCCAATGCAATACCAAATATGCTCTCCTCCACAGACCACTTTCCTCTCCCCTATCATGGTCCATAGCTATTATAGCCAACCAAGCCAACCTGAAAACTTGTCCTAATAGGCAATCCACTTAGTCTCCTTCTAACTTTTAATATTTCAAGTCTTATTTTTATCACTCACATCTTCATTCAGTTCACTCATTTTAACAAATGCATATTATTTTACTATATATGGGTATATTAATTATTTCAGTTTCCCAAGCCTTTTTACTTACATACTCAATAACTAATCCAGTTAGGAAATACCCAAGTGGGGGTAAAGAGATTGCTCAGTGGTTAAGAGCATGTGCTGCTCTCACAGAGGACCTGGGTTTGGGTCTAGCATCCACATGGTATCTATTCTACCTGTAACTCTAGTTCTAGAATATCCAATTTCCTCTTCTGGCCTCTGTGGGCACTTCATGCCCATGGTACACAGACATACATATAGACAAAACATTCATGCACATAAAAAATACACAAGCTAGCTCTTCTAACACTAAGCAGTTTCATATCTTTTTCTTTTGCCTTAAATTTGGATTTAATTATGCTTCTGTCATACAACTTAGTTTTTAAAACACTTTTTAATATATGTATGACATTTCTGTTACTATTAGGTATTAAGTTTTTTCTGAACTGAATTTAATATTTAAAGTACCATAAACATACTGTAAGTTTTGTGAAGTACTGATTAAATGAAGTTTTGCTACAAATGTGTTTATATTTTCAACTAGTTCATATTTTCAAAGATATAAATCTGCCGATGTTGGCGCACGCCTTTAATCCCAGCACTCGGGAGGCAGAGGTGGCTAGATGTCTGTGAGTTTGAGGCCAGCCTGGGCTACAAAGTGAGTTCCAGGACATCCAAGGATACATAGAGAAACCCTGTCTCAAAAAAAAAAAAACAAAAACCAAACCAAACAAACAAAAACCCCCAAACCAAACAAACCAAAGATACATATTACTGGTGGTAGAATAGTAGTGTTCAAGTATCTATATAATTGTATTTCTTCTTATAAGTATGGAAGAACCTTGTATAATTGTAGAAATTGGAATGAAAGGACTTCAGGAATAATTAGTAGTGCTATTTTGTTCATTAGATGCACTCTAAATTATAGGCCAAAAAATACCACTTACTTACTGTTCTATAACCAAACAGTATTTTGAGAGTTCTCTCACTGAAGCTTGGTTTTGTTGTCTTCTAAATTTTGTTAGGCAAAAAGAATTGAGAGCTATCTGATATAAAGTGAAAAATTTATACTATTTATTACTAGTATATTTATTTAAAATATATATTTATATATATATAAAATATATATAAAGTATACTATAAATTTGTTAAAGTTGGGTTATTTATTTATTTATTTTATGCAGAGTCTCACTATATAAACCAGGCTAGCCTGAAACTCAAAAGAGATCTGCCTACCTCTGCTTCCTTAGTGTTGGGATTAAAGGAGTGTGCCATCACCACCTGGCAAAACCAGCTTTTTGTTTGTCTTGAGACAGGGTCTCACTGTATGGTACTGGCTGGTCTAGTACGCACTATGTAGACCAGGTTTACCTTGATCTCAGAGATCCGCCTCTGCCTCTAGAATATTAGGATTAAAGGCCAACATGCCCCATTCTTGGCTCACTTTCTTGACATCATCACTAATAACTGAGTGTTCTTTGGGGGCCTCGCCAGGTCATACAAAATAATAGATTCAACGGGCCTGTAGAGATGGCTCAGTGGCCATGTAAGTGTGAATACCTGAGTTTTAATCCCCACAACCTCCAGAACACCAGAAAAAGAGGTAGTGTGCATCTGTAATCCCAACACCTCCACAGCAGGATGGGAGAGATCTGAGAATCCATGGAAGCTTGTGGAGTAGCTTGTAACCTGTAGTGAACAACAAAAGATCCTCTGTCTCAGCTGGTAGTGTGGCCTAGTGATCTAAGGTGCTGTATTAAGTAAGAGACCCTGTCTCAAGGTGAAAAGGGAGAACCAATATCTGAATGTGTCCTCTGACCTTCACATGTGTGCCATGTTATTTAGACACCTGTATTCACATGTATGTGTACACATACTCATACATACATACATGAGAAAGATTACATTTTATATTTATAATTATATATATACACATAAATATATATTTGTGACAATAATTTTTAAAAAGGTCATAAATTTGAAAGAGCATGGCAAAAGTAAATGGGAGGACTTGGAAGGAGGAAAGAGAAGGGAGAAATGATATAATTATGATATTGAAAAAAAGAAATAGATTCAAGATGAGAATGTAAAAGAGACGGAACTAGCCTTACCAAAGTGTGTAGAATTTTAGAAAGTGAACATCAGGAATTTAAAGATCTGAGTGAATTCCCTCAAACTGTCTGGACCCACACTGCTACTTGTAAAGTCATTGTATACTCCTGAGGGTATGTGTACTGCAGTTGAGACTCTAACTTGTGTATGTAAGCCTCTGTTGATGACTTCAGGGTAGCATATAGGTACTCATTTTTTCTAGTATCAACATTTAAGCACATTAACATTTTAGTATCTTGCCAGAAATTCCCCTTTTACTCATTTGTACTAATACCCAGAGTATATGAAAGGGTCTATAGTATAGACTCTATACCCTAGTCAGTGTGACACGTCAACAGTTTTTCAACCTGAAAGCAGCAAGTCTCTGCTTCCCTAGAGGGTTCTCTCTCTCTTTTTTTTTTTTTTTTTTAGACAGGGGCTCTTTTTGTACCCCTGGCTGTCCTGAAATCGCTCTATAGACTAGGCTGGGAACTCTCAGAGATCTGCCCATTCCTGCCTCTGTCCTCTAGAGCAGGGATTAAAGGTATATGCCACCAGGCTTGGCTTTTCTGAGGGTTCTTGACTCACTGAAGCTTCTTTCTGTTTGATAGCTCATACATCATAGAACTTTTAGAAGACTGACATGAATCTGTCATATTTCTCCAGTATGGCTTTTAGGTTTCATATCAAAATTATGCTTAGGAAAATTCTTTACTGTGTCCTTTGAGTGGTTTTATTTATTCATTTGTTTATTTATTTGGTTTTTTTTTTGAGACAGGGTTTCTCTGTGTAGCTTTGGAGCCTTTCCTGGAACTCACTCTGTAGCCCAGGCTGGCCTCGAACTCACAGAGATCTGCCTGGCTCTGCCTCCCGAGTGCTGGGATTAAAGGCGTGCGCCACCGACGCCCGGCTTTTGAGTGGTTTTATAATTAATATAATCCATTATATTTTTATGATAGAATATGAAAACAAGATCTGATTTCCTACTAGTAGTTTTATAACATCATTTATTGAATATCTTGCCCTTTCCTTGACAATTGAAAATGATCGCTTCAAGCCAGGCATAGTGGTGCACACCTTTAATCCCAGCACTTGGGAGGCAGAGGTAGTTGGATCTCTGAGTTCGAAACCAACCTAGTCAACAGAGTGAGTTCCAGGACAGCCAGGGCTGTTACACAGAGAAATCCTGTCTCAAAAAACAAAAAAGGAAGGAAGGAAGGAAGAAAATGCTCCCTTCATTATAAGCTAGAGCCTTAGCTATCACTGTCTGTATTTAGAAGCTTTCCAACCATCTTGTTTTCCTGATCCTGTGATTTGCTTATCTCTTTGCTGTTCATGTCCTGGAACATAGATTCTGTCACATCACATATACACAGACACTGTCTTAGTGCTTTGTTGCTCACAGAAAGAAACCAAACTTGTTAGGCATGTCTAGTCCTAAGCTACCTTTCCAGGAACATTTCACCACAGCCATCTGCATTTTAAAGTGTGTTTCCATTGTTCCTACTGTTCTCTTAGCTAGAAATAGCATTAGTGCTGCCACCCACTCTTGTGGAAGCAGGGTCTTGCTATGTAGTTCAGATTTGGCCTCAGACTTTAATCCTGCTTTACCTCCCAAGTGCTGGGATTTCAGGCATATGCCACTAAACTTGATTTCTGTTCTTTATTATAAAATCCTCCTTTTCTTTTGAGAGCTACTGGAAACTTTTCCGAGCCTTCCCTCACACCCCTTTAACTCCTGTTTTATTTGGTTATTTCTGTTCATCTTACTCATTTGTGAAACAGACGATCCACTTAAGGCTAGACCATGCCTTATCAGTCTATCCTCTTGGTTTACCTTTTGTCATTTTCGGGCTTTAGAAAATGTGTTTTTTAATGGAATTGAATCCGGATCATGAATACATACATACAAACATACATGCATACATATGCTCCAAAAGGTTAGTGAGCAGAAACTGCAGGATGGGAGTTTTCTGGCTTTGATAATCTGCAAAGACAATTCAGTATCTAACTGTACTGGTATGTGACTGGTTTGTTACAGTGGAAGGATACACAGCAAAATCAGCACACGGAGCAAAATTGAGGGGAAACTTTGTGCAAATTTATGTGGGTCCTTTCCCCGTGGAGCCACTCAGGGCATGACTAATTCCTTCAGCAGTTGCTTAAGATAATGTATGTGCACCGTTGCCAGCCTGAGCTCACTGGAGACTCAGTGCCCAGTGTTGTTACGAAGAGCTTATCATATGGTCACTCCTTAGTGGACATACATCCAGATTCTAGGCTCTCAGAAAGAAGTAGCATAACCCGTGTTATTTACACTTTGAACACTCACCAGTTAATAGTCAGACTCCCCCTGAAATGTCAGCCACCAGCCAGCCTTGAAAGCAGGCACTTCCAAGGATAGCAGTAACTCCTGTTATGCCAACTCTTTTCTGAGCAGTCATATTTTTGAGGAGCTTAATTTCTCTAAAGGGAAAGATATCCATGGCAGGAGTGGTAAGGAGATGTGCACTAAGTACTTTCACTGTCTTCCCAGAGGAGGTAGGTTGTAAGCCGAGGCTTGGGGAAGACTTAGGCACAGAAAGAGTGAAAGCCCCTGGTCCATGTTTGTCAGTAGCATGTGGGATTAAGGAGAAAGAAGTACACAATATACTGAGGGCCTCAAATTGTTCATAATTTATTTCTTATTTGAATTGGTAGCAGTAGGATACCTTTGTGTGGAGTAAGAAGGGGAGATAGTGCTTTAGGACAGCCAGTTGAATAGTAGTGAGTAGCAGGGTCCCAGGGAATTAGGATGAGACACAGTAAGACCAGCAAGGTAGCATTTGCAGTGACCCTGTGTTGTTAGGAAAACCTAGCCTGGAAGTAGTGGCGCACACCTTTAATCCTGCTCTGGGGAAGCAGAGCCAGGTGGATCTCTGAGTTCCATTCCAACCTGGTCTACAGAGTGAGTTCCCTGGCAGCCAGAACTGTTGTTACACAGAGAAACCCTGTTGGGGGCGTGGGGGAAGAAAACCTAGACAAGCCTGGCAGTGGTGGCGCACGCCTTTAATTTCAGCACTAGGGAGGCAGAGCCAGGTGGATCTTTGAGAGTTCGAGGCCAGCCTGGTCTACAGAGTGAGTTCCAGGAAAGGTGCAAAGCTACACAGAGAAACCCTGTCTTGAAAAAAAAAACCCACAAAAAAACTACGATTGTCAGTTGAACTTTTCTTTAGAGTTATTGTACTTAGAGTTTCTTTTCAAAGTTGTTGTTTGGTGACATTTTATTTGAAGATACATGGTTTTGTAGTATATAATCAATAAAGAATAAGTACAATGTCATCTACAAATTTTAGATGAATAATGTTGAAAAATGTATATGCATGTGTTTTGAACATTTCATTAAGCAAGATAGAAGGAATAATAAGATTTTTCTACCAGCATTGTTTTTATTTGGAATTAAACATTTCCATTCTAATATGAATGTTAAAAATAAACACACTTTTGCATTTTTTTCAGTTTTAATGTAAGAGCCTAGTTAAAAGGTAAGGATATATTTGAATAAATTTTTATTTTTAGTGTCTTTGAAATACATGTCGTTCTACCATTTTTAGTTTTATTATTTACATAGTTTTATATCAAGTTTGTAGTTGGTAATTTTAGTGTTTTTGCATCATACCACAATATAAAACCCACATTTGTTACTTTTATCATAATCTTCCTGTTCTTGTGAGGTTTTTTTCTCATATTTATTGAAACCTTATGTCTTTATGTTGCCAACCATCTGAAAGTTTTCCAAAAGCTTTCTTTGCAATCAATTGTCAGTCATTACAAGAGTCCATGTAAGCCGGGCGGTGGTGGCATACGCCTTTAATCCCAGCACTCGGGAGGCAGAGGCAGGCGGGTCTCTGTGAGTTTGAGGCCAGCCTGGGCTACCAAGTGAGTCCCAGGAAAGGCACAAAGCTATACAGAGAAACCCTGTCTCGAAAAACCAAAAAAAAAAAAAAAGAGTCCATGTAGTTTTGGAATAAGAAGTAGTATGTGATAGAAAGGATACCATGCTAGTTTGCACATGTGTGCCTCCATTGTGTCAGGCTGGGGACTGGAGAGGCAAAGTTTGAGTCTTGAGTTTAGGCCAGAGTGCTTTCCCTGAAAAATTCTCAAGGAGCACAATGTGGTTTCCCCATTTGCTAAGACCAGTGCCATCTAGTGGAGTTTTTGTCTGATCCATTTACCATTTTTACCTGTTTTGGTGCATTCAATGTTTAGATGGCATCTTCAGGGTTCCACATTCCTTTGTGTGAATTGTGAGGTGCAAGTTAGCACTGTACAGATTAAAGCATTTTGAGAACTGCACTGTGGGCCAAACTCTAGCTAAGATGTTATAACTGACTCTTCTATTGAAGCCCATATTTCTCTTGTTTTCTCTTGATAGGAATACACAATATTGCCACAGAAAACCAATCTGAAAATGTTGCAAATGGAACTGACCCTACATGAGGACTTAACTGAGGACAGAACTGAGCATCTCGTTTGGTCAGGAATTGGAATTGACACTAAGACACTAATACTGTAACTTTCTTGATAAAATATCTTTATTTTTCAGTAGTGGAATGCTGCAACTTTTTTACACTTAACAATCACTGTTAACCACAGTATTCAGTTTCAAAGTTGTATTTAACTACAAACTCTTTTCAAAAACTCTCAGCAGGATCATTTGAGGGCCATTATTTGTTGATGCATCTTTTTCTGAGTGTGGTTTCATTGAGAGAATTTAATAAGTTATATCTAAACATTTATATGTTCAAAGCTTTGTTTATGTTATAAGAACAAGTATCAGAATTATATAGTGTCTGTATATGGAATAACTTTATACAGTGGCCTTACAGTAGCAAATTTTATACTGGCATTTCTTTTTCTGATGACATTTTGGCTTCTAACTTGAAGTTTTCTGAAGTTTCTGAAAATCAAGGCCTATATACATCATCCATTTCATAATCAAATATGAGAAGCCTAGAGAAGAGGTGTGTCTTCTTCATCGGGTCGTGGCAAAGTGCACTGAATTGTTAGTAATGCGTGTCTTGGGTATTCCCATGACTATTTGCTCTTTTCTAGTTTCAGATGCTATTGTGGAAAATATCTAAGGATTTTGTAATCTCTATTCCATCTTCTTTTCCCTCAGGGCAAGCTTGTGCATATTATATTTTTAAAGGCTTTTAAAATCTGACAGACAAAATTGCATATTTGGACATTGTACTTTACTACTATGATATTACACATTTTGCAGACACATCTTACAAAGGGCGTAACTTTTGGTTCAGTTGATAGGTGTTGCATACCTATGACATGTAATATAGGATCCATGGGATATTAAATACAGTCTGTAGGTCCAGAAACTTACTTCTTTGTTTTCTTTCCTTCTGCTTAAAAGTACATACACATTCTCAGTCAATTTTTTTGTGAAATGTTTATTTGTAAGAAAATAAAACATTGTTGCTCTTTCTGCTTGAAGCTGTTAACTGGCAGTTGGTGAGAACATTCTTTTTATTTTTCATCAGACTGACAACCCTGGATAATACCTGTTGATGTTGAATACTTAGGAAACACACAATGATGTATATTATTCCATATTTTCTTGTTTAAATTTTTTCAGACAAGGGCCATTCTTCCTTAAGTGGGTCAGTGATAAGGGAAGTTGGAGCCTTGATTCAGTGGTAACTGATGACACATAGATGGCCTGATTTTCATACTGTGTACCCCTTCTAGAAGTCAGGTTTTCCAACC
The DNA here is from genome assembly GCF_949786415.1 of Peromyscus eremicus. NCBI lineage: Eukaryota > Metazoa > Chordata > Mammalia > Rodentia > Cricetidae > Peromyscus > Peromyscus eremicus. The sequence goes on along the minus strand of NC_081439.1, from coordinate 29,480,569 downwards.
CTCCTATACATGAAGCTAAAAGTAAGGGAGAAAATTATGTATGCAGTAGTATAGCAAGTTTGCATTGTCTGGGTAATTAAAACCCTACCTTAATTTTCTTGAGTAAGGGTCTAATGTAGCCTGGGCTAATATGGAATTCAGTATATTGCTAAGGATGACATTGATAACCTCTAGGGTGTTGGGATTATAGGCATGTTGCCACCGTTAGTGGTTTTTATAAGGTGTTTCATGCATGTTAGGCAAAAACTCTGCCAGCTGAACTACATTCTCAGTCTATCGAGCTTAATTTTTATTTTATTATTTTATGTGTATAGGTGGTTTTTACTGCATATGTATCATACAGTGCCCACAGAAGCCAAAGGGAATGTTTTAGCCCCTGGAACTGGAGTTACAGGTGGTTACGAGATGTCACTGGGTGTTGGGAATTGAACCAAGGATCCCTGATGGAGCAACTGGTACTCTTAACTGCCGCGCCATCTGTCCAGCCCCTAGTTTTAAAGTAATTGATTTCATTTGTTCCCATATTCTAGTAGACAGTTATGAAACTGTCATAATTAGTCATTTGATTGGCTGATCTGTGTGCATGAGTACTTGCATGCGTGTGTGTGTGTGTGTGTTTGTGTGTGTGTGTGTGTAATATGTACCAATGAACAAGAAAAAGGATGGGCCTTGTCTGCCTTTGTGGTTTCTATAGTCTCATAAGGAAAAGGGCCATGTACATAGAAATGAAACCTGATGAACAGCTTGGCTATAAATGTTTTTATTTATTGTAGCACCTAAGGATAAGATTTTTAATTTAGTATTTCATTTCACAACTGATTCCCATTTTAGGCATATCTGGATAAACTTTTGGCATTATCTCAAAATTCAAAGCTTTTTATCTGGCAAAATAGTATTCAGAGAACATTGTTGGTATAAGGATAATAGCCTAAAAAGAAATACTTGCTTTATAAAGTACACACCAAGTGTGGTGGTTCACACCTATAATCCCAGCACTTGGGACTCTGAGACAGGAGGAGTGCCCCAAGTTTGAAGTCTGCCTGACTTACATAGTGAGTTCAGGCCAACCTGAGCTACTGTGTGAGATACTGTCTCAAAAATGCATAAAATATAAAAGTAATCTTGGATGCATTAAAAATAAAAATAATTTAGAGCATACAGTAGAAACAGGGACCATATCAGTCTTGTTCACCATAATCCTCAGCACTCAACATCCTAGTTAACAGTAGAAGCTCATTAAATATTAACTGAATGAGGAATCAGTAAGTAGTGAGTAGGATTTACATGTCTAATTTTTATATGGAAATTGAACAAGACCACTTTAAATGGCCTGAAAAGGAATCTGAATTCTTAAACGCTTAACTGCTTAAGACTTGAGAAGTTTCTTTTTATCTTGGTATGTGTAAATTCAGGTGTTCGTATGGCATTGCACACGTGAAGGTTAGAGGAGAATCTCAGGTTCTTGCTTGTTGGTCCTTGCCTTCCACTTTGTTTGAACAGAGTTTCTTGTTTGCTGCTTCATATGCCAGGCTAGCTGGCCTGCCAATTTCCAGGTACTCGCCTGGCTCCGCCTCCCATCTTGCTGTGGGAATGTTCAGATTACAGGCATGTGCTACCTTCCATGGCTGTATGTGGGTCCTCATGCTTATGTGGCAAGTGCTTTTACTCACGGAGCCATTGCCCCACCCCAGAAAGGTTTTGGCCGAGTCCCATACCATTGCCTCCTTTCATTTCCTCCCATGTGCTAGAATTGTCTCTGGTAGTAGGGTGGCAATAGTAAGATCACCCCTGCTCTGAACCATTAGAGGGAAAGATCCACAAAGATAAAGAATCTCTAAATACAGCATTCACTACTGTAACACAGATACAAAAGGTTGAGGGAGAAGTTGGCACTCCTGCTGAATAGTTCTTCCAAGTTTCTTTCCTATTGACTAGACGAAGCTCCAACTATTTGGTTGGTGGGTTTTCTGTTTTTAAAAATGGATGTTAGTTAAAAATGAGTAAAATGTACCTAGGTTCTGCTGTATTATTTCTTTTGTTTTTCGTTTGGTGTTTGAGGCATTGTATATACAAGTGCTAAAATCACAGGTATGTGCCACTGCGCCTGGCCTTTTCTGTTATTTTTTATAGCTACATGTGAATTAATAATTATCTCAGTATAAATTTCAATTTAAATGTACCCATCAAGGGGTTGGAGAGATGGCTCAGTGGTTAAGAGCACTGGATGCTTTTCCAGAGATCCTGCCTGAGTTCAATTCCCAGCAACCACATTGTGGCTCACAACTATCTATAATGAGATCTGGTGCCCTCTTCTGGCCTGCAGACATACATGCAGGCAGAACACTATACATAATAAATAAATAAATCTTTTAAAAAAAAAAAGCCGGGTGGTGGTGGTGCACACCTTTAATCCTAGTACTCAGGAGGCAGAGGCAGGTGGATCTCTGTGAGTTCGAGGCCAGCCTGGACTACAAAGCGAGTTCCAGGAAAGGCACAAAGCTACACAGAGAAACCCTGTCTCAAAAAACCAAAAAATAAATAGATAGATAGATAGATAGATAGATAGATAGATAAACCCTACCCATCACCATATCAGAGAAAACTCATATTTTGGAGTATACATTGAAAAATATACTTACACTAAAACTTTTTTTTTTTTTCAAGACAGGGCTTCTCCGTGTAGCTCTGGCTGTTTTGGAACCTTCTCTGTAGACCAGGCTGGCCTCGAACTCACAGAGATCTACCTGCCTCTGCCTCCCAAGTGCTGAGATTAAAGGTTTTTACCACCACCCAGCTCATTTTAACATTTTAAATAGATGCATGCCAAGGTACCATGTTTTAGTTAATGTATTAAGGCTACTATTGCTGTGATGAAATGCCATGACCCAAATCATCATGGGAAGGAAAAGGTTTATTTCACTCACAGTTCCATTTAACAGTTCATCATCAAAAGCAGTGAGGGTAAGAACTCAGAGGCAGGAGCTAATGCAGAGGCCATGGAAGAGTGCTATTTACTGGCTTGCTTCACATGGCTTGCTCAGTCTGCTTTCTTACAGAACCCAGGACCACCTGACCAGTAATGGTCCCACCCATAATGGGCTGGGCCCTCCCACATCAACCACTAATTAAGAAAAATGCCCTATAGGTTTGCATACAGCCCAATCTTATGGAGGCATTTTCTCAATTGAAGTTCCCTCTTTGATGACTAGCTTGTGTCAGATTGACATAAAACTAGCTAGTACAGTTAATGAACTCCCATTTTTTTTTTTTGTTGTTTGCTTGATGATGCCTGGGCTCAAACCCAGGGAATCACATTTGCTAGGCAAATGCTTTATCATTGAGCTGTATCCCTAGCCCTTGAACATCTTTTAGAGAAAGTTGGGGATGCTTTGAGGCAGGATCAAGAAAAGTAAAGCTAAGTCAGGAAGTCTGTATTAGCTAGCAACAACCAAGTATATAATGTCTAGCAGCCACCAGACAAGGAAGGGAGATGGGAATACAGCTAGGTGTTACATGTCAAGATGTCAAGATGGTGACTTCAAACCCTTCCACACAAGAGTCACCTAGTAAAGAAACAGGTGGCAAGTCTTGGTAACAGGGCTTCCAACATGATCAAAAGGGCTGACAGGATGACCAGGCCATGTGGAGGAAAGTAAAGGTAACCCCCCTGCCCTACCCTTGGGACTCCAGCATAGAGTGACTAGGCATTCCTGAGATGCTTGAGCAGCCTGGGGAAGTCAAAGCCACAGAAAGAAGGGACACCTTTGGCTGGTTCAGCAAGCCTAAATGTAGACATTCAGTAAGGTCCCAGAGGAAAGGGAATACCAGGTTCCCCCACAGAGTTCTAGCACAACAGATGATTGCAAGTTTGGAATTCATGAAGATAGAACCAAGACACTGAAATTGAATCATAGTTGTAGAATAGAAAGTAAATGTTAGAAATCTTGACAAAAACTGACAAATTGGAACTTGTAGAGGGAGGGAAATGGGATGAATACTAAAACCCTCCTCCATAGTCAGCTGTCACGTTAAGTCATAATATCCTAAGGTTGCAATCCAGAAGGCATGGATATACAGCCCAGTGGTGGAACACTTGGGTAGCACTGTGGTGGTTTGAATAAGAACAGTCCCCATAGGCTCACATATTGGAATGCTTAGTCATCAGGAGTAGCATTATTTGAGAAGGATTAGGAGGTGTGGCCTTGTTAGAGGAAGTATGTTAATGGGGGTGGTTTTTGAGGTTTCAAAAACTCACGTCACTCCTGCACCTCCTGTACCACCCCGTACTATGGATTAGGATGTAGCTCTCAGCTACTATTCCAGCACCATGCCTGCTGTCATGCTCCCTGCCATGATGAGCATAGACTAAATCTCTGAAACTGTAAACAAGCCCTAATTAAATGCTTTCTTTTATAAGAGTTGCCTTAGTCATGGAATCTCTTCACAGCAATAGAACATTGACTAAGGTGGGCCCTAATAACCAACGTTAAGTTTTTCACAGCTTCTTGACTTTCACACAGTGGTTCTTAGTGTGATCCCAATGCCTGATAGCATCCTACACCAGCAGCTCCTTCAATTTCACTTCTGATTCTTTTTCTATTGGATTTAATTAAAATTATAATAAATATATAAAAATATAATAAATAAATATAAAATAAAAATAAATATAATAAATATATATAAATAAATTAAAAATAGCTCCTATTCCTGGGCATACATATGAATGCATAAGAGGATGGAAACATACTTACCTATTGTTAACATTTGGTTACATAACTGGTGGAATTTGGAGGGACTGTGGTTTTCCATATCTGTCACATAACAAAACACCTAGCGTTGTTATGAAAGTCATTTTCTTAAAAGTGGTAAGATCATTTTATTCTACCCAGCACTGAATGTCAAGTCACTAAAAACATGTCAACAAACATTACCTTTATTAGGATGTCTGCTTCACTGTAGCCCAGTGGGGTTCCTTCCCTGCTCTTCCTTCTCCCACATTATAAGAAGTACTGAACTTCTTTATATGTGGTGTTGACATTTTAGTATAAATTATTGACATGCAGAATGTAACATAGTTACATAAAAGTTAAATCAATGTCACTTTTTTTAAGGAAAGACAAGCTAGTTATGGTGGTCTCACAGGGTCAAGTTCAAGGTCAAGGACAGTCTGGGCTATACATTTTTTTTTCTTTTTTTTCTTTTTTGGTTTTTTGAGACAGGGTTTCTCTGTGTAGCTTTGCGCCTTTCCTGGAACTCACTTGGTAGTCCAGGCTGGCCTCAAACTCACAGAGATCCGCCTGGCTCTGCCTCCCGAGTGCTGGGATTAAAGGCGTGCGCCACCACCGCCCGGCACATTTTCTTTTAAAGACAAAGCTTTTCTCTTTCCCTATTAATAAAATAATCATTAAAGCCAGGCAGTGGTGGTGCACGTCTTTAATCCCAGCACTTGGGAGGCAGAGCCAGGCAGATCTCCATGAGTTCGAGGCCAGCCTGCTCTACAGAGTGAGATCCAGGACAGGCACCAAAACTACATAGAGAAACCCTGTCTCGAAAAAACAAAAACAAAACAAAACAAAACAAAACAAAACCAGAAATTAATCACTAAAGCCTACAGATTCAAAATTGAGTTAAGGTTTTACATATCATTACACCTAAACCTATGCTATCCACTTGTAACACCTAACCTTCAAAGAAATCTGGAGAGATGGTAACCAAATCCCATTAAGCCAACACAGCTTCACTTAGATTCTTAAAAGGAATGTTACCTTGACTTCTTGTTTCCTTGTACCTGTTCATTTTGTTCATTGAAGCACCTTTCTGGTTTTGGCTGTTGAGGCTGAGACAGTCACAGTCTCAGTCTCTCTCTCTCTCTTTCTCTCTCTCTCTCTCTCTCTGTCTCTCTCTCTCTCTGTCTCTCTCTGTCTCTGTCTCTCTCTCCCTCTCTCCCTCCCTCCCTCATTCCCTCCCTCCCTCCCTCTTTTTGGTTTTTGAGGTAGGACTTCACATGTTCCACACTAACCTGAAACTTGCTGTATAGCCAAGACTGATCTTGAACTTTGATGCTTCTGCCTTTACTTCCCAGGTGCCAGGATTAATTGCTAATTTTAGAGTATTGATTAGATCTTTGTAATTCTGTTTCTTGAAATGGTATGAAAATGGAAGAAAAATTATAAACCTTCTGCTCAAATACTTGCTATAACATTTTGGTATTTCTCATTAGTCTCTCTGGTAGTTGAGATTATACTAAATGTATATTTGGTCTTTGTAGATTATCATAAACATGTATAAAACATGTTTAAGTTAGTATGACATTCATTTGCATCCATTATATAGGACAAGGGATAGAATCCCATTCCCAGAAAGCTAAGCATGTCTTTCGAAATCCTGAATTATAATGTTAAAATTTAGGAAGTTATTTTTGCTCTATATATTGCTTAAGATATTAAAAAACAAGTTAAACTTTGCAGGTAATTTTCTTTCCTCTTTTATTTTTGTGAACTTGCTGTGTAGCCCAGGCTAGCCATGAACTTCCAGCAATCCTTCTACCTCTGTCTCATAAATGCTGGCTGGGATTACAGGCATGAACCACCATGCCTGGTCCTACTGATAAATTTCTAAAGGAAATTCTTACCTTCATTTCTTTTTTTTTTTTTTTTCTTTTTTTGGTTTTTCGAGACAGGGTTTCTCTGTGTAGCTTTGCGCCTCTCCTGGAACTCACTTGGTAGCCCAGGCTGGCCTCGAACTCACAGAGATCCGCCTGCCTCTGCCTCCCGAGTGCTGGGATTAAAGGCGTGCGCCACCACCGCCCGGCTTCTTACCTTCATTTCTAATCCCTTGTAATTATGTTTAATATTTAGTAAAGAAGAAAGTGACTTCAGTGTTGAGAGGTGATAGGTGGTGACAGTTTGTGCAAGATACTACAGGAAACACAAAGCTTTTCACTTAATGGGGTCTTAACAATTGTGGAGGAAAAAATAGTTGCCAAGATATTCCCCGGATAATCCCGCTATAATTCACAGACACAGAGAGGCTAAGTAACAAGGAGGACTCTAGGGGGGAAACATGGATCTCCCTGGGGAGGGGAATAGAATAAATTTTGCTGGTGGACCGGGGGTGGTGGGGATGGGAATAGGAGGAATCAGACTGGGGAGTGGAGGAAGAGAGTATGGGGAGAGATGACTGGTATTGGAGGGCATAAGGAGGCAATGTGGAAACCTAGTGCAGTGGAAACTCCCTGGAACTTCCTAGTGAAGTCTCTTAGTAATGGGGAATACAGAGCCTGAATCGTCCATCTTCTATAACCAGACAAGGCTTCCAGCCATGGGACTGGGTCACCAACCCAACCAGAAAACCTTCGACCTACAATTTTTCCTGCCTGCAAGATGTGCTGGGTTAAAGGTGACAGAACTTGCATGAGTGGTCAACCAGTGACTGGTCTAACTTGAGGCCCATGTCACAAGCAGGAGCCCATGACAGTGCCTAGAGGGCCAGGAACCAGAGGCTGGATGTCCCAGAGAACTAGGGTAGAACCTGACATGACTGACAAAAAGAAAAGTCAATGGAATGATTCCTAATGATATTCTGCTCTACTCATGGATTAGTGCCTTGTCCAGTTGTCATCAGAGAGGCTTCCTCCAGCAGGAGATGAGAGTGGATACATAGACCCATAGCCAAACACTAGGTGAAGCCAGGAGAACCCTACAGAAGATGTGGGGGAGCATTGTAGGAGAACAGGGTTAGTGTGTGTGTTGGGGGGCTGTCTCTGACTCTTGCCTGCTCTTGGGACCCTTTTCCTAATACTGGGTTACCTATCAAGCCTTGATATGAGAGTTTGCATCTAGTCTTATTATAACTTGTGACATGTTTGGTTGATATCCTTGGGAGGCCTGCTCTTTTCTGAGGAAGAGTGGATCTGGGGGAGAGGGGAGGAGGCAAAGGAGTGGAGGGAAAGGTAAACTATGGTAAACTATGAGAGAAGAATGAAAAAAAAAATGTTCCCCAGAAAAACATAGAATTACCATATGGCCAGGCAACTTCTGGCTATATATCCAGAAAGAAAAGACTAACTGAGGTACCTTTGTGCCAATGTTCATTGTAACATTAATCAGAAGAGCCAAAAGGTATAAACCAAGTGCCATTGACAGACTAGCTAAAGAAAGTGTAGTATATCTCAACAATGGAACCTCCGCTGTAAGATAGAGTAACACAGCTAACAGAGACTGTCACAACGTGCACAAAACCTGCACAGATTGAAACTAGACAAAAATTCCAGGACTGAAAAGGGGAAATGGACCCAAAGTCCTGCCACGACCAAGAAGCTGTTTGCAATTGATAGTTGTTCCAAAAGAGAAAATCATGTTTCTTCAATGGAACACACTTCATGCCCCAACTATGCTGCAGGGCTGACCCCATGCTCATGTGTTGTTTACTAACATAGAATGGGCTTTGTGAGTGTTTTGTACACTTTGGTTTGGTTTGGTTAGTTTGTTTGTTTGTCTTACTGATTTTAGGTTTTCTGTGTTGATTTTTTTTTGTTGTTATTATTTTGCTCTTTGAGAGACCGAGAAAGAAAATGAAGGTGGGTGGGTGGAGAAGATCTGGAAGGAATTGGGGGATGGGGAAAGAATATGATCAAAATATATTGTATGAAAAAAATGATTTAGAATATTTTTTAAAGGGTATGTTCTGTTGGGTAGTGGTGGTGCATGTCTTTAATCCCAGCACTCAGGAGGCAGAGGCAGGCGAATCTCTGTGAGCTCTGGTCTACAGAGCAAATTCCAGGACAGCCAGAGCGACACAGAGAAACCCTGTCTCAAAAAACCAAAAGAAGAAAGTATGTAAGTTTTTACTCTGAACTCTACACACTCCATTTTTCAGGTACAAAGTTTTATCCAGGGCCTGGAGAGATAGTTCAGTGGTTAAGTGTACTTGCTGCTCTTCCAGAGGACCAGGATTCAGCTTCCAACACCTCCATCAGGCAGCTCACAGTTGCTTCTAACTCCAGCTCCATGGGATCCAACACCCTCTTCTGTTCTCTTCAGGCACCCACAGACACACATTAAAAATAACTATTTAAAAACTCCCATCCTACAACCATTCTCATTCTGAAACTAACAACTCCAAACGTGTTCTTCCTGTAATCATAATCTCAATTATAGCTGCCTAATTCATATAGGAACTCAGAATCTAGGCAGTCTTATCAGATTTTGTGAGTTTTTTTCTATGTTTTTATTTAAATCTATTTCTGGGAACTCCCTAGCCAGCCAGCCTAGCCTGTTTGGTGAGTTCCATGCTAGTGAGAGAGTCTCAGAAAACAAGGTGGATGGCTCCTGAGTAATCATCCCCAAGTTTCACCTCTGGCCTACACACACACTACACACACACACTACACACACACACACACACCCCCCACACACCCACACACACCACATACACACACACCACACACACACACACACACACACACACACACACACACACACACACACACACACGGGGGGGGGGTGCAGAGAGAGAGAGAGAGAGATTACCACACCACACAAACAGGCACAATTACAATGCATGTGTTTTCAGCACTCTACTGGATAATGGTCTAAACACTTCCCAGATACTGACTCATTTCCTCTTGACACAAACCCTACACTGTAAGTAGCCCTGTCCTCATTTAATAGCTGATGAGGTTAGGCACACAGGAGGGGGAGTAACTTGTCCAGCTTCCCCAGCTATAAGCCAGGATTCAGAAGCAGTCAGATTGATTTGTTTGGTTTTGGGAGGAAAGGCTGTTGTGTAGCACAGGCTACCCCTAAACTTGTTATCCTGTCTCTACCTCCCAAAATGCTAGGATATAGGCATACACCACCATGTCTGACTGAAGCAATAGATTTTTTTGCCATACTGGAGACTGAATCTAGGTCCTCATACATAATAGGCAAGTATTTTACCACTGAGCTATAGCCCCAGTCCCTGGCATTAATATTTTAAAGTCAGGGAGATTGGAGAGATGGCTCAGTGGTTGAAAGCACTGTCTACTCTTCCAGAGGACCTGGGTTCAATTCCTAGCACCCAAATGGTGGCTCATAACTGTAACTCCAGTCTCAGGGAATCTAAACCCTCTTCTGACTTCTGTAGTCACTGGGCACACACATGGTGCACAGACATTGGTGATAAAAGCAAAACACCCATGCACAAAAATTTTTAAAAATTTAAAAGTCAGATTTCTTGTGGTAAGTGATATTCACTTTTTACATTATACACTAAAATGAGTTTGATCAATATAGATGTGTATGTAACCACTGGTACTATCAAAATACAGAATATCACCTGCAAAATTTCCTTTATGTTTCTTAGTGGGTTCTACACTCTCTCCACCTTCAGCCCCTATCAAATAACACTTTTTAAGTATTTTAAACAGTTTTGAGTTATACATATTAATTGTGCATATGAATGGGGTTCATTCTAATATTTCCTTCCATACATATGGTATGTACTGGTCAAACCCACCCTCCTTTCCCCTGCCACATAGACCCCCTTTTCAATGCTGTTAAATAATTGTACATTTAGGTTGACTTTTTTAGTTTTAGCATATGAGAAAAAAATACACACACAGTACCTGACTTTCTGTGTCAGTCTTGGGTCATGTAACATGATGTATTCCAATTCAGTTTTTGCAGAAATACTATTCTGTTTTTTGTGGCAATGTATGTGTGTATATATGCTATATTTTTGTGTGTGGGGGGGTATGTGTACATATTCATGTGGGTGCTCGTGCACATATGTGTGCATGTTCTTGAAGGTAAGAGGTTGACATCAGGTGTCTTCCTTGATTGCTCTTCACTTTAATTGTTGAGACAGGGTTTCTCACTGAAACTGGAGCTCACTGATTGGGTGGACTGGCCACCCATTGAACTTCAGGGATATGCCTGTGTGGTGATCCTTTATTTGTACTGAAATGTGATATTTTATTTGTATGTTAATAAATAAAGTTTGCCTGGAGATCAGAGGTCAGCGAGCCATAAACAGAAGTCAGGCGGTGGTAGCCCATGCCCTTAATCCAGTCACGTGGCAAGCAGAGTCTCTATATGGTCAAGGACACAGCCAAGCATGGTGACACTAGCCTTTAATCCCAGTACCAACCATAGAGACCTGGAGGTCTGTATAGACAGGCAGTGATAAGGAAGTCATGTGGCTGGGTTTTGAGCCAAAGAGAAGGCAGAACAGGAAGGCAATAAAAGCACAGGTCAGAAAGGAAGAATCTCTCTCTGTGGAAGCTACTGTGTGGTGGTAAGCTAAGGCTAGTCATGGCTATTCACTCTGATCTCTTTGGCTATTACCCCTGTATTTGGCTCTGTGTTTCTTATTTAATAAGACTGTTTAGAAGTTCATCTACATTTGGTGCCCACATGGTAAGAATTCATCAAAAAAAACCCTTACCATTGGTGGCCTTACAGACCAGAGCTTACAGGTCCCAGGTCCGGCCGGAGCTACAAGCAGTCCGGCTACACGCAGCCACAGCTGCACTCGACTGTAGCTACAATCGGTCTGGCTACATGCAGCTGGAGCTACTTGCGGCCAGATCTCCAACTCATGTGGCTGGAGCTTAAAGGAGCCGGAGCTACAAGTGGCTCAGGCCCGAAACGGCTCAAGTCGAAGCACATGGCTGGACTTTAGCTTTTAGCTTTTTTCTCTTCTCCTGGTAGGTAGTAGGTGCTACCTACTAGTAGACAAGTGTGATTGTAGCTTTAGCAACAGGCATCCTCTGAGGCCGGGACATTATGGCACCATCACTGAAGTGGCCTTTGCAGTCTGGAAAAGGTACAGTGCCCCTTTCTTTGAGGGCAACTGAACAGGCAATGGACCGACAGCTTCTGATGTGCAGTGGAACAGTAGCTGGAACAGTTATACTTGGAAGAGTAACTAGGCTGACAGAGTCTAACCTCTCAGTGGTAGACTGGCATTTAATAAAAGAGATGAAGCCACCTACAAGCTGAGAAGAATGGACAGCTGAATTCCAAAAACACCAACAATTTCCAGAATTTAAAATCCTGAATCATGACAGGACACTGGTGGAATTCAGGTGTTTCTGGTACATGAACTACTCTCACTGAATGTTAGGTTGAACTGTAGGCCTTGTGTACATCCTACTTCACAAATGAGTCTGTCAGATACGCTAAGCCTATAGGCTGAAGATGATGCCCCAGCACTGTGGAGAAACCTCAGGTGACTGTCCAGGCAGCTGGCTGTTTCTGTCAACTCACATTTTTTTGGAAGCTGCTTGCTTGCACTTCCTGTTTTACTAGGTAATATCATTTCCTTCTTGGGTCTCCGAGGGAGTTGAAGATTAGATAGTTATAGTTCGTTGAAGATTAGATAGTTACAGTTTTCCTTGTTAAGAATTTCAGAAAAGAAACTCACTAAAGAGGTGTAGAGTGTATAAATTTGAAAGATGTAATAAGATAGTTCTCTGTTAATAATATAAGTTAGGATAAAAAGTGAATCAGGTACATTTTGTACTTACCAAATATGATAGATAATAGAATATTTTCTCTAAGTTTGTCAAATGGACTAGACATTGTTGAGGTATTTATTGCCTGTCTATATTGTATATAGTTATTGTACTTATTGTATATAGTATTTCTTATATTAGTTATAACTTTTTTCTCATTTTCTTTTTATTAGAATAAAAGGGGAAATGTGGTGATACTTTATTTGTGCTGAAATGTGATATTTTATTTGTATGTTAATAAATAAAGTTTGCCTGGAGATCAGAGGTCAGCGAGCCATAAACAGAAGTCAGGCGGTGGTAGCCCATGCCCTTAATCCAGTCACGTGGCAAGCAGAGTCTCTGTATGGTCAAGGACATAGCCAAGCATGGTGACATGAACCTTTAATCCCAGTACCAACCATAGAGACCTGGAGGTCTGTATAGACAGGCAGTGATAAGGAAGTCATGTGGCTGGGTTTAGAGCCAATGAGAAGGCAGAACAGGAAGGCAATAAAAGCACAGGTCAGAAAGGAAGAATCTCTCTCTGTGGAAGCTACTGTGTGGTGGTAAGCTAAGGCTAGTCATGGCTATTCACTCTGATCTCTTTGGCTATTACCCCTGTATTTGGCTCTGTGTTTCTTATTTAATAAGACTGTTTACAAATTTGTCTACATGCCTGTCTCCATCACCCCAGCACTGGCTTTTTTGTGGGTGCTGGGTATTCAAACACAAGTGTTTGTGCATGTGTATCAGACACTTGACTGACTGAGCTGTGTCTTATTTATCTACTCTTTTTTATAATTTTAAATTTGTGTGTGCGTGTGCGTGTGTGCCTGTGTGTGTAGAGGTTAGAGGATAACTTTCTGAAGTACATTCTTTCAGAGGATCCAGTGATTCAGGTCTTCAGGCTTGGAAGGCAAGCTGCTGAGCCACCTCACTGGCCCTCTATAGCAGCTCTCAAAAGGCATTTAGATTCCATACCATAACCCTGTCAGCACTGCCCCAGGAAATGCAGGTGTGCCAATATCTCTTTGGCTTGCCAACTTCATTTCCTTTACATCTATACCTAGAAGCAGTAGTTTTAATTTTCTGAGAACGCTCCATACTGGCTGGACTAATTTCCATTCCCACCAACGGTGTCGAAGAAGAGTTTCTTGTGGACACACCCTTGCCAGCGTCATCTCTAATAGCCACTGTGGCTGGAATTACATGTTACTTGTAACTTAAATCTGCGTACTTCCTGGAGTGCTAATGAGCACTTTCCATACTTACTGTGTGAAATGGTTTTTTTCAGATGGTTTGTCTAGTTTGGGGGTGGCTATTGAACTCAGACTCCTTCATGCTAAGCAAGTGCTCAACCATTGAGCTCCATCTCTAGCTTCAGCCCATTATACTTTCATTACTTAACATTGTGCTTTCTTTCCCCCCCTTTTTGTTTATTGAGACAGCGTCTCACTGTATAGCCCTGGCTATCACTCATAGAGATCTACCTGCCTCTGCCTCCCAAGCACTAGGATGAAAGGTGTGTGCACCATACCTGGATAACTGTTTTCTATGCCCATAGTTCTGCCTTTTCTGAAATGTTCTGTAAATAGGCTTATACAGCACATGGGCAGTTTATCTGGCATTTTAAGATTGGCTTTTTAAGATTCATTCGCGTACCTCAAATTTCATTCTTTGGTTATGAAAGCACTTGTTCATTCTTGTGAATGCTTACTAAACATACTAAAAACATGTCAGGTGATGGTGGCATGTACCATCACCCAGGAGGCAAAGCCAGGTAGATCTCTGTGAGTTGGAGACCAGTCTGGTCTACAGAGGGAGTTCTAGGACAGTCAGCACTACACAAAGAAACCCTGTCTCAGGGAAAAAACTTAAATGAATCTCATAGCTTTGCATCATTAAGAGTCCCTCCCCCAACTGCTCCAAATCCATTCTTCGTTATTGCTAAGTAGTATTTTATTGTCTGGATATACCATCATTTAGTTGTCTCCTCAATACTTGATAAGCATTTGTTGCTTCCATGTTTTGGCAATCACGAACAAACTGAATCTTTACATGAGCCTAAATTTATTTCATGCAAGTAAATTTCCAGGGGTAGGATTTGTCAGGTCATGTGATCATATGAACAGCTCCATACTAAAATACCAACCTATGTTGCTGAGTAGCTTCAGCATTTTATACTCTCACCAACAATGCATGAGAGTTCTGCTTGCTCCACTTCGCCATCAGCTTCACATATGCTTTGTAACCAATCCGACAGGAGTATTTTCCTAGAGGAATGATGTTGCACGTTTTCTGTGTGCTTGCTCATTTCCCTGTTCAGCCACCCTCCCAGCAGGATGGATCAAGCCCCTTGACACCTATCCAAGTGTGCGTACTCAGGCCTGTTTCTCGTTTGCCATTGTGTGTGTGTGTGTGAAGGGGGCCTTGGAGTCAGACACCAAGTTCTCAGCACAAAGGAGACTTTATTACCCTGGAGGGACAAGTGAGGGTGGTGGGCTGCCTCTAGACTGGGCCATGACAGCAGCAGGCGTCTCTGCAGGAGTGCTTTGTAAGGAGAAAAGGGGAAGCCTGCTAAGATGAGTTGGTAAGTCCTGATTGGACAGGTTGAAGTCAGTGTAGCCGAATAATGAATTCTCACTGATGGACCTTGGTGTTTTAGTTAGGTGTAAGGAAGAGGCCCAATCAGGGAATAGACCTTGGTGGCTAGCTTTAGGAATGTAATCTACTGGTTTAGCAAGGAAGAGGGAAGGGTAGAGGGCAAAACCTGCTGATGCCATGTTTGCAATGCTTGGGCCTGTTAGCCCTTCGTGGTGCACATGTGAGCATAGATGTTTTTGTACATGTGAGGCTACACATGTGTGCATGCTTGTAGAGACCTGGGGATGGTGTTGGGAACCATCTTTGATCACCCACTCTATTCACTGGTGATTTTTTAAACTTTCTGTCTTTTTTCTTAGATTTATTTTATGTGTTTGAGTGTTTTGCCTGAATGAGTGCATGTGCACCACAAGACTGACTGGTGCCCATAGACCCAGAAGAGGGCGTCAGGTACCCTGGAACTGGAGTTACAGATGGGCGTGTTTCCAAGTAGATTCTGAAAATCGAACTCGGGTCCTCAGCAAGAGCAGTGCACGATGACTCTCCAGTTCTCAAGGCAAGGTTTTTCACTCAAACCCAGAGTTTGCTAATATGGCTAGTGTTGATAACCAGCTTGCTTTGGGGGTCCCCATCTCCATCTTCTGAGGACAGAACAGAGGTTGACAGCCATGATTAAGCAGCATTTCTGTAGGTTTCTGGGGATCTGAACTTGGGTCTTCATGCTTGCACGACCAACACTTTAAGCCCTGAGCCATCATCCTCATCTTCTTGCTTTCACACCCTTGCACATGTTTGTCCAGTTTCCATCATCTCAAATGCCCTTTCTTTGCATTTGCCTGGAGTGCTTAAGTCCTGACCCTCTGGCCTCACTGGATCAGTTGTCTCAGTATACCTAAATATAAGTGTTGAAGACTTCACTCACTAACTAGGACCCACGGTCTATTTAGTTCATCCTCCTAATTCTGTCTCTGATGTTTACAATGCGTAACAGTAGAAAAATTACAGTTATGAAGTAGCAATGAATAATTGTATGGTTGGGGTCACCACAACATGAGGAAGTGTAGTAAAGGGTCACAGCATTAGAAAGATTGAGAACCACAGTCTTAGATCTACTTTTATTTATTTTTGAGGGGAGGGTTGAGAAGGGTTTCTCTGTGTAGCTTTGGAGTCTTTCCTGGAACTCATTCTGTAGTCCAGGCTGGACTTGAACTCGCAGAGATCCACCTGCCTCTGCCTCCTGAGAGCTGGGATTAAAGGTGTGTGCCCCATGATCTACTTTTAAAGAGAAAAACCAGAAACTGTTTTACAAGATGGATGACTCACATATGTAATCTCAGTACATGGAGTGCTGAGGCAAGCTCAAGGATAGCCTAGGCTAACATAGCAAAACCTGGTCTCAAAATTAAAAAAGGGGGAAGAGAAAAGTGTTTTCCCCCCTCTTAGTTTTGGAGGTTCCAGTGTAGTCCTTTCCAGTATATTCCTGCCCATTTTGGTCCAGGTTTGTTGCACTGGGGCCCGTAGTGAGGCATCTGGTCATGGGAGAAGCATGTGGTGTGCTAAAACTGCTTATACCAAGAGACATGGCCTGACTCTAGTGGTGCCTTTAATCCCAGCATGTGGGAGGCAGAGACAGGCTGATCCAGGCTAGCCTGGTCTACAGAGCAAGTTCTAGGACAAACAGAGCTACACAGAGAAACCCTGTCTCGAAAAACCAAGAGGGTCAGGGGAGCAGAGAGAAAAGGAAGGGGCCAGAGCCCTACTAGCCCTTTCTAGGCTACACTCCTAAACATCTTAAAAGACCTCCCTGGACACCCCTGTTAAAGCTCCCACCCCTTCCCAAGAGCACCTCCATGAGGACCACGCCGTGTACACATGAACCTTTGGGGGCATTAAAGTGCGAACTCCAACATGGGAGGAATCCGGAGTCTGAGGGAGGCAGGCTAAAGAATGTATACTGCTGCAGCCCAAGCTTTTTACATGGCTTCTGGTGGTCTGAACTGAGATTGTCATGTTTACAGCGCAAGCACTTCATCTGTCGAACTATCTCCCCAGCCCTTAGGTTAGGAGTGTAGCCTAGAAAGGGCTAGTAGGGCTCTGGCCCCTTCCTTTTCTCTCTGCTCCCCTGACCCTCTTGGTTTTTCGAGACAGGGTTTCTCTGTGTAGCTCTGTTTGTCCTAGAACTTGCTCTGTAGACCAGGCTAGCCTCGATCTTCTGGAGAACCTTTAAAGTTAAAAAACTACAAGAAAAATGGCCTGGTTTCAGGTGCACTTGCCAGGTATTGAAACATTTTGTGTTTCAACTTTAGTTTTATAACTCTCAGAAAATGTTTTTTTGGGTTTTTTGTTGTTGTTGTTGTTTTGGTTTTTTTGAGACAGGGTTTCTATATGAAAACAGTTTTTGTCCTAGAAAAAAAATGTTAGCATGCATCTCACCAAGTGGACTGGGATGACTTCTGGGTCTAGAGCTTTCTTCCCCCACCTAATGGACAAAAGAGGGAACTGCCTGCCTTTTTTGAATGCCTGCTAGCAACCAGAGGACAGGTATCACACATCATGGTGGAAGGACCTCACAGACCTTAGGATAAAATAAGAACGGAAGCGAACAAGACCTGTGGACTTATGGGAATGGCTTCAATGCACTTCTAAATCACATTTCTGGGCACATGAATTACTAATAGGAGTTGACAGATTTTCTTAGCCATGTCACTGCCACGTGTAGTCTTTGATGTCAGCTGCTGCAGTTAGTCTTTAGGTTTTTCAGATGCTCATGTTTGCATGTGATGTTATACAACCTGGAAATAAGCTCTTCTTGCTGTATAGGTTATGTGTCCTTGATGGGAAAAGTTCTGAAAAAGTGTGAGAAACTATAAATAAGAACTTTAATTTCCCTTTGGTTCTTACTACTGAGTACTCAGTGGTAACAACATTTAGTAATTTGGTCTCAGTCCTTGTCAACTTATGGCATGTATGTATCCACTTTGTATGCATACATTTTCTTTCATTTTTTAAAACACATATAACTTGTATAAACTAATTGAACCCTTTTCATACATGTATGCATACATTGATCATAGATCATATCTATCTTTCTATTCTTACCACCCTGGAACTACCCTCCCCATTCCATAGTAGTCACTCCTCTACTTTCAGGCTGTGGTGATTTGGATGAGAATGGTCCCATAGGCTTATATATTTGAATATTTCATCACAGGGAGTGTCATTATTTGAAAGGATTAAAAGGATTAGGAGGCATAGCCTTGTTGGAGAAAATGTGTCACTGGAGTTGGGCTTTGAGGGTTAAAAAGCCCATGCTAGGCCCAGAGTCAGTCAGTCTGTCTGTCTGTCTGTCTGTCTCTCTCTCTCTGCCTGCTGCCTGTGAATCTGCATGTATGTTTGTGCACAATGTGTATGCAGTACCCATGGAGGCCAGAAGAGGGCATTGGATCCCTGGAACTGGAGCTACAGATAGTAGTGAGTGACCCTGTAGGGGCTGAGAATTAAACCCAGGTCCTCTGGAAGATCAGTAAGCCCTCTTAACAGCTAGCTGTCTTAGGGTTTCTATTGCTGCATTGAAACACCATGACCAAAAAGCAAGTTGGGGAAAAATGGGTTTATTTGGCTTATGTTTCTACATTGCTGTCTATCACTGAAGGAAGTTAGGACAGGAACTCAAACAGGGCAGAATCCTGGAGGCAGGAACTGATGCAGAGGCCATGGAGGGGTATTCCTTACTGGCTTGCTTCCCCTGGCTTGCTCAGCCTGCTTTCTTATAGAACCCAGGACCACCTGCCCAGGGATGGTACCACCCACAATGGGCTGGCCCTCCCTCATTGATTGAGAAAATGCTCTACAGCTGAATCTCATAGAGGCATTTCTTCAAATGAGGCTCTTTCCTTTCTGATGACTCTAGCTTGTGTCAAGTTGACACACAAAACTAACCAGTACAATTGCCGAGTCATCTCTCCAGCCCTAGTATTTCTTCTTTTGAAAGTATCTGTTCAAATCATTTGCCCATTTTTTTATTGGATTATTTAGTTGCCTGGGTTCTTTATATATCTGGATATTTACTCTGTCAGATGAATAGCTGTCAACGATTTTTTTTCCCATTTTGTAGATTTCTTATTGATCTGTTCATTGTTTTGTTTGACATGCAAAGCCTTTTAATTTCACATAATCCTGTTTGTTAATCTTTGTATTTCCTGTGCCTTTTGAGTCCCATCAAGGAAGTCATTACCTACATCAAAATCTTAAAATGTTTCCCCTTGAGAGTTTTGGAGTTTCTGGTTTTACATTAAGGTAATTAATCCATTTTTGTTTCTGCCCAAGGTGGGAGACAGGGAAAAGTTTCACACATCTGTGTGTGGTTATCCTGCTTTCCCAGCATCTTTTGTGGCTGCTTTTCTCTAATGTCTATTTTTGGTAGAAACTATGTAGAGACCAGGCTAGCCTCAAACTTAGAGATCTGCCTGCCCCTTCTTCCCAAGTGCTAGGATAGTAGGCATATACCACCATGCCTGCCCCTTGTGTTTTTCATTGTCTTTTACTTCCTTGGTTAAATATTTCCTGTGTGTTTTATTTCTCTTTTGTGGCTATTATGAATAGGATTGCATTTGTGTTTTCCTGTGTGTGTGTGGGTGCTTTATGTGTTTGTACATGTTCATATGTGGGAATGCACATGCATACATCTAAGTTGGTTGTCTTTTTCAGTGTATGCATATTATTTTTGAATTAAATTTTATTTATTATCATTGTATGTGTATAATGTGGGAGGACACTCCTGTGCTAATGTGCACATGGGGAGGCTAGAGGACAACTGTGTAGAGTCAGTTCTCTCTCCTTTCACCTTTACATACATTCTGGGGACCAAACTCAAGTCATCAAGGTTGTGGGACAAGTGCCTTTACCTGCTGAGCCATTTCACTGGTCTGCATTCATGATCTCTTTATCTTAAAATTCATTATTGGTGTATAGAAGAGGTACTGATATGTATGTTGATTTTTGTATCCTGCTACTTTACTGAATTCTTTTATCAGTTCTCATTATTTTTATGTGGAGTCTTTCAGTTTTTCTATCTATGCCATCAAGTCATCAGCAAAGTGTTAATTTGATTTCACCTTTAAACAATTATTTATATTTTATGTGTATGTCTGTGCACCACATGCATGTAATGACATGGAGGCCAGAAAAGGGCATCAGGTCCCCTGGAACTTTATTGACAGTTGTGAACTGCCATGTGGGTTCTGGGAAATGACTCTAGGTCCTCTGGAAGGATAGCCAATGCTCTTAACTACTAATCCATCTATCAAGCCCTCTTCCCCATTTCTTATTTATATGTATTTTATTTCTTTTTCTTGCCTAATTGCTCTGGCTAAAATTTCTAGGACAATATTGCATGATCACAGTGGGCATGGACAGCTTTATCTTATTCCTGATCTCAAAGGAAATACTTTCAATTTCCTCCCATTCAATATGATGTTGGCCATTGGTTGTCCAATGGTATGTTTACTGCTTTTATCCTCAGGGGATGTTGAATTTTATTGAATGTTTTCTCTGCATTTATTGAGATGATTGTATGAATTTTTATCCTTCATTCTATTTATGTGATGCATCATTTTTATTGATTTGTATATGGGTTTTGATTTTTGTGATAGGGTTTCATGTAACCCAGACCGGCCTCTAACACCTATAGCCTAGTATAACCTTGAACTCCTGCTCTTTCCACTTCTACTTCTCAAACACAGTGATTATAGGCATGCACTACCAAGCTCAGTCAAATAAATAATTCTCTGTCTCTGTCTCGCTCTCGCTCTCTTTCTGTTTTGGTACTAAGGATTGAACTTAGAACCTTGTCAAAGGCTATATCCCCAACTTCTATATGCTGAACCTTCCTTTCATCCCTGGAATACACACACACACACACACACACACACACACACACACACACACACACACACAAAAGAAACACACATATCCACATATGCTCTCTGCATATAATACTCTATACAGAATTAATATGCATGCACATATACATACATAAAAGCATTTTCTACAGAGTGAGCTAGTTTCAGGACAGCCAAGGCTCCACAGAGAAACCCTGTCTCTAAAAGACAAACAACCCCCCCAAAACCACCACCCAACAATCCCCTCCCCATAAAAAAAAAAAAGAATTCTTTTTACTTTCTAGTAAACTGAGCAAGTCATGTGGAGCAAGCCAGTAAGCTCCTCTGTGGTTTATGCTTCAGTTTCTGCCCTGAGTTCCCTTCATTATGGACTATAATCTGGATGTATAAGCCAAATAAACCCTTTCCCCCAAAATTGCTTTTGGTCATTTTAAAGAAGTTTTCTTTACCTTTATTTTGTTGTGTATGGGTGTTTTGCCTGTGCTCCACAAGCATGCCTGGTACCCGTAGAGGTCAGAAGACAGCATTGGATCCCCTGGAACTGGAGTTACAGCTGGTTGTGAGCTCTTGTGTGGCTTCTAGGAATCAAACCTGAGTCCTCTGCAAGGGCAGCAAGTGTACTTAAGCTGAACCATCTCACCAGTCCCTGGTCATGGTGTTATCTCACAACAGAAAACAAACTACAACAGCCCACTTTCCTGAATGACTGAATTGCTGGGTGACATGAAATCCTATCACAAAAGAAAAAAAAAAGGAACCATTTAAATTTCATGTGTATCAGTCTCCTATTGCTGCTAGAATAAATTAGCATGAACAGTGGCTAAAATAACACCAATTTATTTCAGTGCAGTCCCAGAGGTCAGAATGAAAGGCATGTGAAAGCTACTTTTGCTAAAAGCCATTGACTCCATGCCTGGACCTGCAAGGTAACTACAGCAGGACAAAAGCGGACACCTTTCCCTTCATTTTGTATCCATTTGACTCCTTCACTTTGGCTGAAGGCACAGACTTAAATCATCGCCTTTAACCTGTCTCCTGGAGTCGCCTTGGACTCCCAGAACATCGGAACCATACTTTTGAGATTTCATGGGTACAGCTTCCCTGGCCCTCTGACTCTTGCATTTTTTTTCCTGCTTCCTCTTCCACTGAGCCTTAGCTGAGTGTGTTGTAGATGTATCAACCGGGGCTGGGCCCCCAATGGTCGGTTGTTCTCTGCGTCTTAATCAGCTCCGAATCTCTGTAATGGTCTCCATCTGTTGCAATGAAGCTTCTTTGATGAGGAGGTGAGAGCTACATTTGTCTGTGGGCATAAGGATAAATATTTAGAATACAGTAAGAAATTATCATCCCTTATATATGTGAAAGCATATAGCCTCGGACACCATTTGGGGGTGTTCTAAGCATAGACCAGAGTCCAGAAGGTACTGCTGAAATGTCCAGGTTCTTGTGTCTCAGAACAAAGAATTGAAGTAGGGTGCATGCATGCTAGTAGAAATAGAGAACATCTATTAAGAGTACTTCTGAAGGTGGAAGTGGCCCGGAGATCTGGGAAAGGTTAGAAGCACAAAGGCATGGGGCTGTGAGAGTCATGACCCTTTTGGGGTCATTGCATACTACCTGCCTTCTGCATTTGTGGATTGTGGGTTTTCCTGCATATGCTCTGTCCTTTATGTGTAGTCTTGGCTTAGGAGTTTCCAGTCTTTCTCCTCTGTCACTGGTTTCTTTCTTATGTTAATCATCTTTCAAATCAATTTGAGCTGTCAGGTGGCTCACAACCTCCTGTAACTCCAGCTCCAGGGAGTCTGACACCCTCTTCCACCCTCCACGGGCACCTCACCTGCACTCTGGCACAACCACCCACCCTCATACATGCAACTACATTTAAAATTAGCTCTGTGTGTGTGTGTGTGTGTGTGTGTGTGTGTGTGTGTGTGTGTGTGTAGGGGGTGAGTGCAGGTGCAGATGCCCACATGTCACACCGTGCATGTGAAGGTCAGAGGGCAAGTATTGGGAGATGGGTCTCCCCTTCTACCTCATCAAGGCAGGCTTTCTCTGCTGCTGTGCTGTGTAGCTGATTGGTGAGCTTCTGGAAAGTTCTCGTGTCTCTGCTTTCTACCTCCCTGTAGAAGTGCTAGGATTACGTATGTAATCTGGCTTTTTATGTAGGTTCTTGGGGTGGAATTCAGGTCGTCAGGCCTGTGCAGTGAGTACATTTACCCACTAAGCTATCTTCATGGGCCTTTATCTTGTCTTGAATAAACTGTTCTTATGGTCAGTGTGCCTCAATTTGCCCTTTAGGTTTACACTAACATCAGAAAGTTTCATGGATTAGGTGGGCACCTTTGGGGCCTACTTTCTTTTTCAAATTTGCTAAAGCTTGTTAATACCAGGTTGCAAATACACAATTAAATCAGTCTTTCCTCCTGGAGCTTTCCATTTTGTCCAAAGTCAAACTAATTGCCCTCTGGACCAGTCACACAGTGTCATCCTGGGATTCTTTCTTCTCTCACTACTGCCTTATATGAGAGCCATTGTTTCCTGGCTCTAATATCTTTTGCTTTCTTAGTGCGCTCCTTTCTTTCACTGGAGTGTCCTTCTGATGTTTTATTAAAAGAGTGCATGGGATGATATGTATCTGAAAATGTCACCAAGGGTTTAGCTGAATATAGGATTCTAAGTCGAAGATCATTTACTTTCAGAATTTTCAAGGTATCTATTAATTTCTAAGTTCAAGAGGCGTAGTTGAGAAGACCAATGTCATCCTAATTTTCAATTCTTTGTTATGAAGCTCGCTTTTTTGCCTTGAAGTGTTTCAATATCTGTCACTGGTATTCTGAATGTTATTATACTGTATTTTGACTCTGATATATTTGAACATCATAAGCTGCACTGACTACTGCCCACATTGTTCACCCATTGTCCTGGACTCTTGGCTGGTTCTTCCCATGTGGAGATACTTGCCCTTCTATTTATGGATATCTCTAATTCTTTACTTTTTAGAGGGCTGCCTATGATTTGGTCATTGGATTATCTAAAATGGTCTTCTGTATTTCCTGTCCTTTCCATTCTATTTTCCATTTCATTGTCTTTTTATTCTATCTCCTGGGGAATTTCATTGCCTTTACATGAGCATATTTATATATAATATTAATTCTTTGAGAATTTCATACATACAATGCAATATGGCCATATAAAAATTATAGGTATTGTATTCCAATTTCCATGATCTGATCCTTATCACATCCTATCCTCTCTTCTCTTCCTTGCAGTGTTGTTCAGAGTCTATCTTTATTTGACAGGTGCAGTTTCTTCTCAACATTGTGTGGATCATGGTTTTGGTTATTGATGTTGAAGTCTTCATTAGTCTCCCATGTGTTTCTTTCTTTACCTTAGTTCTCTTATTCTGTGTTTGTCTTTTCACTTGACACTAGAAGTATTCTTCAGCCACCTAGTCATTTTTGTTGATACTGAATACTGAGGCATCTAAAACCCTTTGGGTGGATCCTGTAAGCCTGAGCAGAGACTCTTATGAGGAGTGCTGGAGCCACATATCAGCCAGGATCTGATAGGAAATAGCTGTCACAGTTCCACTGAATTGGGTTCAATTGAGAAAGGTTCAATAAAGGGCATTAATTGAAGGCATGGGCAGTGTTTAGGTGAGAAACAAAGACCAAGTCAGTATCCCAAAGGGAGTAATCATAGAGAGCTACCTCACTACCTGCGGTTGAAGGGCAGGGTGTGGGGAATTTTCTTTGGAACTCTATGTGGATCTCCATGTAGAAAGAGGCCAGTCTTCAGAGAAAGGATATAATGGGTCTGTGGTTCAGCAGGGAGGGAACACAGGGCTCAGATATTCTGACTTGGCACTTCACTGTTCATCTCTGCAGGAGTTTGACACAGTTTGACACTCACAGCACTCGGAAAACTGGATGGGACGCGAGAATGGGAACAGAGGCCTCTAATCCAGGCTGTATCAGGCAAGACTGAGTCCGGAAAACAGAAGCCATTCTAGGCGTTTTGAGTCTAAAAGGTTGGAAACAGAATTAGACTTTTACATCGGGGTCAGCAGAGCCAAGCATAGTAAATGTCAGGGACAGTATCAAAAGGTCAGAGGAGCTGACAGTGTCTGTTCAGGAGCTACGGCAATTCTGCAGACTCTTCAGAAAGTTCTCACCAGTGATTCCAGTTTTCAAAGGCAATAGGAAGCCACTACTGATCTCACATGTCCACATGTTGGGTTCTGGTCCTCCAGGGAACCATTGTCAGCTTGGCGTTTCCCCCATACCCCACATCTGGGGATCTTTTCTCTGCCCCCCTAGGGTGTTTCTGAAGGTGTCTCTCATCTCATTGTGTCCAGGAGGAGAGGGGAGATGAACAAGCCTTGGTCATTGGCATACTGGGAACTGAATGGTCCTGGGTTAAATGCCTTTGTAACAAGGCATGTCCTCCCTGCAGTGCCCAGATTGTTGGGCAGTATCAGGGGAGGACCTAAGGGTCTAGCCACTCTGTGTACCATAGATGACCCCATGTCCTTGATCTGAGCCTTGAACTTTGCAGAAGTTTGGTTAGTCGAGGAGTTCCTTTCAGAGCCTGCTGGGAGCTTCAGTTTTATGGCTTCCTGCTAAGCTGTCACCTCTCCAGGCTTCTGTTTAAGTCCCACCTTGACATGTTCAGCCTCTTAATGGTTCCTTTCTCCTTCCTGTCATTGGCAGGGAAGTCCATCTTCCTCCTTTACTATCTCTTAGCAGGTTTGGAGGGCAGAGATGACAAACACAAGTAGTCCAGTGTGCTGAGATTGACAAAATGTATTTTTAGGACATTTGCTGCAATTGGTAAGTTTGATGCTCACTTTAAAACCCTGTAATCACTTTAGATATGTATTTGTTCAGTTGTAGCCATTACTTAGTCTAAACTATTCAAATAAGGAGACACAAATAGTCACTCTGAAGCAAAAGCCTGTACCATAGCCCACTCTCTCTAGCTCCACCAGCCAGTAGGGATTCCTAACTACTTTTTGTCTCTGTGCATTTGCCTGTTGTGGACTTTTCGGAGATGGAGTCATATAATAAATGACTTTTTGTGACTGACTTCTGGTGGTTATCATCCTATTTTCCAGGATCATCTGTATTATAGTATGAACCAACATCTCATTCTCTTTTAACAAGATTCAAATGTGAATTATTATCTCCCCCACGTCCCCACCCAACAGGAACTTTGTCTTATCACCAAGTGTTATGCCATGAGCATTTGATGTGCATCCAGATCACAAATGCATTCAGATCTCATGCCAAGCAAAATATCTATGAGGATGCACCGACATTCTGTGTTAAGACCATTAAGTAGGAACTCTCAACCATGACAAAACAAATAGGCTGTTTAGTCAGATTTCAGACAATTCCATCATCTCTAATCCAGTCAGGCACAATTGACTTTCTGTCCCCTGGACTGCTCTCCTCTGGGAAAGGACACTGATGGAGCATGACATTTAGCTTCTTTGAACTCCAGTCCCCTCAATTGCTAAAATAGGAATAATACCACTTGACTTACATTGATGTTAGAGATTAGCAGGAGAGGATGAGGGAGTATCACAGAGCTGTCTTGTCCATCAGTGATGGTGATTATCAAAATCATCATCCTTGCTGCCCAGAGACATAGGAACAGTGTGACCAATGCCATGCCTCTGTTCCAAAGATATAACACTATAATTTTCTGTCATGTAGAACTTTGCACTTCTTTATTTGGGGCCAGGGGATGTCTGGTACTTATATGACAGGTTATCATTGTTGCTTATGGCTATGAAAGACTGAGGTACATATAAAACTGCTACATTTTTAAATTATTAAAAAAAAACTATTGAGCTGGTGGCGCACGCCTTTAATCCCAGCACTCAGGAGGCAGAGGCAGGTGGATCTCTATGAGTCTGAGGCCAGCCTGGTCTACAGAGTGAGTTCCAGGACAGCAACAGATACACAGAGAAAAAACCCTGTCTCGAAAAACAAAACAAAACAAAATTAACTACTCATTTTTATGTGCATTTGTGTGTGTGTGTGTGTGTGTGTGTATGTGTGTGTATGCATGTGTGGAGGCTATCCACATAGATGTCTTCCTTAATCGCTATCCTTTTTAACATTTTTACTATTTAAAAAAATTTTTTCAAAACTTTTTTTTTTTTGAGACAGGGTCTCTCACTGAACCTGGAGCTCACTCGTTTGGCTAGACTGGCTGGCCAGTGAACTCCAAGCGTCTCCTCGTCTCTCTCCCCACCCCACCCACCTCAGCACTGCGGGTGCAAACATTCACTGCTGCTCTGCACTTCTGTGTGGGTGTCTTCGTTCTTGCACTTTATCAAATGGGCCATCTTTCTAGCCCCTGACATTTCAATCTGAATATGACAAAATTTCATTTCAAAATTTTCTCTTGTAGCCCAGAGTGCTGGTGTACACCTGTAATCCCAACACTGGGGAGGCTGAGGCAGGAGGATCAGGAGTTCAAGGACATACTCACTTATAGCAAGTTGGAAGGTCAGCCTGGTTTACAAGAGACTATCTCAAAAATGAACAAGCAAAATGAAACAAAGATTTCTTCTTGTCCAGGATATTTTCCGGGTAGCTAATTGCTACATGATCATAGTCAAGCTGGGTGCAAGGACACAGAATCTCTAATGAAGCATCATTAACCAGGGGTGGTGGAATCTCAGCACGTGGGTGGCTGAGGCAGGAGAATTCCCAGTTTGAGGTCAGTCCCAGCTCCTTAGTGGGGCCCTGCTGCAAAAAGCTTTCCTACTTAGGTCAGTCAGCTCAGAGTGTATATGGACTGAGAGTGGACCCTTTGAAAAAGGCTTAGCATCTATCTCCTTTAAGAGTACCAGACAATTGCCTAAGTGTCTTAAAGTCAGAGACTTGAATTACTTCTTAGAGTAAGGTTATAAAATACATTCTCCAAAAAAAATCTATTCCTGACACAGTTAATATTTTCACAGTCAAATTTATGTGAAAAAGAAAAGGCTAGTCTTCATTGTCAAGTTTGACTGGATTTGGCCAGCT
Organism: Peromyscus eremicus; assembly: GCF_949786415.1. Classification (NCBI taxonomy): domain Eukaryota; kingdom Metazoa; phylum Chordata; class Mammalia; order Rodentia; family Cricetidae; genus Peromyscus; species Peromyscus eremicus. Next base: position 29,452,541 of record NC_081439.1, on the reverse strand, counting down.
CTGGGCAAATGTGCGAGTGTGTTTCAGAGAAGAAACCTAGGAGTGAAGAACCTCCCTGAATGGACTGGGATTCCAGACTGAATAAAAAGCAGAAATTCTGAGCATGAGCATCCCTCTCTTTCTCTCTCTCTGTTCCTGACTGTGGACACAATGTGCCTAGCCTCCTCATGTTCCTGCCGCCTTGCCTTCACTGGGGGACTTTCCCTCAACTGTGAGCCTAAGTCAATCATTCTCCCTCTCTTAGATCGCTTTTTGTTGAGTGTTTGGGTACGGCAAGGACACACTTATGTGAAGTGTTTGAATAAAATAACTAATATAGGTAATCTGGGAATCTTCCAAGGAGAAGAGTGCTCCCATTCCCCAATGACCTCCATTTTCATCACTAGAGCAGTAGGAAGGAGTTACAGATGAAAAATCACAATGTCAACAGGTAGAATAATTTCTAGAGGAATATTTTATGGACTCAATGAATGAAAAACAAGGACATGACTGCTCCTAGGTATGGTTGAGGAGAGGGGTTTTGTTGTAGATACGTTGGAGAAAACAGCCAGAGGTATCTGGAAAGGTGCAGACTGAACCAGGCCATAGCTGTGGTGGAGAGTGGGGGTGGGGTAGCTGGTGTGTGTGTGTGTGTGTGTGTGTGTGTGTGTGTGTGTGTGTGTGTAGGAGAGTAGGGTGGGGTGGCTGGTGTGTGTGTGTGTGTGTGTGTGTGTGTGTGTGTGTGTGTGTGTGTGTGTGTAGGAGAGTAGGGTGGGGTGGGAGGCGGGGGTGGGGTGGGGGAGTGGGATGAGGTGGGGGTGGGGGGGTGGGAGAGTGGTGTGGGGTGGGAGGCAGAGTGTGGGGTGGGGGGTGGGAGAGTGGTGTGGGGTGGGAGGCAGAGTGTGAGGTAGGGGAGTGGGATGGTGTGGGAGGTGGGGGTGGGAGAATAGAGGGGTGGGGGTAGGAGAGTGGGGATGGAGGTGAGGAAGAGAGGGAGAGAAGAGAGAACAGGGGAGGTAAGTGGACCAAGAGAGGAACTGTGGACTGTTGTGGGGTGTTCTCCAGAGAAGACTGCTCAGACAGTCTTTTGGGTTTAAGCCAACAGAAAATCTCTATTAGCTGGCTGGTGACTATACTGGGTGTTCAGGATCCCAGAGTAGTACTGAGCCTTCTCAGGGTGAGCTTTTAAGCACAAAAACCATGTTCTAGGTTGACATACTTCAGTTAACAATATCAGCTAACTAGAAGCAGAACTATAAGAGCCAAAAAACAAAACAAAACAAAAACAATAACAAAAAACAAGGTTAGTGCATTTTGAGACTTTCCCAGAACTTTATGAACTTTGATGGATTAGGTCTTTGTTTTAGTTTTGGCAGGTGGTGCTTTCTACATGCTGAATTTCACAGCCTGAATGACACTTCTGTCATGGAGTCAGTTGTGCTAAGGTCTATGAAGTTCTGGGGGCTGTTACAGGACCAAGATGCCAAGAGAGGAACCAGGAGCCAAGGGGCCAAGAGAGCACATGGGATACCAAGAGAGGTGGCCTAGCCAAAATGGCTGAGTTACATGGGATCAGGCTGGGTAAAGGGAAACAGAAGCCTACCCCTGGGAGAGAGAGGGGGAGGGGAGGGGAGGGGAGGGGTGAGGAGTGTTGGGAGGAGCCATAGGTACTGAGTGAGACTTGTCCTGGGTTTCTTTGGGACCTGACAGTAACAGTGATAATTATCTCTGAAAAATTGGTAGTAGTAAGATTATAGAAGATTTAATTAAAATTTATTTTATATGTATGAATGCTTTGCTTGCACATATGAAGGAGCATCGTGTGGGTAGTGCCTAGAGAGGCCAAAAGGTGGCGCTGGATCCCCTGGAAGTAGAGTTACACAGGCTATTACAAACCACCTTGTAGACTCTGGGAACTGAACCCCGATCTGCAAGTGCTCTTAACCACTGAACTATTTTCTCAGTCTCAGATTTCTGATTTTATACTACATGTCTCTAATATTTTATTTTTAAAGGCCTTACTAAGTATTACTTCTGTTATGATGATGATATAACTATCTTTCATAAAACAAATCAGTTTTGGTAGGTCAGGGTGTGTTTTACTTTTCTTTTAAAGAATTTTTTAAAATATTTATTTATGTGCGTGCATGTGTGTGTGTGTGTGTGTGTGTGTGTGTGTGCACCCTTCACAGCACACATATAGAGGTCAGATTGCAACTTGGGAGAGTCATTTTTTCCTTCCACCATGTGGGTCCCAGGATTGAACTCAAGCCGTCTTCCTTGGTGGCAAGCACCTTTACCCACTGAGCCATCTCGCTGACCCCTTGCACCCATTTTCATTGCCAAGCGCCAACCAAATTATGAGATGACCCGGTTGTTCATCTTGGGTCTGAGGAGCAGAAGTATAGCAATGGTTTTCCTTTGTTAGCTGCATCAGAATCCCCGGACAGTTGGTTAAAACATGGGCCAGTGTCTTTCCAATTGGGCAGGTCTGGGATAGGATCTACAGTGCACGCTGCCAGGCAGTTCCCACATATTGCTGCTGAACACCACACCTGGCACTCCCCTGTGGTACAAACAAAATAAAACAAACAAACAGAACCCAGACCAGCCAAACAAACAAACAAACAAAAACCACAAGCAGGGGACTAGAAGTCTAAGCTGAGAGCTGGCAAGCAAAACAGGAAGACAGACTTCATTGACTCCACTTTTGCCTGTGGCTAGTCTGTAGTTATTTTTGAGGAGGTGAACTTGATTTAACCGACTCTATTTAATAAGAACTTGTGCTACATAAGGGTTGTGCCATATCTCATTAGGTAAGTGCCTGGTTCCGAGAGTTTTCAATTAACTCCCGTGGCCTCTGGGGCTGGAGGACAGATCTTGGGTTGGCTCCCTGCACTGGGAGCTTCATAACCTGGGAGATGGCCGTGCCCACTGTGCTTGGATTCTCAGCACTCTAAGGTGGTGGCATTGAGGGTAGCAGGGCAGTAATTGTTGCAGTAGTGACTTCCTGCTGGGAAGCAGCATGAGGGTATTACTAGAGGAGGCAAAGCATAGGGAAAACCACCTTTCCTGGCCTCATAATACATCAATGACAATTTTTTTTTTCTGGTGGTAAAAGACACATAACATTTATCTTTCTGACCATTTTTTGTTTGTTTGTTTTCAGTTTTTTTTTCCCCAAGACAGAATTTCATTGTGTAGCCCTGACTGCCCTGGAACTCACTCTGTAGATCAGGCTGGCCTCAAACTCAGAGATCCACCTGCCTCTGTTTCCCAAGTGCTGTGATTAAAGGTGTGCGCTACCACTGCCTGGCCCTTTTAACCATTTATAAAAGATGTATTTATTTTATTTTAAGTGTATAGGTGTTTTGTCTGAATGTGTGTATATGTAACACATATTTTATGTAACGAACAGTGATAATCAATTATCTCTGAAAATATTGGTAATGGTGAGATTATAGAATATTCGATCAAAATTTCTAAAGCTTTGTTTATGTATATGAATGTTTTGCATGCATGTGTGTAGTGCCTACAGAAGCCAAAAGGGGGCACTACATCATACCCTGAAACTGGAGTTACAGGCTGTTAACTTCTGAGTCATCTGTCCACCCCCTTGCCACCCTCCTTAACCAATTTAAGGGTACTTTACAGTTCAGTGGCATTAAGAACACTTAAGAGTACTGTAATCATCACTACAATCCACTTCTAGAACTTTTCCATGATTCCCACACTGACATTTTATAAGGACTATTACATATATTTCTGCTTCTGAGATATATTCACACGGTGCACAAATTATCTATTTAAAGTATACAATTCACCCATTTTAGTATCTCACAGTTGTGCAGCCGGCCACACAGTTAACTTTAGAACATTTTGTCACTCCAAAACAAAAGCCTTACCATTAGCCCACTCTCTCTAGCTCCACCAGCCAGTAGGGATTCCTAACTACTTTTTGTCTCTGTGCATTTGCCTGTTGTGGACTTTTCGGAGACGGAGTCATATAATAAATGTCTTCTTGTGACTGACTTCTGGTGACTGACATCCTGTTTTCCGGGATCATCTGCATTATAGTATGAACCAACATCTCATTCTCTTTTAACAAGATTCAAATGTGGATTATTATCTCCCCCACGTCCCCACCCAACAGGAACTTTGTCTCTACTTGATTGAGCAACCCATCCATCCAGATTCCAAGCCAGTGAACAAGATGTTTCTTTAGAATCTTCTACCTTGGGGAGATGATTTAGTGGTTAAGAGCACTTGCTGCTCTTCCGGAGGACTCAGGTTCCATTCCCAGCACCCACGAGGCGGCTCACAACAGCCTCTAACTCCAGTTCCAGGGGGTCCCAAGCCCTCTTCTGGCCTCCACAGACAATAAGCATCATACACACAGTGCACATACATACACATAGGCAAATATTCATACATACAAAATAAAAATAAGTCTTAAAAAGGAATTCTCCATCTTGGCTCCTTGCCTTGACAGAATGTGTGTGACATGTGTCAGATGTATCTCAAAAATGGCTCTCAAGGACCGGAAGTAGTGTCTCTTGCCTTTGATCCCAGCACTCAGGAGGCAGAGGCAAGGAGATCTCTGTGAGTTGGAGGACAGCCTGGTCTACACAGTGAGTTCCAAGCCAGCCTGGGTTTCATGTGATAGTTCCTGTCTCAGAAGAAAAAAAGGCCTTCAAATGGTCACTCTTCTGCTCAGTGGAATGCCATCACAATGCTGGCTTTTAATTTCTATGGCCTCTTGCTGCCTTTTCACTTTCCCCAAGACTCCCTTCCTCTGGTCCTGTACCCGCTCCACAGAGCGGAGTCCACGGGTGCCAAATAGGTGCTTGGAGACCTCTATTGCTGCCCATTGCCTTCAGAGTCTTGTTGACACTCGGCTGGCACAGAGACCACTTAGAGCTGACATCTGCCTGCATTTCTCCCGATTGTGCACAAGTCAGTCATTTTGCCAGACTAGGGGCATTTTTCCTTGCTCTTCCTTCCCTCTGTCTGGAATGGTGGAACACTGCACAGCCTAGAGACCTAGCTCCAGTGTAACCTGGCCTGTGATGGGGCCCCCAGCTTAACTGCTAAAGTTCAGGGGGAGGTGGAAGAAACCATTTGTAAAGGTCAGTTCCTATCCTTCAGTCTTCATTACTGATTATTAAGATCAAAAGCTCCTTCTTGTCCATTTAGCAGTGCCCACCTAAATTAATTGGCCTGCTATGCTACCAAATGTTGTGGCACAAGCCTTTAATCCAGTGGTTGTCAACCTGTGGGTTGAAACCCTTTCAGAGGGGTCACCTAAGACCATCGGAAAACACAGAGATTTACATTATGATTCATGACAGTAGCAAAGTTACAGTTATGAAGTAGCAATGAAAATAACTTTATGGCTAAGGGCCACCACAACATGAGGAACTATGTTAAAGGGTCATAGAATTAGGAAGGTTGAGAACCACTGCATCCCATACAGGGAGGCAGAGCAGGTGGATCTCTGTGTGATCAAGGCTGGCTTGATCTACATAGTTCTAGATCAGCCAGGGGTACATAGTAAGTAAGATTCTGTTGAAAAAAAAAATCCCGTCTGTATGTTTATTCCCATGTTTCTAGGTTGAACATCAACTTTTCTCACAGAGGACCATAATGTGTGGTACTTCCAGAATTTCTTCTGATTATGCTTTGATTTGCATCTTAATTGCGAAAATATTCTTTCTTATAATTTCTTAGCATGGACGGTAGCATGAGTAGAAAGCTGTAGAAGCCACACTCCTTGATAGTCTCTTAGGACTGTCCTCCCAGTTTGCTTAAACTAAACAGTGCTGAAGAAAAACGATGGAAAAATGTTCTTAGCAAGTTAGCCTCTATACTTCCCTCTTTTGTGCATTTCACTTTGTGTGTGTGTGTGTGTGTGTGTGTGTGTGTGTGTGTGTGTGTTTGTGTGTGTGTGTTGGAGGGTTTTCATGCACAAATATGAGCATACATGTGGAGGCCAAAGGAAAATCGTGGGTGTCGATCCTCAGGAACCATCCATGTTGTTTCTTGAGATAGAGATTTCTCATTCAGACTTAATACTTGCTGAATAAGCTAGACTGGCTGGCCTTGAGCCCCAGGGATGTGCTTACCTCTGCTTGGCCAGCACTGGGATTATAAGTATGCATCACTATGCACAGCTTTCTATGTGTATGCATCACTCTTTGCAGCTTTTTATGCAGGTGCTGGGAATTGAACACAGGTTTTCCTGCTTCCGTAACAAGCACCCTACTGACTGAGCTATTCCCCAGCCCCTTCTTCTGTCCGTTCTAGATAAAACTTACTATAACTAATTGCTTTTAAAGTTGGTTACTCAGCTATTCTTTAGAAATTGTATTGAATTTTTGTATGCACACACACACACACACATGCGTGCACATGTGTGACAACACATATATAGGACAGAGGAAAACTTCTGGGAGTTGGGTTTTCTCCTTCCATCATGTGGGCCCTGGGGATCCAACACAGGTCATCAGGCTTGCTGGCCCTTACCTATGAACCCGTCTCACTGGCCTCATTCTTGGGGTTTGAAAACCAGAGCCCTCTTTGCACTTTCCTGGGTGTGTGAAAGGGTGCGTGTCATCTTTTCACTGCTGCCTCCTCTGTGTTTCCTTTGCTACAGAGACTTCTGAAGGAAATCGTGATTTAGCCATGCCTTGAAAGTTTCTGCTCTCATTTGATCATTTCTGCCTCTCTGCAGATCAGGGAAACCCTGTTCTCTGGGATTTGTTGGAAAGGGATTCAGTCAATGAGAAAGCGAAAGTCGCTTCTTCCCAGATTAGTCACAGGCGCGCTCAACACAATACAGCAAAATGTTCATTCGATGGCTTTTGATCTTGACATGCATTACCTTTAGCCCAGTGCACACACAATGTGAAGGAACAATGGAAAAGACTGTCTTAAATCCATGGCCATCAGACCTTGCTCACTTGACAAAAGGGCTATTTGCTGGCATTCCCCACTGTGAAGTTACTGCTTTCACGTGTTGGGAGCATGAAGACATTTATAAAGGGGCAGATACTTTGAGGCCATGCAGATGCCCTTCTTCTACTTAAACGTTCACCCAGTAATTTGGGGATTTTAGTCAGATTGTGCTTCCACCATTACCGCAGTCTTCTTTTATCTGTTATGTATGTGCATGCATGTGAACCTGTGCACCGCTTGTATTCGGGAGCCAGGGTTAGCCAGAAGATGGCATTGGGTCCTCTGGAGCTGGGATTAGTTACAGGTGATTGGGAGCCATTATTTGGGTGCTGGGAACTGAACCTGGATCCTTTGAGAGGAGAGTAGTAAGGGCTCTTAACTGCTGAACCACCTCTCTAGTCTCCTGTTTGGTTTTCTGAGACAAGATCTCACTCTGTAGCTCAGGCTGGCCTGGAACTCACTGTGTAGCCTACACTGGCTTCAACTTGTGGCAAGCCTTCTGTCTAGAGTGCTGGGATTCCAGATATGAACTGTCACGACCAACCTGTCCTGCTATTCTAATGCTCTTGACCCTCGTCTTCATTTATTAACTGGAATCACTCCGTAAGGACAGCTTATTCCCTTCTTGTTGATTTTTAAAAAGATCTTATTATTTTTAGTGTGTGTGTGTGTGTGTGTGTGTGTGTGTGTGTGTGTGTGTGTGTGTATGTGTACCGTGTATGCAGGTGCGTTTCAGGTGATTGTGAGTCACATGGTATGGGTGTTAGGAATTGAACTCAGGTCCTCTGGAAGAGTGGCAAACACTCTTAACTGCAGCATCTCTCCAGCACCTGAATATATTTTATGTGTAGTTTGAGCTGTTCCAGCTTTGGCCTTTAGGACGCCTTTCATTTTTTTTTTCTTAAGCATGTCTTTGCTTTCTAGCACTGTGAGATTTGTACTCCATAAAGCTCACTAAAAGTACTATATAATGACTGTCTTTTGTAAAGCACTCAGCATGCAATTTATAATAATGTAAAGATGATATTAAAGGTTATCAAAGCAAAGTATCATTCATTACATGTCAATTACAGATGTCGAGCCCAAGCACAGGGAGACAGCAAGTATGTCAGGTTGTAGTGCTGGAGAAGCAAAGGCTCAAGTACCTTCACTCTTTATCCCAAACATTGCTACCACTGAGCACCACAGTGGCGCCTTTTTAATCATATGATGCCATTTGAATGTGACAAGTCAGATACTTTCCATTTTCCAAACCCATTATCTATGCTGGTAGAAATGGGAGTTCAGTGGGAAAATGATGTGGTATTAAATACAATTGTATTTCTCTAGAAATATTCATGCAATGAATTAACATAATTTGGAATGCATTGGAAATCCTGCATTAGCTATTCTGTTTAAAGGATCCACTCGTAGGAAGGAGGCAGGATGCGGAATTACTCTTGTATTCATGTCAGCAGCTGGACTGGAATCTTGACGTTCACTTCTCTTGTGCTGGTCAGCAAAAGCTTCCCAAGGGGAATGAAAGGACAATGGGAATGATTCAGAAGAACAGAACAATAAGTGGGAAAAGGGAATGTTCATTCGTAATTTAGTGAAACTGAAGATGAAGAATTCTCGAGTTTTGAATAGAAGCCACAGTTGGTTTAGTTAAGGCATTAAAGTCAGGGCACACCTCAAGAACCTTTTTTTTTTTAAAAAAAAAAATTAAGTCTTGCTACCAGTCTTTCTTTTGTGATAAAACGCCCAGTTTGTCATTGCAGGAAGTGCACTCAGACTGGGGAATAAGGATGCAGGTCTTGAGATCAAGAAACAAAAGTTAGGTCCTGAGAGTTCCTTCCTGCTGTGAGCATGGGGCCTCTGGCCTCTGGCTCCTGGCCTCCCCCCTCATGCCATGGCCCCAAAACGGCAATCTGTGTTCCTGCCTCAGTCCAAGAAACCCAAATCGCCCCCTGCCCTGAAGCTGGAGGACAAGTCGGTCTCTGTCGGCCTGCCGAAGGAAGGAGAAGAGCAGAAGAAGCAACTGAACACATTGACAGAGCACAACATCAAACAGACAGGCTTGATGAACAAGCCAGTGAGGGCATTCTGAAAGGAGAACAAAAACATAACAAACTCCGCCAACCATTTCTTCAGAAGAGTCAGAACTGATCACCAAAATCCCAATTTTTTGGGTAACAACATTTGTCAACCATCCATAAGTGTCTGCACTGCTTGGGGAGGAAGATAAAGAGGTTCTGCAATGCTTGACCAGAGTTGAAGTGACAGAATTTGAAGACATTAAATCAGGTTACAGAATAGATTTTTATTTAGATGAAAATCCTTACTTTGAAAATAAAGTTCTCTCCAAAGAATTTCATCTGAATGAGAGTGGTGACCCATCTTTAAAGTCCACTGGAATCAAATGGAAACCAGGAAGGGATTTGACAAAATGCTCAAGCCAAGCGCAGAATAAGGCCAGCAGGAAGAGGCGGAGAGCTTCTTCACCTGGTTCACTGACCATTCTGGTGCAGGTGCAGCTGAGTTAGGAGAGGTCATCAGAGACGGTGTTTGGCCAACCGCCTTGCAGTACTATTTGGTTCCTGATATGGATGAAGAAGGAGAGGCAGAAGATGATGGTGATGATGAAGAAGAGGAAGGCTTGGGAGATATTGATGAGGAAGGGGATGAAGATGATGATGAAGGGGAGGAAGGAGAGGAGGATGAAGGCGAGGATGACTAGCACAGAAGACTGATGGATTCCAACCCTCTTTTTTATTTTCTGTTTATTTTTGAATTTTCTCCAGTCCCTGGGAGCAAGTTGCAGTCATTTCCCTCCCCTGCCACTCCTCTTGTGCTCAGTAGCCCTGGTTTTGAGGTCTCTCTTCTCAACACCATGGTTCTCAACCTATTTGTGGGGAAATACCTTGTGAAAAATACAACAGGAAAAGAATCTCCACTATTCTGCTCTAAATTCCTTTTTATCCTTTGTTGTCTCAAACTGTGGATTCAACACCACCACTGTGCTCTGTGGGAAAAAAGAAAAGCCCTTCGGCCCCCTTGGCTCTGCTGGAGGCTGGGGGTGCCAGGCCCCTGTGTAGTAGTGCATAGACTTCTAGCTTTTCTCCTTTCTCTGTATATTGGGCTCAGAGATTACACTGTGTCTCTATGTGAATACGGACAGTTAGCATTTACCAACATGTATCTGTCTACTTTCTCTTGTTTAATAAAAAGAAAAAAAGGGGGGGGGTATAGAAGGTCAGCAAGGGTAGGTTGAGGTGTCTGGGGGGGGGTAAGTGGGCATTGTGACAACATGACTTCTCCTTTGACATGTTTAACTGTGATGTTTAACGGACATCCTTGCAGTTTAAGATGACACTTTTAAATAAAATTCTCTCCTAACGATGACTTGAGCCCTGCCACTCAATGGGAGAATCAGCAGAACCTGTAGGGTTTTAATTTGGAGTTGACATTCTCTGTTGTAACTTTATTTTAATTAATTAATTAATTAATTAATTTGGTTTTTCACTGGAAGGAAAAATGCTGATTTTAAATGTTGAAGTGTACAAGTTGCTTTGTTACAATAAATCCAATGTGTACACAAAAAAAAAAAAAAAAAAGAGAAAGAAAGAAAAGTTAGGCTGGGTTGTCCAGCACTTGCCTACTTGCTGGGTTCAAGTCCCATTGCCACAAAAATAAAGCATCCTTGAGACAAACTGCAATGTACATTATATTGGCAAAATGGACCTGTGCTGTTTGAGCTCATTGAAATGCTAGCTCTGAAATTGGGGTTGCCCCGCCTCCATTTCAGACCCAAGCATGTTTGTTTCAGAGTGTCCTTCAAGGTCTGGGGATGGGCTGGTTCTCCTAACTCTTTGTCAACAAGGAGACTACAGAAAAACAGCCCAAGAGTAAAACCACTGTGTCCTTGAGAATAGCTAGAAGGTGAACCATTTCCAACAGATATCACTGTTGTTCACTCCATGATCTAAAAGTGCCCACCATGGGAAAGAGAAGTCAGAAACTCCAGCCAGCTTCCTCCGTTTCCCCAGCCAGCTTCTGCCAGATGTTGTGTGCACCTGATTTGATGATATTTTGCTATCTGTCTCTTGCTATTAATTCTTTTACTTTGGCTTGCTATATACTTAATAAACTCACTCAATAAACTGAAGTTATGGCTATTACAGACCATTCTCTGGGCTATACAAAACACAGACCAAGATTCAAAACTTGAAGGTGAGGTTGGCAAAGCAATTCAATTAGAAGGCTAAGATTAAGACTAAGATTAAGCAGTGGATAAAAGAAGCCCTTTCTCCCTGAAGAGTCCTGAGCTGGTTGCTGCTTTGGGTGCACTGGACTCGGCGATGTCCAGGTAAGTCTGGTAGGTTTCATCAACAGTGTTCAATGACTTTGTTTAAAAAATTGATCTGTATGGGTGTTTTGGTTGTAAATGCACCACGTGTGTGCAGTGCCCACAGAGGCCAAAAGAGGACAGACATCACATCCCCTGGAGCTTGAGTTACAAATGATTGTGAGCCACCATGGGCATACTGGGAATTGAACCCTGGTTCTCTGGAAGAGCAAAGAGGGCCCTTAATGATTTTTGGCTCATCACTCTGAGAATGCATGGGTCAGCAACCACAAATCTTCAGCACCCCAGGTGCCAAGCCAGCACAAGTCTAGCTCAGCTATTTCCATCTTGAACACATGCCCAGCCATTTTCCGGGGTCTGAATGTCTTTGAGAGAGAATTAGGATGGTCTAATGATCTGGGGCTTGGCCAAGAGAGCCACTTTTGGAATTGGACAGATTTCAGACAAGTTCTTGTTGAGCTTAGGGGAGAATGTTTTAGTAACAGTGAGTTAAGTCAGGCTCCGAGTCTCACTCAGTGTTTGTCAACTGCAAGATCATAAGGTTCCATTGTCTTGATTAGACCATGGATATGTCAAGGCATGTAATGAGCAGGACAGCTATGTGGATGAGCCTTCTGTCTCTTGATCTTGTCTAGGTTGTTGTGACACACACAGTATCTAGAGAAGGATGCTGCTGCTATTCTTCCCTCCCTCTTCATGTCCAGGATCATGCTGTGTGTCCCAGGCTAGCCCTTAAGTTAGAATTCATCAAACTTAAGACCTTCTTAGCCTCACACTTATGGATGATTTTTTTTCCAGAACACATTTCTACAGAAATCCTAGGCTATGACTTATGCACAAGTGATGCCCCATTATTATTCAATGGGTGTGCAAGACAGCTCTCCACTGGGCATGGGGTCAGCTTTTGTCACTTTTGAGTGTACTAGTCCCCAGCCTCCATTTGCAGGGGCCAATGATCTAATTTCTCTTGTCTCACTTTCTCTGCCGTCTATTTTGTCTCTAGTCTAGCTCATTATCTCTTCCTACCACCAGATGGTGGAAAGTGGAAAGGAAATAACAGGCTGGTAAATGAATGTGGTTGCAGGCTCTATGGCTGAAAGGTGTGGTGGGGAATGGACCCCCCAAAAGGAGCTTATAATTGCCCAGGAATTCCTGTGAATTTCTATTTTCATTTTAGCATCCACTAAATTGTTGGCTATCCAGGTCTGAGGTCAATACGGCACAAAGATGCCTGATAGAAACGAGCCAAGCTTTGTCTCCGGACCTCGAAAAATTCCTAAGCAGTAGAACCCCACACCTGGTCCAGGCAACACCGGGTCAGGTGTAAGGAGGGTCCAATCCTGTGAGAGGCGGTGTCCAGTGGTGCAGCTGCCCAGCAGCCTCGCGGCGCCCCTCTCTTTGGGCTTCTCGAGCCCACCACCTCCCACGCTCCAAAGTCGCACCTGGCCTGCCGGCATTCCGAGCTGCAGGGAAAGGCCCCTTCCTCCAACAGCCCCCTGCTAGCAGCCTGGTTCCCAATGTTGTCACCTGTTCATAACCCAGCAGGTGTCTGGCTCTTCACCTGCCGATGGCTTCCCCTCCCCCAGCCCTCCTTCCCCGGGGTACCGCCTTCCGATCCACCTTTTCCACGTGTCCCTCAACTCCGACGCCCCCACCCCCAAAGACCCCCTAAATCTCCTCCGGTCTCGAGGAGTCTCGCGGCATTTCCTGGGGCGTGAGCCGAGCATCAGCGCATAGGGGGCGACCGTGGCAGAGCTTGGGCCGGGACAGAGCGGGTAGTGAGGGGGGCCACCGAGCCCCGCCACCAGAGGACGCGCCCCGGAGTCAGGCCGGACGCTGCCAGGGCCCCGCCCCTCGGCCCCGCCCCCGCCTGGCGGCCGCGCCCCTCCAGCGGGCGGAGCTGCGGAGCCTCGCAGCCGCGAGGAGGAGGGGAGAGCAGGCTCCGAGGCGGCTGCCTTGCCCTGGGCTGGGCGGTGCTTTTTTTTTTTTTTTTTTTTTTTCTTTTTCGCAATTTCCACTCTCCGAGAGCAGGAAACCCGGAGCAGCCGGGCGCAGCGGGGCCGCGATGCAGCAGCAGCAGCAGCAGGAGTCGCCCCAGGGCAGCAGCGGCAGCGGCAGCAGAGGCAGCAGCGGGCGGCGCTGAGCCGCCACCACCGCTACTGAGGAAGAAGCCGGCCCAGCTGCAGCCGCGTCCCAACGCCCGCGCCCCCAATCCCCGCGCCGCGACCCCGGCGCCCCGAACCCTACGCCCGATTCCGCCAACTTTCACGCTGCTTCGGCGGCTCGGCCCGGCTTGGCGCCAATGGGTGAGTGCAGGGGCCGCTCATCCTTGTGTGGGGTCGGCGCGCCCATCCCGGGACCGCAGACCCGGGGAGGGCGCCCCGGAGCAGGGCCCGGAGAGTGACATCGCGCTGGGCGCCCTCCCTCGCCTTGCTCACCCCGATTCACTCTCACTTGCTTTAGTGTCCCCGCAGAGCCCGCGCGCGGCACGGACAGGAGCCCGAGGGGACCTGGGTAGAGAATCGCGGGGGCTGGCTCCGGGGCGGCTTGGGTTGAGGGATGCAGGGGGTGTGGTTGCCTTTTTCGGGTGGGCGGGGAGAGTTTTGTCTTTGCCATTTTTCTTACCAAAGCGCACCCTCCCTGCGCTGGGGACACGGGCACCTGAATTTGGTGGGTTCCAGCCCTGTGCAGGGTTCTTGGGGTTCTTGGTGCCTGTCTGGCCCAGGCTGAGAAGAACCTCGAATCTCGGGGTGTTTGGGGGAGGGTTAGATTGCCCTTATTGCCAGCTGATGCGGTGATGGAAGGTTAGGAAACGCCCCAGTACCGGGCCTGGCGGGCTGGCTGACCCAGGGTCCTGAGCTCTTCATGCAGCCCCCACTTGTGTTTCCAGCTCTCTCTCTCTCTCTGCCTTTCTTCCCTCCCGTCTGGCCCCCTCTCCACTCTGTGATCCTCAAAGGCTACTTCCCATATCCTTCTGTAAGTCTGCAGGGCTGGCAACTGGAAATGATGATCCAGTTTTGATTTACCTAGAAAACATAATTTCCATGTAGGTAGCTAACATTAGGTCTTTTGGGTCCCATTTATTATAGACCTGACAGTGTGGGAACCACCTTACTGCCCAGAGGAGCCAACACTTTAGTGAGCAAAGGACTCGTGATTGTCTGGTCTCTATTAAACGTTCGGCTTACCCAAGTCTTGCTGATGGCCAACCGCTGCTTTTTGTGCCTCTAGCAGATTATTTTTGGGTGTTTCTAGGCCAAGCATAGCAGTCTGCACATTATAAGTCATTATAAAGTGAGACTTTTCTGTATTCAGGTAATAGGATCTTGGTGCACCAGCCAGAAAGGGTAGGCAGGAGTCACAGGATGTTCATGCATACACAAGCACTGGAGGAAAGGTCTAACCCGGTTAAGTTGTTGATCAGTGAAGTTCAAATCCCATTTGTGATTGTTTACCAAAATGCCTTTCCCTTTTCCAAAGTGGTAGTGATCTCGTGGCCTCTCAACTTAAGTGTCACTTTTTTCACAATGCCCTTTTCTGATGATCACACCACTCCACGTCTAAATGGGTTCCTTTCTCATATGATACTTTTTTTTTTTCATGGCAGTATTACCTATTCTAGTGTGTTTAATATTTATGTCCTCTACCTGGGCTCAGTGACCATCAGGACAGCATTGTGTTGTATGGTCTTCTCACAATGGTTTTTTGTTTTTTGTTTTTGATGTCTGGTGCAGATCAGGCTCTAAATCAATACTGAATGGATGGATGGATGGATGGATGGCATGCAACCCTCCTACTCCATGGAAGACACAACATTTAATTCATACTCTTGTTTTGCCTTGATTAAGAAGATTGAGTCCATTGGCCAAAGTAAATACTGCTCTAAAACCCTTAGAGGTCACTTTAGAGATGCACCACTTTCTCCCGAGCTGATAGGGAATGCTATTGGGATCAGCTTTGGGTTACTGAAAGAGTTATACACAAAAAGCGATTGTCAGTTTGCATGGGCAGGCTATGCTTTGTAGACCTCAGTGGGAAGAGGATGGAGTCTCCTTTAAGAAGCAGCAGACCTGTTTATCTTTGAGATCTAAACTGTTTGCATTCTTTAGACTCTCTTAAGAAAATGAGAGTGCTTCTGCAATTTATAGCCGTTTCCAGTATCATTTCAAAACTGTAGCCATTATGCAGCAATCAATTATTATTTATTTCAGGAGTTCATACATGGAGGCACCAAGAGTAAAATGAATGCCATTTAATTCATTATAATGTGCCTCAGTGGGATTTAAGGTGTTTGTAGTAGTTTGTGGGTAAAAATCACCTGCTGTTTTCTAAAGAGTGGTATATTTGCAATGAAGTACAGATATTTAATAGTTGATTCTATTTGTTTTTTAATAGAGAGACCTAGTGGTGCTATGATTCTGTGTGAGAGGGCATGAGAACACATACACATACACACACACACACACACACACACACACACACACACACACACACACAGAGTCCCTTTCTCCAAATCTCTGGTTTTCAGATTTATCTCATTTATCAATTTGATACTCTTGCTTGGCCTAATGATGATTTTTTTCCAGTGATGACAAACGTAATCAGATCATATCATATAGTCCTTGATCTGGACACTAACTGAAAGTCACAAAATCCCTAACCCTGAAATGAAGTTGACTAGTTTTGCAGTGGTCTCTTACAAAACACTATGAACTTGCTGGGAGGGGCCTATGGTGCCAGACACAGGGAAAGCCTCTTATAATTAGAGCAGTGCAAGGACTGTGACCCAAATCTGAGAGTAGTGAAGGGTTTGCAAGCCAAGCAAATGACTTCTGTTGAAGGATTTCCAGAGTAACAACAAAGTTTGGGCAGCTCGGGGCAATGCTGTGTCAGTGGTAGGCTATGCTGAGTGAGAGCTGGAATCGATACGATACGATGCCTTCTACCAACAAGTCTTGACTTAAACGTGGAAGAAAGGGCTCACCCCTTTATTTTGCATAGCCCATGGCCAGAGCAAAAGCCATGGTTTTGCTGGTTGCAGAGACCTTGGTTGTTTCTTGTTCTATTCCTTCAGTTACCTTGCATTACTCATACATTAACAATGCTTGTGTTTGTAAGTTTTTGAAGTATGCTACCTGCAGTGATAAATATTCATCCATCTAGCCATCCATCTCATTATGTATTTATCTCCTGCTTTCTGCCAGGAAACAGGTACGTGTTACCTTTAGACCTGCCCACTTAAACTTCTCAGTCTGGTGGAGGATGTGAGTACAAGGGTTGTTGCAGTATGTAAGTAAAAGCTATAGTAAGTGTCCTGAAAGATGAGCAGAGGAATCTGGTTTAGGCTGGAGAGCAGGTGAGGATGATGCCTTTGAGGAGATTTTGAGTCACCCACCCTCTCTGGGGACACACCCAACAAGCTGAGTTTTCTTCTCCTTGCACACCGTGAGGACCTTGGGGCCTCTGAGCAAGGGGGGCGGGGGTGAGAGAGACTGACTTAGCTTTGTACCTGTGTCAGGTGGTTTGGGAGCATTTAAAGGAGCCAGACATTGCTCTGGCTTGGATGCTGCCAGAGCTACTTCTGAGATTGAGTATTTTAAGAAATGTTTTCTAGAAGAGGGAAAAATTGGAGCCAGGCAAAATCTGGGGTTGGTATAAAAGCAGCAAGCACCCACGTTAGCAGTACTGGGGGATGTCTGCTCACATTCATGCTTTGGACAAAGTTCATGTTTTGTTTGTCTTCAAACAAGATTACGGGGTGGCTTTGTTTGTATCTTGTCCTATTCGGCTCACAGACTGGCCTTGCCTGATGCTGCTGCTCTGAGGGATTGTTGTTCCTGAACAGTACACTCAGACTGTGCACTCAGCCAGTGTCCCAATAGTGGGATCCCTTTTTCTGTTTCTCAGAGTTGACCTGAGAGGTGAGGAGCAAGGTTTTTTATTGTGTGCTGGGGGGGGGTGCATATGTTCGATAACTACTACTTTAATATTAGCTAGCTTTAGTCTTGGGCTTTTTGTTCAACATTGAGAAAAATGAGTAACTGGAATGCTATACCAGGGAAATTTATGGAATAATCCAGCTCAGGCTGCTGAGAACAAAGAGATCAGGTGCTACGTGAGAAAGAAACAGCACCGGATAATACCAGAATCCTTCCAGCGTTAGAGGAGATCTACCAGCAGTAGTTGTCAGAGGGCAGTACCTTGGAATCACTTGAGAGACAGAAATTCTTCAGCAGTATCCCAACAGTCCTACAAAATCAGGGACTCTGGACAATAGGGTCCAGCAATCAGCATTTGAGTAAGTCCTCTAGGAGGCTCTTTTTTTAATTTTTAATTTCTTTATGCACATGTACCATGATGTGCTCATGGAGGTTAGAGGACAACTTGTGGGACCTGGTTGTCTCATTCCATCTTGTAGGTACCAGGGATGCAGGCGGTTGTGGCTGCCAGCAAGTCCCTTTACCTGCTGAACCATGTAGTTCTGATACAAGGTCAAGTATACAAGCTCCTTGCCTTTTAGATGATGCTCCTGGCTCATTGGAGTGCTTGGGGTACCCTGTTCTTAACAAGATGTTCTGGGCATTAGGCTATATACATCTGGGCTGCTGGGAAGTAACATTCTTCTGCCTCCCATACTTATATTAACTATTCCTTGTCTTGGTTTCTCCTGGCTCATTGGACATTCATAATTAATCACTTTCTTCCTCCTTGAAGATTCTTTGTTTTTAAACTTTAGATTTTAAAAGCCATCTGCTATAAATTTTTGAGTTTGTCCCCCCATATTTGTGTATTGAAAACTCAATCCTCCAATTAATGTTAATGATATTGGAGTTGGAGCCTTTGGGAGGCAAGTAGGGTTGGATGACGTAATGAGAGTGAGCCTCCATGATGGAATTAGTGGTTTTCTAGGAACAGGAAGAAACCCGTTTTGATGTCCTCCACTATGGTATGAAGCAACAAAGCCACCCTCAAGAGGAGCCAGGCAAACAGCAATGCCATGTTCTTGGACTTACCAGCCTTTAGGAGAGTAAGCCAAGTCAAGTTCTCTTTATAAATTACCCATGCCAGGGTATTTGGTTACAGCCATGGAAAGCAGACTGGGACGCCGCCTTTCAAGTTCCACTTGGTGCTTATTGTTTCCATCTTTGCTCTTCACTGCTGTTCTTAAGACAGCTTTTCCCCATCCTGTACTTTTGCCGTAGAGCCTGCACCTTTGAGGATGACTGGCTCTGGCACTGCCCTGGTAGTATTCTGGAAGCTCTTCATGCCATGGTAACTCTTATATAATATTAGAGGGACGAGCCTTAATATTATACATCCTAGGGGCTCAGGAGAGAGAACTACTAACGGCGAGGACTATTCTCAGGAAATAGAATCTCCCCACACCGAGCTCTATAGTCCACTTGCTTTAATTCCTCTGGCATAATAACATCCTTTATACACAGCTTCAGTTCTGTTCTCATGTCTAGCTCCTTTCTTGCCTGATTTCTCTCTGTTTATCTACTGTTCCCTCTTAAGTTCTATCTTAATTCTCTCATCTTAATTCTGCCTCATCTAGGTCCTTTTCACCTTGTTCTTACCCAGCTAGGGCTTTCCCATCTGCCTCTTCCTCATCCTCCATCTCGTTCCTCTACTACTCTCTTCTAGCCCTTCAATCTAGTTCTTCCCCATCTCAGTTTGTTCCTCGTAAGTTCTTACCCGTCTAGTTCTTCCATTCTCTTTTCTCTTCTCCATCTCCCTGTGCCCTGGAAGTCCTGGTATATAAAGGCAGTCTTCCAGGGTCAAACGGAGGGGTGATAAGAATCACATTGAGAGGCAATAACCGTTAATTATCATTTGCAACCCCAAAGGGAAGTGACCAATGGGGAAATGAATTAACTAAAGGCTAAATTCAGGTAATATCTAAGAAGAGGGATCTTATGTGCCCAACTATTAAACTCTTAAACGTGATTAGTAGAAAATGTTAAGAATCTATAAGTTGCTAGGTCAATGGGAGAAAATAAAACTGTCTTCTTTTTTCCTGTGGCTCCTATCTGTCCAAGCTATCTGCCACTTTCCTGCAGGGTAGGGGAAAGTGTGCTCAGTCGCTAGGCAACCTGTGCACAGCTAGATGCCTCTGGTGATAGTTAAAGGGAGATCTGGAACTAGAGGTAAGGTTTGGGAAAGTAGGAAGTAAAGCTTAACTGGCACATCTGCCAGGCCTTCTCAAATAGCTAGGCTGGATGCTTAAGTCTGTTCTTAGAAAGTACGGAGGTATCTCTGATAAGGTACTTTCCTCCATCTGGGGATGGACCTGGCCGGATGCTGCCAATGATGATAATTACAGGGAGGCTTGAACTGGGGTTCTGGCTGAGCATAGCTATCAGCACAGAAGGTTATCTAAACATTCCTAGAAGTGATTAGGTAAGGAGTTAGAGGTCTTTAAAGTTAGTAAGGCTGTAAGAAAGGAGGGTCCGAGCTGAATTGTGTAAAGCTATTACTTAACGTCCACCTGACCTAGGTGGTGTCTCCATTTGGAATTTACCTTAAATTGGGAGACTTGCATGTGGACTGTTATTACTGCTAGTCCTTGAAAGTGGCCAAGGGAGATATCTGATTCCAGAGAAAGCCTTTCCTGAGGCTGTTCTCCAAATACCTGGAATATGTATGTCCAGAGAGTGATCGATCAGTCCACACTGTTAGCCCTTCTTAGGGAAAAGTCAATTGGGAAAACTATGAAGGCACACATGATTTTCATAACAGAAGACAGCTGATATATAACAAGCCAAGTAACACCAAAAGCTCCTTGTAATTTGGCTTCCTCTGGAGGAATTCCCTGATTCCTCCAGGTAGTGACTTTGCCATAACCAGCTGAGTTCTTATGATAGATTCCTGCGGCCCGCAGCAGGTAACTCACGAACAGTTTGTCTCCTGTTCACAAAACACACAAACACAGTCCTCAGAATCTTTGAATGACCCTGAATTTACTTTTGAGTCTGTGAAGACTGGAACCCCTTTTCTTGGCTTCTTAGACACCCTGTTTACACACTTCCCATTTCCCCCACTGCTCTTGCAATCTCTAGTTGAGCCCTAAGTATCTCTGGAATGGGCCCCATGTGCCTGCCCTCTGACAAATGCCTTAGAGCAGTGATTCTCAACCTGTGGGTCAAGATCCCCTTGGAGTCACATAGTAGATATCCTGCATATCTGCATTATGATTTTATGTACATATTTACATTACGATTCACAACAGTAGTAAAATGACAGTTATGAAGTAGCAAGGAAATAGTTTTATGGAAGGTTGAGAACCACTGCCATAAAGAGTCTTCTGAAGTTTGGTAGCCACTCCAGACCTCCTATTTCCACAAGTGTCCAGTCTTCTGAGTCTTGGCCCATATTGCTCTCTCCCTGGGGAGTGCATGGAACTCTTGTATGCTTTGTAGTTGTCCTGTATGAGTTTCCTGTTGCTGCTATAACAGGTTACTACAAAGCTAGTGGCTTAAAACAGCAGGTCCAGAGTTCAAAATGAGTTTTAGAGGGTCACGATGAAGGTGTGGGGAGGGCTGCCTGCTTTCTGCAGGATGGTTTCTCATCTTGTCCCACTTCCGTTGGCTCTTGGCACTGCCTAGGTTCATAACTTCATCTTTCCCGCCTCTGCTTTCCTATTGTCACATCTGTCTTAGTCTGGCCCCTACCTATTATAAAGACTGGTATTTATTGAACCACTTGAGAATCAGGATACCCTCCTCTTCAAGACTTAATGACTCACAGGTTCTGAGGATTAGGACATGGGGTTTTTTGAGGAGCCCAGTATGTAGCCTCCGTACCCCTCATTCATCTTGTGAAGACTGCTCCAAAGATTACTGTACAATACTTCATCTTGTATGAAGTCTGTCATTTCCCTTTGGGTCCCCCCCCCCCCAGCTCCATTGCCCTGGTTCATTGCCTAGCATACAGCAAGTGCCATATGCTAATGAATGATTGAGTAACCCTTTCACCCAAGTGTGGTTACTACTTGTAATTCCTGAGACTGTGGACTGCCGGCAGTGTGTGCGTGTATGTGAAGTTCTATACCTACCCCCACCCTGCCCGGGGGACAAATTAGGTTGGCAAGGTCTGTTTGCAACAGCTCCTGGTGGCCTAAAGAGTAACAGCTTATGTGTCACGTGGCTTCATTGAAGAACTACAAGCTTCAAGATAGAAAATTCTCCTTGGCTCTGGTTCTCATTTCTCAGTCTTTGGAATTGAAATGCTGGACTATTCCTTCCTGTCATGGCCTATTCCACTTGCTGATGAGGCTGAGGCTCACAGAGGTACAATGTGTGGCTCCCTAGCAGCAACGGATGAGTCCAATATTGAGGAAACAGCCTCATCAAAGGTTCTCTGTCAATGTCAAACCCCCACTTTTCTAGTGGTTCTTGGTCTAGTCTCTTCCCCAGGAATGGAGTGTGTGTGTGTGTGTGTGTGTGTGTGTGTGTGTATGTATGTATGTATGTATGTATGTATGTATGTATGTATGTATGTATGTATTTATTTATTTATTCATTCATTCATTCATTCATTTATGGTTCTGGGGATTAAATCCAGAGCTTCAGGCTTGCTAGACAAGGGCTCTCCCACTGAGCTCCACCCCTAGCCCATTGTTTGAGACAATGTTTCACTGTGTAGTCCAGGCTGGCCTGGAACTTGTTTAGTCAAGACTTGGTTTGAGTTCCTCCCCCACTTCCCCAGTGCTAGGAGTGTAGGCATGGACTACAACCCCTGGTTTCCAGTATGTTTTTAAAGACAGGATTATTGAGCTATACCGTGGACTTTGCTGGTGTTTGACATATCACATAACCAATTTTTAAATTTGTGGTAAATGTCTATAAGAAGCTTGACTATTTTATGTTGGAAATTTGGTGATAGAAAAGCATATTCACAGTGCTCTGCAACCATCACCACCACCTAGCTTTTTGAACTGTTTTAAAGTTACTCCTCCATAGTGCTTTTCTAACGTGAAGCTCAGAGTCCTTGTCTTCTGGGGGCTCCTGGGCCTGCTAGGTACTTTAGAGACAACTTGAAAGCCCAGGGCACCCAGTTGAGATTTCATAAGAAAGACGGAGGGGCGGGGGATGATGATGATGCATGGTTTTGTTGTTTGGAAAATGCTTTGGCCCTTGTTGCCTCTGGAAGACACTTCATTTTGCGTATCCTCTAGGTACCCTTCCCTAGTTACAACCTTGTCATCCCAGGGCAGACATTTGGGTGTATTTTGACATCTGGAAGCAGTTGGCATGACTTGCTTGGGTAGTAGCTTCCTTGGGAATCACTGGAATTTATTGAGAATGCCTGAGTCCTGGAAGAAAACACTGTGATGCCAAACTGATAGCTAGATTTCACACATCCGGGGTTGATGGTGATCGACATTTCTCCCCTTAAATTCCTTCCCATAGCAAAGCGTCACTGGTTGATGATGAACACTTGTCTGTCACCTTGCTCCTCATGTTGTATGGATACTTATCTTTTGGGCAGCTCTGTCTTTTTCATTAGGGATATTTAAACTAAATAGTCTGTAGCTGGTGGCTTCTACCTGGGTGATAAACCATGGTTATATTTAGACTTAGGAGGAAAGAAACAGTAATAATAAAACTCATGTGCTATTTGTTGAGTGTGGAGTTGGCAAGCAAAGATCTTCGCTTATTTTTTTCCTTCCAGTGGCCAGGAAAGTTGGTGGGGCCACCCCAGGAGGCTAGTCTGTCCCCAGGTGCAGGGCCAGAGAGGCAAGCTGAAGAGCAGTTCCTCCTGCTACTCCCCCCACCATCTTGGATTACATACTACAAATATTTTGATGCTCATTAATCACCCATTTTGCATAGCAAATTTAGGTCTTTAAGTACTGTAGAACGGTATGTATAGACAATTTAAATTACCATCGCCTTAAACATGAGCTCCTTCTACAGAGTGAGTTTCAAGACAGCCAAGGCTACACAGAGAAATCCTGTCTCAAAAAGCCACCCCCCAATCCCCCCAAAAGAAAACCCAAACCAACCAACAAACCAGCAACAACAACATCCTTCAGCTCCTTACTGGTTGTAGCATGTAAACACCAACTCTTGTGTTTTTGCTATTTTTTTTCTGGACTGTTCTAGACTTGGAAGACTTGAAGCTCTGTTCTAGTTCTGGTCCTCTGGGGCTACAGCAGTTTTATCCATCACCCGACACCTCCCTGTGCACTTGTAATTAGCTCAGTGTCCTGTCTAATCATTCCAGTTAGTTCTTTGATTATGTGTTTTGACATCCCGAAGCAGTTGGCGTGAGTTGCTTTAGTAGTAGCTTCCTTGGGAATCACTGGGATTTGGACAAGATCTGGAAAGGCCTTCTTGCTTTGCTGGCCCCTCCCCTTGGCCAGCTTCTTTATGATCTACATTTTCTTCACCAGATCGTTTGGGAAGCTGCCTCTGCCTGAGCATTTTACAGACTGGCTGATGAGTGAAATTCATTTGACTTGAAAGGATTCATAAACGAAGTTTGCTTTTCTCCTACTTTGCTCATTAAAACGAAACAAAATCACCTTTTAAAACTTAATCAAAATGGAACAGTTAAATCACTTAACTAGACCCTTCGTTCTCAATGAACTACTGTGTTTTGAGAGGTCTCACTGTACTGCCCAGGCTGGTCTTGGAGCTCTAGGGCTCAAGGGATACCCCTGCCCAAGCCTTCTGAGTGATTTGGACCACAGATACTGTGCTGACTTCAATACATTATTTCATGGAGAATAGTTGGGAAGGCTGCTACAGCCCATCAGTGAATTCCTTTGGATACCTAAGGCAGGTTGTGTTGAGTGTTTGTTAATCGATGGTGAGTTGGAGCTACTTTTGACCATCAGTAAACAACTGAAAGAAAGTCATATAGTTTTGGAGGATCCTGGAAAGTGGGGTTGGGAGGGTGGGAATTGTCACCAGTTAAACGGGAGAGGGAAGAGCAGCTCACACATTGCTAATCCACTTGCTTGGTGTGGGGGGCTGCAGGTGCTAGCTTGAGAACTTTCAAAATTATTATTATTATTATTATTATTATTATTATTATTATTATTTTGTCTGAGATAATCTCTCATGTAGTTCAGGCTGCCTTCGAACTCACTCTGTAGTTGACAATGACCTTAACTTCCTGATCCTTTTGCCTCTATTTTCCAAGTGCTGGGATTGCAGATGTGCACAGCTAGGCTTCAAACTTTAAAAAAAAAATTAATTTTATTTTATGTGTATGAATGTTTTGCATGTGTATATATTTGTGGACCACTTGTATGTCTGGGGCCTGCAGAGGCCAGAGGACAGCATCTGATCCCTTGGAACTGGAGTTATAGATGGTTGTGAGCTGCTGTGGGGGTGCTGAGAAATGAACCTGGGTCCTCTGCAAGAGCAACCTCTTAGCTGCTGAGCCATCTCTCCAGCCAACTAAATATTATTTTTAAAGCTATATTTTGGAATAGATTGCATATTCACAATATTCAGAATTCTAAAGGCAAAACTATGCAAGCATTTAAAGGCCTTTTTTGTGTTTGGTGTTGGGAAGTTGGTTTGAGGAGAACCTTGGAACATGAGACACTCAAGAAAACAACAGAAACGGAAGACTCTCTTCCCATTCCTGACTCTTCTCACATGTTGTTGGTAGTTGGTTTCTGGAGTTTTCTTTCACAGGAGGTTTCATATGTATAGGTAGGTGGTTATCTCCATTCCCCCCCGACTCATTGTTAATGTCATAATTGATGGATGATGAGGACATTTCTATTGCATTTGTGGTTTTTGCCTCCTGGGGATGTGCTTTACAATTCTGTGTTGAGTCCTGTCATTCGTTCATCTGTAAATTCATTCATTTATCTTTGCTGTGGTAGCGATGGACCCCAGGACATTACATGTGCTGCACAAGTGTTCTCTTAGTCAGCTGTAGCCCTGGCTTCCTCACCCTATTTGACAGGACGTGGGGCTTTTGGAAAAGTTCCCCGAGAGACTGTTGGAATCTCAGGTCTTCACTGTCTGTGCTCTTAACTGATAGAAACTTCATCCTGATTCTTAGCTCGTCGAGGTCGAAGTTTTTAGCTGAGTTAAGAACTGTCTTTCCTCTTTCCCAGGGCATAAGTATGTACATATGTGGTGTGTGTGTACACCCAGAGCCCACAAATCTGAAAAACAGGATATTTATTCTCAGTTACAGGGTACTGTCATGCAACCCAAGGATCCCTGCAGAAGGAGAGCTTGGAACCAAGCTTAGGCCAGCAGTTCAATGACTGTCTCTCCTTCTTGTCCCCATTCTCTCTGTGCATCGTGTTCCCAGAGCATACTGTATTTTCCATGTGCACACTTGGTTTGTTCTCAGTTCCAAATTTCTCCTTGTGAATTTTGAGCACTGGAGTCTGAATCCATCCCTACGCGTGAGTGGCTGCTCCTCAGCCACGTGGAGACAGGGAGGACCTTGTTCTAATCTTCTTGTAAAGCTTAAGGAGACCTACTTGGTGGCAGCCATATGACAGGTCCTGGAGGTGCCGGGACACATTGATGGCCCCAAAGTCCTGCCTTGAAGAATAGTACCTGGTGTGATGGGGTGCTTGTGGGGATGCCCTTGGGACAAGGCACTGTGAGAATGCTCACAATCCATAAGCTGGAATATCTGGGAGTGCCATGTGTCCATTTGTCCTGTCTTTCTCTTAACAAAGGGGCTAATTATGAGAGGCAGTGTGGCCTCTCCTGTGATGTGGCCATCAAGAGGGTCATACTCTTGAATCCTGTGTGTGTGTGTGTTCCCCTTTTGAGCACCTGTATTGTTTAATGGAGTTCAGTTTCTGGTTTTGAGTTGGTGGCACTTACAAAGCATTTGGAGGCACTTGCCTGGGTTGGTGAGAGCACTTTATGGGGGAAGGGACCAGTTGTGACATTGTCTGGTTTGTTTTAGGGAACCTGTGGGTTTTTAAATGGAGGAAGAGATGAAGCTATTGTGAAAACCAGCCATAGCCTGCTGGGTTAACCCCTGAGGGAGGCTGCTGTGAATTCAGGGACAGGGACCAAGGGACTCTCCCATCCTGCTTCCCTCTGGCTTTCTGCTTCTCCCTCCCTCCTGCCTTCTTCTCATACCCCCTCCCACTTTCTCTGTTTCCTCTCATCCCCTTTTCTTTCGCTTTCCTCACTTCCTGTCCTCTCCCAGCACCCTCATGTTCTGTCTTCCTCCATTCTTTTAAAATCTAGATCCTCTCCTCCTCTTCCTCCCACCTCTGTCCCCTAGCCCCCTCTCTGTGCACTGACTTCCCACCCCACCCACCCTGCCACCCTTCCTCACTCTGTGCATCCTCTTAGCCCTTAGTCTTTGTGTTTAGCTTCCCCATCCTTCCCATTCACTCTCTCCGCCTTCCCCTCCCATCTGGTCTAGAGCCCTCTCTCCCACGTTTCTTTTTCTCCCTGTCTCCCCTTCCCCTGTTTTTGTTTTTGTTTTTTGTTTTTGAGACAGGGTTTCTCTGTGTAGTTTTGGTGCCTGTCCTGGAACTCACTTGGTAGCCCAGGCTGGCCTCGAACTCACAGAGATCCGCCTGGCTCTGCCTCCCGAGTGCTGGGATTAAAGGCGTGCGCCACCACCGCCTGGCTCCCTTCCCCTGTTTTTAAGACAGCTTCTTACTTTTTATCCCAGGCTGGCCTGGACCTCACAGTACTTCGGCCTCCATCTCCCAAGTGCTAGCATTACAGCTGTGTGCTATCACTCCAGCTTTCTACCCCGGGCTCTTCCTCTAACCCAGCTCTCTCCCTTGAAACCCTTCTCTCTCCCCATCCCCCCAACCCATTTGTCTCCTACACCCCCATTTCTCTCACATCCTGTTTTTTCCTTTAAACCATCTCTCATGGAGGATTCACATGTGCCTCAGATTTTCAACGGTACCATTATCTCTTTCTTTTCTGTTCGGTCTTGGAGCCAATAAAAATATTGTTTATCTTTGTGGTCTAAAGTTAAGCTGGCCATGTTCGGAAAGGTTGAGGGGGGATGTGTGCTCTCCCTAGGGAAGAGGAAGCTTGGGGAATATCCACCCTTTGCTCCCACAGACAGGGCTCCTCAAAGGGCAGGAAGAGCTAGGGAGGGGGGCCTGGTGTGAGGAGTCTCTTCCCTGTGGACAGTCAGCCAGCCAGGAGTCTGTGGGAGCAGGGAAGTGCTGGTTGTCAGGGCTTTCTCAGCGGGGTGGAGAGGACTCATCTCCTACTGAGGGCCTGGGAGAGTCTAGGGCAGTGGTTTTATTCTGGCTCCAGTATTAGCTAACTTTAAAAATTTTTTATTTATAAACAGATAATTGCTATATGCAGACATTAGCAAATATCAAACAGGAGAACTTCAATTAACCTTCAACTAACCACCCATATAGTTCTTAATGCAATCTGTATCATTTTATTTTGCTATTTTTATTTAGAAGTATTTATTTATTTTTGTCAATATGGGGTGTGTGTGTGAGTGTGAGTGTGTGTGAGTGTGAGTGTGTGTGTGTGTGTGTGTGTGTGTGTGTGTGACGACAAGCTTGGGTACCTCGCACCTTGCTTTTGAGGAAGAATATCTCTTTGCTGCTGTACTGTGTCCTCCAAATTTGCTGTCCTTGGAGGATTCTCTAGTCTCCACCTCCCATCTCGCCACAGGATCATAGACACATGTCACTGAGCTGGCTTTGACATGGGTACCTGCTGAGCCATCTCTCAAGCACAGCAAGCATATTTCTTTTGGGGAGTTTTAGTATATAATTATGGATATGTGTACATAATATGTACACACATATACATATTCATGTTTTCATTTAATGTCATAGCAATCTTCTAAGCTGATGTTTTTAGTAGCTGAATATTTGCGCTCACGTATCTTAGTTTATGTAGCAGTTTCTCTATCATCTAGCATTTAGTTTGCTGTCATGATCTTTGTATTATAAGGATGCAATATTGTCTCCTTTTTAAGATTTGTGTTTGTTTTTTAGTTATATGTATGTCCATCTGTCTGCGTGTGGGCATGTGTACATGTGTGCAGATGTCTGTGGAAGCGAGAAGAGGGCATCGGATCATCTGGAGCTGGAGTTATGGGAAGTTGTGGGCCACCTGACATGGGTGCTGTGGAACCAAACTCAAATCCTCTACAAAATCAGCACTTAGCTACTGAGAAATCTCTGCAGCCCCTATATTTCCCCTTTTTACCCTTAAGGAAAGAAAGTGGTAGGCAGCACAGCATTTTATATCCATTTCTTGTATTCAAGTACTTCTCAGCAGTTGGAAGGGGCTATGTGGACGAGAAGAGAATGGCTGCCTTCAGTCTTGGGGGTGTATCACCTGTGGCCTGGTAGGAGACTTGCTCTCCAGTGTTTGCTTATAGTTTTACTTCAAGCTGTAGGACTTAGTGTGGAGAGGGGAGCAAATGAATTGTTCCACACCTCTAAAGGAAGCCGGGTAAGGCTCTCCCATCTGCACACCATTGTACCATCTGCAGTGCTTGACCATTGCTCTTTCCCAGTGGAAACAAACTCCTGGGGAATTGCTTTCATCTCCTTCCCTTTCTTTTTCCTTCTCTTCCTTCCTTGACTTTCACCACCTGACTGGTGTTTGCAGGAACTTTGTTTCCCCGAATCACAGAGCTTTGTGTCATCATCATCCACACTTCGAAAAGTGATGCTTGAAGCTGGGGGTGGGGGTGGTGCACACCTGTAATCCCAGCACTCAGGAGGCAGAGGCAGGAAGATCCCAAGTTTTATGACAACCCGACATATGTAGACAGACCTAACCCCATCCAAAAAAAAAAAAGTTCAGCAGTGGATGTGAGTCCAGCTTCAGCATGGACTACAGAATGAGACCAGTCACAAAGCTCAAACAAACAAACAAACAAACAAACAAACAAACAGAAAGCTTCAATCTTCAAAGAGCATCCAGATGAGTGACTCTAACTACCAGGACCTAGTCTGGAGAACCATCTCAAAGCCTTGCTCAGCTTATACGTTTTATTAATGGACAACCTTATGTAAAGGATTTTTTTCCTTAGCCAGGTATCCACTAAAGGTCAGCTTGCATACTTGATAAAAACGCTAGTTGAATATCCATGATGGCCTCCCAGGGGCAAGTTTCTGCAAAAGTTCTGAAATTCATAGATAGTAAAAAGCATTAGTATCTAGTGTGTGCCATACTTTCTCTCCTTATGTTACCTTATCAAATTCTAACTATAACGTGTGAATTTGTTGGGTAAACAGAGTAGTTAACTTGATACTGTTGTATATTGGGATTCAATGAACATACCTAAATGGTTATTGGGTACTTGTTGAGTGTAAGATCGGGAACAGAGCGACTGGAAGACAGCTGAAATTTCACCCACAGGCACATTTTTGCTTAACTTTCCTTTTCCTAATTGGGAGGAGATTGTGGTGTGGTCATTTCAGGAACCACACAAACAGTGGTTGAAGCAGAGGACCTCTGAGCAAATTTTACGTATCCAGAAAGAAGGAAAAGTCCATTTCAGGAAAGCCCATCATATTTGAAGACAGTTTTCTGAACTTTAAACCAACTTCTGGCAGCTGCTACTCCCTCCAGTTGGAGATTCAAAGACTCAAAATAGGTTTGCTGGAATGACTAATGTTGAAGTTCCCCTCACAAGGAAACTATTTCCCATGAACCCCTGTTTTGCCTTAAACTTTTGAATGTTTTTTAGCATTTATTTATTTTATCATGGTAAATTATACAGAGTGTAAACTTACTGTTTTGGGTGCTGGGGAGATGGCTTAAGCGGGTGGAAGTGCTTAGCCACATGACCCTGATGACCCAAGATCAATTCCCAGAACTCATGTGACAATATCCAGATGTGGTGGTGTGTATCTGAAGTGTCAGCACTCCTAGGGGAGATGGGAGGTAGAAACAGGAGAAATGCCTAGGACCTCTCCAGCTGCCTAGCCTGCACTACTCAGTACTAAGCAGAAACAAGAGAGAGCCTGCCTCAAGACAGTGGAAAGTAAGAACTGACTCCTGAAAGTTGTTCATTAACTACCACATGTGCACTGCGGCATATATGTAAACACACACACACACACACACACACACATACAACTTCCAAGTTTGAAGCTCAGTATTGTTGTTAAGAACATTCGTATTGTGATATACTACCACCACCATCCATCTGCTTCCAGAACCTTCCATCTTTCTTAAGTGAAACTCTTACTGTCTTCCTGGCAGCTGTAATTCTACTTCCAGTCTGTGTGACTTTACTTCTATGAACCTCATATAGATACAATCATACTGTGAGTTCACTTATTCTTTTGTGACTGGCTTATTTCATTCAGCATATTATCTCTAAGGTTCATCCATCTGGTAGCATGTGTCAGAATTTCCTTTTTAATTGCTTTAAACTATATAATAATAATGTTACTTGAAAATGCAGGCATTTAACAACATACAAACTGCTTTTGCTTTTAGCTCATTTACAAGTATAAACCTGAAATGAATTCACAAATTAAGCATAAATTAAGCTGCCGAAGTTCAAATCAACACTGATAGAGGCATGATGGTGTTTCAGAGATGAAGTTGTTGCTCTGCTCTGTGACAGGTGTTTGGTGGGGTCTTTTGTGTATACCTGAGTCTCCCGTTTTCTGTGTTGCAGCCACGGGGAGACTCTGTCCTTCATACAGTTCTCCTAGAGGCCTTTTCACATGGTACAAGGTATTACAAATGATTCTGAATGTAGATGGGCTATTTGATGTTATATGGACTGCAGCAGCCATCATTGTCAGTGTGTGATTGTGAACTCATGCATGCTTCGTTGTAAGAACTCCCTCAGGACACTTGTGTTTGTTCTCTGCCCTCCCTTCTCTCTGACCTGAAAGGAACATCTACCGGGAGTCTTCTTAAAAGTCATCGTTCCTTTTCGGAGAAATAGTTTTATCATATGGATCTCCTCATAACACTTGGGTGGTTTTGCTTGGTTTTAGGTTGATAACTGGGGTTGGAACTGCAGAGACTTGAGACTTGCTTGTTGTGTCTAGTTTTTCAGTTCATTTTTTTTTCCTTCCATTGTCTGAGTATGCTGCTGTGTGTTTGTCCTATCTCCAGCACATCATTTCCAGTGTTTTCTTATCACAATTCTTACAAATGTCTCTGGTAACATGTAAAATACATATGTTTAGAAGTGATAGTAAGGAGTGATTTTGCTGGGTCTCAAGTTGCTGGAGTTCCAAAGTGTGTGTAACAAGTATTTGCTCTTAGCTAATGAATAAGCTAACCAATGAATGAAGAAAACATATTCATCAAAAGATAAAATATATGAATATTCAGTTTTAGAAGACAATGCCTAATGGATCTCCAAAATGGATATTTCCAAAGTGTGAACATTTCTGCTACTCCCATTCTCAACAATATTTGCTCTCCTTGATGTATTGGGACATAAGCTAAGCTGCTTTCCCAGAGACCCCCAGGTATAGCCTTCTCCTTCTTCCTCAAGCTGATCACAAGACTGTTCAGGTGGCAAAACTGCTATGCTCTGCAAGGTCTGTGGAACCAGCCTCCTTGTCTGTTATTGACATAGTTGATGCTGGATCCGGAGCACCACCGAACCTCCCACCCCATGGCAGTGCACCTACGTTAAGGAAGCTGCTCATGACATCACAGTCAGCTGTACCCATCAAGAACACCCCATGGCAAAACTGTAGTTCCAGTCCCAAAGGTAGCTGTGCAAGTATATGGACAGGTCATCTCCAGCGGGCTGGAGAGATGGCTCAGTGGTTAAGAGCACTAGCTGCTCCTCAGGAGGGCTGGAATTTGGTACCAGCACCCACATCAGATGGCTCCCAACCACTTGCAACTCCAGTTGCAGGGGATCCTATATTCTCTTCTGGCTTCTGTAGGCACCTCTATGTGAGCACACACATACACATGAATAAAAGGAAAATTGAAAAAGAAAAGTACCCTCCAGTTGGGCAACCATGTGCCACCAAACCTGATCGGGCGGGGTGGTGGTGGTGGTGCTTGTTTCTGTTGCCATAACAAATTATCACAGACTCAGAGGCTTAAACAATTTGGATTTACCCCCATAGTTCTGGAGTTTAGAATGCGAAGCTAGGGATGGTCCTCTTTTGGTTTTGCCAGCTTCCAAGGGCCTCCTCCTGAGGTCACTCTGTTCGAATGACGTCTTTTCTGGCTCTTTTGCCGCTCTCATCTTTTAAGATCCCCATGATTACATAGGGTCCACTCAGTCAGTCGACAACATTCTTCCCGCCTCAAGATCTGAGATTTCACCCCCCTGCGAAGTCTCTTTTGCAGTGTTGGTGACATATTCACGGGTGCCGGGACTTCTGCTGTGGACACATGTGAGGGCAGTGGACACTGTTGTGTACACCGTTGTGGGAGCAAAGTCTTCTGTTCTAAAAAGAGGAAGGAGGAAATGGGGACTGAGGATGATTATCAGTTCTGCTGGACCATATGACTGTATTTTTGTGCATCCTATGGCTGTACATATTTTTTTAAAGCAGTGTCAGAACTGGTAAACTTGTTGAGGACAGGGTTTTATTTTCCAGTACTTTGTGACTCATAGAGTTGAAATGTCCTAATATTCCCCCAAACAAACCATATTTTTGAGGTCTACATCATTCCTCACCAGTGACCAAAAAAGTCTGACAGTTTTGTTTTGTCACATTCCATTTGTGAAGGGCATTTCCAATTACTGTTCCATTCATGTTTTCTTGAGTGCTAAGGAGCCACCAGCGTCACAAAGATTCAATGCTGTGCTATGTATTAAGATCTTGGAACATATTTAGTGCTCAGATATGTTAAAAATACACAAAATCTGGGCGGGCAATGGCTCCATCCGTAAAGTGCTTGCTGCACAAGCCTGAGGATTGGGTTTGGACCCCTCGAATCCACATAAAGACAAACGCACCAAGTGCAATAATGCACCACTGGAATCTCCAAGCTCCTATGATGAGATGGAACGTGGGGACAGGAGAATCCACAGAAACTCATGGGCCAGCTGCCCTGGCCTATGCACCTGTCCCAAATGAGGCAGAGACCTGCACTTACATTAATTGCATGCATACACACATACACACATTCACACCGAGGCCAGGGCCTTTTTGTGTGTGATGACTCTTTATTAGGCATTTTGTGCACATAGTAGGTAGACTAAACAAACTTCTCTTTCCTAATGCCCTTTGGGCCTTCAGTCTGTGTGTTCCTCTGTTCTGGGTGGAGAGGGCAGGGAGATACACAGTTTTTGATGTGTGCTATGGACCAGAATGTTTGTGCACCCCCAGATTCATTCATATGTTCATATCCTAATCCCCAATGTGGTCCTATTTAGAGATGGTGTCTTTAGGAGGATTAATTACAGTTTCATTCATACTCCTTGAGGCAGTCTGATTTAAAAATCTGTGTTTTTTCTTTTGCCATTAACTGCTTTCTTCTGGCAACAAAGAGCCAAGTGAGCAATTAGTCACATTCACATGCACCCATTTTTATATGCGCTAGGACAGACTCGCTGTGGTGACGACTTAGGAGTTTCTAGTAGCCGACAGCACTCATGTGTCCTTTGCTGGCTCTAGCAGCACCTAGCCTGTTCCATCCCCTCCTTGTTGTCCTTGACCCTGTCTTGGGAAATCTTAGCTTTGAGCCTGGAGTTGACAGTCTTGCTTAGGAGGACGAGGAGAAGCAAGTTTAACTAAACTAAGTCAGGCATGTGCAGTTGGTGGAGAGGAGCTGTTTGTTTTGAGGTAGCCCATGGAACCTCTTATTTACCGTTGCTTTACTTGCATTGCTGGAAAATGGAAGAACAGGAGCCTCATTTGTAGCCATTCCTAATTCTGCTTCCTTCTCTCCCCACCCTAACTCAGGTGCTTCCAAAAGCACCCAAGATGGGCTAGTGCTTGGGGGGAAAAGACATGTTTGTTGAGAAACCAGGGATTTCAAGGAGCCCAGACATTCGTGTTCTGTGAATATTAGCACCCCCATCCCCCAGTTGTCAGGCCATGAGCACAGCCTTCAAAGTCACATGAGTGTACCTGCATCTAGCATGGGGTGACATGCATAATGGATGGCAAAAGACAAATGTTTGTTGAATGAGAAGAAGCAATGTGCACCTGAAGGCAGAGGATCATTTTCCCAAACTAGGGAAGAACTCATCACTTAATGGTGTACCTTATCGGCTTCAGTTTGCCTGCAATGGGCATGTGGTCGGGGCCGTTGAGAAAAGAGTTGAGAAAAGCCATTGTCGCCTGTAGTCTTCTCTGCTGTTGGCCGTGTTGTAAGGCATATTTACGTATTTGGAAGTCAGTTTCTTTTGAATGACCTAAGCACATATAGGCATGGGAGGATTTGGACATCATGATAGAATTTATGCCCAGACCGCTTGCCCTGTATGTATGGGAATCTTTCCGTGGCCCTGGAATAGTCATTAATAGGAGTTTCTTTTGCATTGAAGTTGCCAAGAAATAACCCATTTTGTGATTAGGCTCTTGTAAAGCTTGTACCTTGTTGGGGCAGCTGGCAGGCTGACTTGCTTTGCTGTTTCCTCCTAAGTTTCTCTGCCTTTGCTCCGCCACAGAAGAATCTTCTTTATCATTTTTAGTTGTGGTCAACTCTCAGGCTTTCCACACTTCCTCCTGGGGCTGTAATGCAGCAAATTCGTGTGCCCTGGGTTGTGCAGAGTTGATCTCAGATATGGGAGCCCACATGCTTATTTCTACAGGGCTCTCATCCTGCATTTTAGGGAAGTGTTGTTGCCTGGCCCCTGTCCTCCTCCCAAACGAGGGATGTTTTTCTTCTTCCCTTCACTGGCTGGGCTCAAACTTTTTATCCTGAACCAGACCCTGCTGTTTACAGCAGGATCATTTCTTTCCACTAGGGAGTAATTGTGTAGAAAATGTCCTCCTGTTAAAAACACAGTCTTCCATATTCTAAATTGGCAGTGGAAACTCCCATCAGCTGGCTTCACATTCAGATGGTCTCCATAGTGGAGATTGCGATGTGATGGCAATCTGCTTTGGCTGTTATGTGCGACCATCTCATGTGTCACACAGGCAGCTCCACCTTTGGATGTTCTTATACTTTGAAGAAGGGTAGGAGCCATATGCTGCTTCCTAGGCAACTGAGATTTGCTGGAAATAGAGCTTCAGTGGCCCTACTGTCCTGGCATTGGGAATCATTACTTTCTATTTTTGTGTTCTCCTTTCAAGTCCAGGCAATAAGAATCAATAAGTAAGACCTTTGTCGGGTGGGCAGGGTTGAACTTTGACTGTTCCCTCTCAGCTAGTTGGAAGGAGTTTAGGAGACCCAAATCTATTGAAATAAGGATCCATGTTTCTTCCCTTTTAGCCCCACCTGCCATTTAAGGAGGGCTCTGTCTCACCGTGGATTTAGGGTACTCACCACAAGAAAATTATGTTGAGAAGAGTCCATTCTGGTTCTTTGTGAACTTAGGGCACCAGCTAAACAAATAGCCAGAAGAACAGTTTGCATTAACAACAAAACCTTTGAGGCTACTGAAGAGCGACACTGAGACTTGAACCCAGACACTGTGAGCTTCAGTGGGTCTCAAAAGGAAATGGGTGTCACCATCCTTAGTTGGGAAGTGTTGCGTTAAATGGTAAGAAAGAAGAGGCTTAACTTCCATTGCTCATTTCCTAAGTAATAATCTCATTTTACTATCCCCGTTCTTGCCCACCTTCAGTTACAGAAATAACTCTGAGTGGGTTTTCTTTTTAAAGATCTGTGTCAAACAGATACCTCATAAAATGGCACAGGCAAAGTGTTCTATTTAGAACTTGCCCTGTGACATAAAACCACGTGTGTTTTTAGTTATTGGACCCTGGTTTTTTTTTGGCATTAAGTGCTAGGGGAATGGAGACTGGTAGCAGCTATGTGTGTGGAGCTATGTTTTCAGACCAGACATGAAAGTGCTGTGGACTTTGCATAGATAGATTTACTTAATTAAAACTTGCTTATTCATTAGACCCCAAACATGCTGCTATGGCATTTAATAACCGGGTTTATATGTTTCCTGTTGCTGCCTGTCTTAGTTACCTTTCTATTGCTGTGATAAGACACCATGACCAAGACAACTTACAGAAGACGGAGTCTATTTGGGGATTACAGTTTCAGAGGGTGAACCTGAGATGCAGAGTAAAGGCATGGTAACAAGAACAGTTGAGATCTTACACCCTAATCCATAAGCATAAAGCGGACAGGGAGAGATAGATGGACAGACAGACAGATACTTTTGAAAGCTCAAAGCCCCCCCCCCCCCATAACACATCTCCTAATAAGGCCACACCTTCTAATCCTTCCCAAAACAGTTTCACCAACTAGGGACCAAGCATTCAAATCTCTGGGCCTGTGGGGGCCGTTCTCATTCAAACCACCACACTGCCCTAACCAAGAACTACAAAAACAACACAAGTGTATTGTCTCCCCGTTCTATAGGAGTCTGAAATGGGTCTCATGTGTTTAATATCAAGGTGTTGACAGGGTTGTATTTCTTTCTGGGAACTAGTGAAAAATCTCTTCTTTTTTCCCAGCTTCAGGGGGAGGCTGCCCACATTCTTTGGCTCATGTTTCCTTTCTAAATCTTCAAAGAAGGTGAACTCTGCTAGCATCTCATCACTCTGACCTCTTTCAGTGTTTCTTCCATAGTGTTAGATTGACCTGGGGAATCCAGGCTAATCTCCCTGTTTTAATGCCAACTGACTAGCAATCTTGATTGCAATTTGCTGGCTATTCACAGGTCCTTGTAATTCGGATGCAGGCATTGTTGGGGATGCATTATTCTGGATATTATACTAGGGACTTTGCTTTTCTAGATGTTCACCTCGTGTAGGACCAAGGGGGCAATGGTGTTGGTAGCAGCTCACAGCAGAGGCCAGCTTTCATCTTGGCAGCACTGGAGGAAGTTAAGAAGGTAGAATTATTCTCAGAGCAGGGCTCACAAAGAGCTGCCCTCCTGCTGGAGCCTTGTGGTGGGGTGGTGTTAAATGGGAGCTCGGAGTGAAGCTGACGGGGAGTCACAGCTGGGCTGGCTAGCCAGTGAGTAAGGAGGAAGCAGGAAGATGAAGACAGGAAACGGCAGTCGGGTCCGTCCCTTGGGAGAAAGAAAATAGAAGAGGGGGTTGACTACATTTGACCCAAAGAAAAGAAAAAGAAAGGCTTTTGTGTCCCGTGCTTTCGGATTGGTTCCTCTGTTGGGGTAATGGAGAGACTAGGCTGAATAAATTTGGTCTCTGTTTAGATATGGGTTGTACTTTTGCCACTAAAGCACAAAGGCTTCAGCGTGACCACTTGTATCCTGCAGTGGGGGGTAGGGCGAGCAGCAGCCCATGTAATCATGTCCCAGGAGAGCTCTGCTCTGGGGGATGCAAATGGATCTTGTACATATTCATAGAGCCTTGGCCGTTTTCTCAGAATCCTAAGATACAATCTGCTGTGAAGTGACCAATGCTGGTTGTGCTTTGAAGAACTGTCAAGTTCTTTTGTGACACAGTAGATGAGAACTTTGAGAGTCATTTCCCACAGTCTTATGATCAGAGGGTGTTCTAGCCACTCTTGACTCTTAGTAGTTGGAAGACACAAGGAGAGTCTTGTAGCTAGCTCTGGAAGCTGTGCTAAGTTCTCTGTCACAGAGACTGTGTGTGACTGTGGCAAAACTGAGCTAATCCCCAGAGGAGATTAATAATTAATAATTAATAATCTCCAGACACTTCATTTTATACCCAAACATGGGCCCTAACACAGTCCTGGGTCTACTTTCTGAAGGGGGCAGAGTGCTGATCTTTCTAGATTCTTCTCTGTGGTTCTTACAAGAATCAGAATAATGACAGCACAGTGTTTTTACCGGTTCCTGGGTCACAGAGCCATTGGTCATGTTGATGGTGCTGGTTGTCAACTTTGCAGTCAGTAGATCCTAGTTAGTCCTGTCTGCTGGCCCACCATTCCTGGGAGGGGTGTTTGTTTCTGATTTGAGTACTTCAAGAGTAAACTGATCATCTTCAGGCAAGAATTAAACTAATTAATAGAGCAGAGTATATTTCACTGCTTGTTTTTTTTTTTTGCATGAGATGATTTCTAACACGTTATTTTGAGGGGCTGGAGAGATGGCTCAGCAGTAAAGGGCTCTGGCTGCTCTTTCAGAGGACCTGGTTTCAATTCTCAGCACTCACATGGTGGCTCACAGCTCTCTGTAACTCCAGTTCCAAGGATCTGACACCCTCACACAGTCATATATGCGGATGAAACATCAGTGACAGAAAACAAAAATAAACGAGAGAACTTTTATTCTGAACAGACTCCAGCCTTACAGAAAAGATGCAAAGGTGATATTGACTTCTCACATAGCTCTCGTCCACTCTTCCCAACTGTTGACTAACATCTTTCATAATCATAGGACTTATTGGTAGAACTGGGAAACCGAAATTGGCATAATACTATTTAATATTGAAAGTATCACCTGATGTCATCAGTTTTTTGACTAAGGTCCTTCTTTTAAAAACTGCTGTCCTAAGATCCTGTCCAGAATCTGACATTTCATTTAGTTGTGATTCTACCCCGAGCTCCCACTGTCTGTGGCGGTTCCTCCATCTTTCATGACCTTGATATTTCTGAAGCATATTGATCAGTTATTTGGTCAGCTGATAGAAAATTGTGTTTTCTCATGACTGGACTGGGGTTACTTTTTAAAACTTATTTTACTCTTGAGATTAATATAATGGCATCATTTCTTCCTTCCTTTCCCTCCCTCCAAACACCCATATATCCCCTCCCTGTTCTCCTTCAACTGAAAGCTTACTGATTAACTTTTAACTGTTTTGAAGCGAACAGTTTGTTGACATCAGGTGTATCCCTAGATTAGTAGTTATTCTCCAAATAACGCCTCCTCTGGCCTCTTGTGAGGTAACAAGGGATGGACTCACAACCTAACCTTTGTGCCCTGTCACTGAGCTACACTGCCCCAAGCCATTTCTTCTTTATTTTGTTTCTGAAACAGGGTCTTGCTAAGTTGCCTGTGCTGGCTTGTTCTGTCGCCATCTCTGGAGTAGCAAGGTGGCATGTGCCACAGATACCCCAGATTTCCTTCCTCTCTTTCTCAGGCTGAATCATGGTCCATGGGAGGGAGGGATGGCATTTTGTTTAGCCTCTCATCTCTTGGCAAGGAGGAATTGGGTGCTTTCCCTTTCTGGTTGCTGTGAGCTGCTGCTCTGAACATTGTACTTAAGCCACTGGGTCATGTTTTCAAAAGGAGTGTGGAGAAGCTGCACAAGACTTAGTTTGAAAAGGTAGGACAAGGAAGCATTCTGTTGTCCTGTCCCTGACCAAGGCTTTCAAAAGAAGACACAGAGATTGTAGTAGGGGGAAAGGAGCTGGCAGAAGGATCTGGAGCCAGATGTTGGCTGCTGGAGGGGCCAGGAGAACAACCTGTCGGGCTTGTTCAAAGCCACTGCCTCTTGCAGAAGGCACGGGAGACAGAAAGCAAGCCCAGTTGTCAAAGTTAGGGTAGGGAACCAGCAGAACAGCATTCAGGAACACAGTTTACTGCAGAGTAAACACACATTCTGCAACCCCCAGAGCCAAGAGAGAACATCTGGGTTGAACATCAAAGTCCTTAGTATCTCTTCCCGGTGCTTCACATCTTTGTGACTGCATTTCCTAGTAAGAAATGATATACTTGTAATATATATTGTATATTGCCTGTAATACTCAGTATACACAGGGTAGAGGCAAGAGGATTGTTGAGTTCAAGGCCAGTCTGAGTTACATAGTAAAACCATTTCGAAAAAGGGACATATTTTACATTTCAACCTGGTGAACATATCTTTAATTATGCTTGAAATTGTCGATTTCACCACAAACACATGCAATCTGTTATTTTTCTATTTCTTTCTACTCTATTAGATAACAAAAACAAATTCCTGCTTCTTGTGACATTGCTCATCCTTAGCCTGAAAGCACTTTTGGACACAAAGACGTGTGGGTGCTGCGAACTGAACTTGGTCCTCTGGAAGAGCAGCCAGTGCTCTTAACCACGGAGCCATCTCTCCAGCCTGCTCTTTTTTAAACTGTGTTTTTCCCGGTCCAGTTATTCATCTGCTTTTGTTTGTCGCATGTTTTGGGAGCTGCCACCAATCTATTTGGAATGTTATGATTGAATATAGAACAAATCACTGAAAACTTTTGATTCAGACTGGAATAAAATGTATAGTAAAGTTTACATATATAGAAAAAAATTGTTTTTAGAATCAAGGTCTAGATTTTCTTTTAGTTCTATGATTCTATAATTGATTGATTCATTAATTCCTCCCTCTCCCTCTCCCTCTCCCTCTCCCTCCCTCCGTCCCTCCCTCTGTCATCCCCCCTCTTTCTCTCTCTCTCCTCTCTCTCCTCTCTCTCTTTCTTTTTTAGTTTTTTTTTTTTTTTTTTTTGAGACAAGGTCTCCGTGTAGTTCTGACTGTCCTGGAACTCACTTTATAAACAAGACTGGCCTTGAACTCAGAGATCCACCTGCCTCTGCCTCCTCACTACTGGGATGACAGGCATGTGTATGACCACACACAGCTGTCATTTTGTTTACTTGTTTTGGCTTTTTGCTCTGTTTTGTTTCAGGCAGGGTCTCACTCTCTAGAGTGGCCTAGAACTCACTCTGTGGCACATGCTGGCCTGGAACTTGAGGTGGTCCTCCTGTCTCAGCCTCGCAGGTGCTGGAATCAGAAGCATATGCCATGACACCCAGATACTCTAATAGTCCCCCCGTCCATCTTTCATCTTTGTTTTGGACTATCTAGAAAGGCACCACCTTTAAAAAGAAAGGAATTTGCCATATCTATAAAAGTTTGCGAAAGCTTGGTATTAGTATATAAAGATGTCATTTATTATTAAATAGGGATAATTTCCCTTGCATTTACAATTGCTAGAATTCCACTGTTTTTGCAGACTTTCTTTTTCCAGACACAGTCTCTTGGACCCAGGCTGACCTCGAGCTTCCTGTGTAGCCAGGGTTGGCCTTGAATTCTTGATCTCCCTGCTCATACCTCCCAAGTCCCAGAATCATGGGTGTACACCACCATGGTTCTCTTAAGAGACAAGATCTTGATATGTAGCTCAGGCTGACCTTGAACTTGCTATCCCCCTGCCTCTGCCATCCAAATAGCTGAGATGAGTGGCACTGCACTCAGCTTTATACACTCAGACATTTGTACTAACACAGTTATATACTGCATAGTGATATAGTTCCTTACGTCATTTCCTGTGTTTTGTCATGCTCACCTCCCCTCATCCTCTCCTCTTCCCGTCTTGTTCCTGCTGACCACCTCCTGGTCTCACCTGGTCCCTCTTCTGCGGTCCTCTGTTTGGACTTGTTTATTTTTGGTGATCCAGTGAGTCTCATTAGGGTTGTTTAAAGGGACCAGGTGAGGGATTATATATATATATATATATATATATATATATATATATATATATATATATAGCAGCCTGGGCTCCTCACAAGTTGTTACACCACTGAAGAAAATGTTTCTTCCTTCCCTAGAAACCGTTAGCTGCCTATAAATACTCAGGAGGGGTGGGGCCTCATGGGCCCAGACTGGATGATGGCCGGCCCAGTCTTGTGCAGAGTTTGTGCTGATAATCACAACTGCTATGAGATCAAGTATGCAACAGTGATGCCATGTTCCAAAGACAGTGTCTTCCTCACTCCTTTCCTTCCTTCTACTCTACAGTCTTTTCATTCTGTCTTTGGCCATGTTCCCTGGACCTTGGAGGTGGCCCCGTGGAAGTCTCATTTCTAACTGAGCAGTCTGCAGTCTTTTTGGTTTTTTTTGAGACAGGGTTTCTCCATGTAGTTTTAGTGCCTATCCTGGAACTCACTCTGTAGACCAGGCTGGCCTTGAACTCACAGAGATCCGCCTGCCTCTGCCTCCCAAGTGCTGGGATTAAAGGTGTGCGCCACCACTGCCTGGCTAGTCTGCAGTCTTAGAGGCTAGAAGTTCAAGGTGTTAGTGGAGTTGCTTCCTTTTGAGGCCTGTGAGAGAAGATTCTCTCCGTGGCTGGTAGAAAGCTGTCTTTTCATATTCTTTTCCCTATATGTCTGCCATGATGTATACATTTACTTTGGTTTTTAAATTTTTAATTAAAATCATTACATCACTTCCCTCTTCTCTTTCCTCCCTTCAACCTCCTCCTGTATCTTCTCCCTGCAATCCTTCCCATGTCCCCTCCCTCATTCCTTCTCAAATTGCTGGCCTCTTTTTCTTGGATTATCTTTGTTATATAGAGATAGATAAATGTGTAAACATAGAAATACAACCTGCCGAGTCTGTTTTTGTTGCTTGTGTGTATATGATTTCAGGACTGACCATGATGTATTGGATAACCAATTAGGCGTTCCTCCCTTAGTGTATTCTAAGCATTCTTTGTCTGGGGTGTGCATGTGTTTGTGTGAGTGTGAATACTATAGTTGTGGATGCACATGTATATGTGTATGTATGGACGCCAAAGGGCCGGTGTTAGGTATCTTCACTAGTTACTTACAACTGTATTTTAACCTGGAGATCATGAAATCTGCTAGGCCGGCTAGCCACTGAATTCCAGGGATCCAGCTGCCATTGCCTACCCAGTGCTGGGGGCTTTCCCATGGGTGCTAGTGTCCAAATTTGACTCATCCTGCTTATGAGGCAAGCGCTTTGCTGATTGAGCTATCTCACCAGCACGATGTTTTCTTTCTTTTTAAAACAATAAGATCGGTCATATTGGATGAGGGCCTACCCTAAAGACCTCACCTTGAGTAATCGTATCTGTAACATCCCTGTTTGTCAACATTCTGAATTACTGGCGGTTAAGAAACGTGAATTTGTCGAGGAAACAGTTCAGCTCATTACAACATTGAACACAGATCTGACCAAAGCTATGATGCAACCCAACCATACTGGGGGAGCAGTGGTGGTGGTGGGGGAGGGGCAGTGAGCAATTATGTACAGGGGTTGGGGGAGTAGAGCAGAAGTCATCTTCCATATTGGTAAAAGAAGAAAAATGCTGGAGAACAGTGTCCAAAGTGATGTTAATGCCTTATGTAGATACATGGCAACAGGTACCAAATAGCTATTTTTAAAAGAAATTATTGTGTATTATATGTATTTCAGTGTTTTGCCTGCATCTATGTCTGGGCACCATAGGTATGCAGTACCCACAGAAGCCAGAAGGGGGCATCAGGTCTCCTAGGACTGGAGTTACTGATGCTTGTGAGCTGCCATGTGGGTGCTGGGAAGCAAACCCATGTTCTGTGGAAGAGCAGCAGTTCTTTTAACAACTGAGATATCTGTCCACCATCAGATAACAAATAGCTAAAAAAAAGGTGCAGGTAGTTGCTTGGAGAGGAATAGTTGGGAGAGTGGAAGAATGATCTTCCCCATGCTAGATCGTCAGAGGTATTTGAATGTGTAGTGGGTGCTGGGGTGACTTGGATAACAGTGGACCTGCATTGTCTGGGCTGCTTTGTTTATCTGCTCTTGTCGTCATTTGAGGTAAGGAAAGGAAGTGAGAGGACTTTAACTGCCATTAAAAGCCTCTAGTGACAGGAAGTGAAGTCATGGGCTTTCTGGGACCCATTAGTATTTCATTCAATGAAAGAACTTAGTTTTTAGCTCCTTATAAGAGAACTACTTTAATATAATAAAGTGTGTGTGTGTGTGTGTGTGTGTGTGTGTGTGTTGTGCGCGTGTGTGGTGTGTGTGTGTGTGTGTGGTGTGTGTGTTTGGTGGGCAATGATGATGGTGTAGCTTCTTACATTTTTTGAAATTCTTCAGATGACTGCTTTCTGGCCTGTGTTACAGTTACTGATTTGGAAGCATGCAAACTGTCGTTAACCCACTCTGAAGTTAATTTTTGTTTTTTTTTTTTTTTTTAAAGACAGGGTTTCTCTCTGTAGTTCTGGCTGTCCTGGAACTTGCTCTGTAGACCAGGCTGGCCTCCAACTCAGAACTCAGATTCATCTGCCTCTGCCTCCCGAGTGCTGGGATTAAAGGCGTACACCACCACCTAGCTTCTGAAGTTTATTTTATTTTGGTAACAGTTAAGTGTTTCATGGCTGCTTCTGTGGAGAGTAGTGGTGATAGGCTTTCTTCTCCTGTTCAGAAACCTTCCCTCTTTCCAGTGCAAACCCCTCTCTCTCCATGTTCCTGTGATGTGGCTGGCAGGAGGCAGGGAGGGGGATGCTGAATGTCCCAATGGGTCCTTTTGTCTGCAGAAAGCCCACATCTTCCTTCTGAGGGTAAATTACTTGTGGAATGTGTCCACCTTGTTAAGTAGCCAGTAGAATGAATGTAATAGTCAAACTGTGGAATAACTGGTAGAAAAATATCCAGCAAAAGAACAGACCAGGAAAAATACTTCCTGGCACACAGTCCATCTGAATTAGTGCCAGTTGTTACATATGAAGGTCTATATGATCAATGTGCACATTAAAATGACAAAAAATGGAGTTCAGTTAGTGTATGGTACATCGTTCAATATTTACTCAATGCTCTGTTGTTTCTCTGGCTGTATTTTTCCATGTATGCCTATCACTATACCAGTAGGGACTAAGAGATGATGAGAACATATGATACCTAGTCCCTATGTTTTGAGGAAGTCAAATTAGATTTGCAATAGTAAGACAT
This sequence comes from Peromyscus eremicus, assembly GCF_949786415.1. NCBI lineage: Eukaryota > Metazoa > Chordata > Mammalia > Rodentia > Cricetidae > Peromyscus > Peromyscus eremicus. The sequence continues at coordinate 29,407,638 of NC_081439.1, read as the reverse complement.
AAAACATGTACAGCAAGGAAAGATTTATTAGTCTAAGATGAGTCTTGATGAATTATGGCCTAAAGTCCAAAGCTAGCCTGCTGATTATTTCTGGAAATAAAGTTTTATTGGAACACAGTCATGTTCATCTGTTTATGTTTATTGGTTGTGGCTGACTATTGCTCTAACAGCAGAGTTTAATAGTGCAACAGAACTGCAGGATTCTAAAGCCTAAACTATTTACTTTTTAGGGAAAAAAATTACCAACTTCTGGTCTAAAATAATAACTCTCAAGTTTCCCAAGTCGTTATATGGTAAGTAGCAGTGACCCAGTCTTTCTCCAGTTAGTAAGTGAAAGGAATGATGGGTAGCCTAAGAGAGGCTTTGTTTGAGGCTGTGCAGGTGGGGAGCATTTTGCAATGTAAGGAGTAAGGAACCAGATTTATTAGATGGGAACATACAGGGTACCCTCCAGGGAAGAGTGGAGGGTTGACTGTAAACACAGATGACATTCTCAATATCAAACTAGGGGCACATTATTATCATCTTGGAGTTCCAGAATCAAGACTGCGAACATCCTGTGAACATTCGATATCTATCAAAGCAACATTGTTGTGCACGACCAAGACTTATTCCCGGCTTATGAGACGTTAGCATCTGGTATGGCACATTGCTTGGCTTGCTTGTCTCATAATGGTAGTTCTCAATGTCTTTGAAGGGACAGCTGTCATCCAGAGAATAGGTTTAACCTCAAGATCCTTCAGAGGTTACTAGTGCCAGGAGACTTGTATGAATGATTCATCTCCTATTTTATTAGAACACCCTTCTGGAGAGACCTGTGAGAAGGGGATCCAGGACAGAAATGCCTATAGATGAGGGAGATTGTGGGTAAGGGAAGGAAGGAGAAGACTTCACTACCTGTCCTTGGTCATTGCACTGCCTCTACCTTTGCTTAGGTCTTCTGTGCTGTCTGCCATTTTGTCTTGGTTTACAGAGCTTCTGGAAGACATTCGTACAAAGTGTATGTCCACCCTGTGGAATCCCCAGCCTTACACATTTGTCCAGACATACTTTCCCTGCCACTCCTGCTGTGCCAGCTCAGTGTACTCTCATTCTGTTGTCTTGGCACTTGTCAGGTACTGAGATTCCCTGTTCTTTCCTACCTGGACAGCCTGGGCACACCCAGGCAGTGCTTGTTTTTTTGCCCTGTTATGGTAGGCATGGAGCCATGGTGAAGATGGGGCACTGGGCCATTACTAAGGCTTCTGTGTCCTCCCAATTAGTGGTGCTTCTTTACCTTTTACCTCTCACCCTCTCTTTTCTTTTCTTTGGTAAATGAACAAACACGCATATATGGGGAGAGCGAGAGATGGAGGGGGAGGGGAAGGGAGGAGGAAGGAGAGATTAGATAGACATAGATAATAAAAATGAATGCAAAAGAAAAATTTATAGTACATTTTGTACTAAGCTTATTCCAGACTTTTCTCCTCAACCATCTTCACTTTGTTCTCACACCTAACTCTCTCAACAGAAGACCTTGATTTCCTATGCAGAGATGCTGTCACCTCCCTGGTGGCCCTCATCTTCATGCCTTTTTACCACTGTTGTAACAGTGAACTCTTGATATTCAGTGTCAGAGGAAGAAACACATTTCTTCTCTTTCTCTCCATTCCTGAGTTCTCTTTGATGATGTATCCAACTCAGAGTCCTGTTGTCCATTATGATACCCGGTCCCCTAATAATTTTAATAAATTCTTACTGGATTAAACTGCCATTCTGTCTAAGAAAAAACATCAGCTAAAACTTTATAAGGATGATTTCTTGCTTTGGCCTGGTGTCACATTTGAGCCCACTGCCTATATTCATGCGTCTTCGTGTGTATGGCCTCGAGTATGGTGGAACACGTGTCTCTGAAAATCTTTATTAACTGAAAAACATAGGAACAGAAGAGATGCAAGGACACCAGCTTTGAATCCAGACTGGTACCTATTCAGGATATCAGTTCCTGAGCCCTGGACAAGTTCTGTGATTTTTGGAGGCAAGTTATTCTCCTAAACTAGAAACAACAGGAACCACCCAGAATGTTCTTGAGTTGCCATTGTTGTGCAGTGAAGAGGCCCTGAACATAGCCATTGTGTGGTCTTGGGTTTCGAGGGTCCACAGTTTCAGGAGGATGTGGTAGGAATGACTTGGTTTGGCCCCATGGTGTCTAGGTCCTTGGCTGGAAAGGTTTGAAGGTAGAGATGTCTCTCATGTCAGCCCAGGCAAGAAGATTCAGCATGACCCTCTCAGTAGTACTTGGCTGTTTGCAGCATGACTCTTGTCTCAAGATGTCCCAGCAAGTGAGTTGGAAATAATTATATCACCACAGAAGTCACTCTGCCTCAGTGTCTCACCCTCAATGGTCAAAAGTGTTTCCAAACCTGCCCATGCATGATCCAACATTAGTGATGAGTGTGTTAATGGCTGGATACCATCTGTTTTTTGTTTTGTTTTGTCTTTTGTTTTGTTTTGTTTTTTGTTTTTTGTTTTTCCAAGACAGAGTTTCTCTGTGTAGCTTTGTGCCTTTCCTGGATCTCGCTCAGTAGACCAGGCTGGCCTCGAACTCACAGAGATCCGCCTGCCTCTGCCTCCCGAGTGCTGGAATTAAAGGCGTGCGCCACCACCGCCCGGCCTTGTTTTGTCTTTTTTAAGTTAAGCTCTCTATTATAAAGCACTGGCTTTCCTGGAATTCACTGTATAGACAAAGCTGGCTTTTAACTCACAGAGATTCACCTGCCTTTGCCTCTTGGGATTCAGGGCATGAGCCATCACACCCAGAAAAGATACATATTTTAAAATTGTGTGTGTGCATGCACACACACATGCAGATGTACACAGATACCAGGAGAAGGTGACAGATATTGTATATCTGGAGTTAAAGGTGGTTGTGAGCCACCATATAGGTACTGTGAACTAATCTTGGGCCCTCTGCAAGGCCAGCAAGTCATCTTAACTGCTGAGCCATTTCTCCAGGCCCAGGTTCCACTGTTGAAGAACATGGGAGAGAGTTAAACGATGCAAGGAGAATAAAGACACTTGGCATCTGCAATAAGAATAGTTTTTCAAAAAAGGAATATGTTTTCATTCAGTTAATATTTATGACGTTCCCACTAGATGCTAAGTATCAGGCCAACACTGGCTGTAGAGGCAAACATGGCAGACATGCACTTTTTGACACTCTTTAGTTTGTGGTCTAGTAGGAGACACAGGTAGTAATCACCTGCAATTGGACCTGGAACAAGGATTAGGAAGTCTTTCTCCTTTTATGGAAAGGCACTGGTGAATCTCTGGGTGTGTCTATTGTATTAAATCAGCTTCTCCCAGTGAGTGGTGAGGAACAGTGATCTTCCTAGAGTTAATGTGGAGTCCACTGTTGCTTCCCCTTTGGTGGTAATTCTATAGACCTGGAGGCTTGGATTCCTGAAGGTGCTCCAGAATCACCAGGCCTCAGATATACAAGCATAACCTGACCCTTTAGTTCAGATGCAGACTTATGTCTTCCTTCTGAAAAGGTGGTTGAGAGTGATAGAGGTATATAGATTCTCGTGAGGGTCATCTTCAATCATGTAGAGATAGATACCTTTCATTCTGATATGAACCCAAATATGAGGAAGGAGGCAGGGGAGGCATCTCTACATGATTGAAGAGGACCCCCAGGAGTACAGAATAGATCAGCACTTCTCCAGCTATACTGTGGAGCTTCTTACAATGAAATCTCCAATTTAAGTCTTGGGGAGGCCAAAGGATGCTAGTGGATAATCTTGGTAAATGGTACCAAGCAGGTTCAGATTTCCATATATATGGAGGCTTGCTGTAGTTGCTGGGGGCCAGTTCCCGGAGGGTGGGGCTCTGAGGACTAGACAGGTACTCTTTCAGTGTGTCAGCTTTCTGTTACTGCAATGAATACCCAATACAGATGAACCTAAAGACAAGGTTTCTTTGGCTCACAGTTTTGTGGGCTTCAGTTCATGTGGTTGTATTGCTTGTTGGACTGTGGCAAGGCAGTACATCAGAGTATGGTGGAGCAAAAGCAATTGCACAGTGGCCACTGTAAGGGAAAAGATGGATGAGAATCTCAGTTTCCTATGACAGTATGCCCCTAATGATGTAAAACCTCTTACTACACCCCGCCTCTTAAAGGTTCTACTGCCTCCCAGGAGTGCCACGCTGGGACCAAGCTTTTAACACATGGGCCTTGGGAGAAACACTTTAGATGAAAACTGGCAACCACATTTTTGCTGTGTTTCAGTACGAATTTCTAGATAAGAGTTCTATTAGGAACATAACCATGAGTGTGGTGGTGTATACCTTTAATCCCAGCACTCAGAAGCAGAGGCAAATGGATCTCTGTGAGTCCAAGGCCAGCCTGCTCTACATGGTGAATTCCATGACAGCCACAGAGCTACATAGTGAGACCCTGTCTCAAAAAAAGAAAAAAAAATATAATCATGGTTTTATTTTTACATCCAAGTAAGGCAAACCATAGCCTTCCTTGTGTAATACATTACTGAAGAGTCCCAAATCTAGGATGCTCATGAGTTGGCCTTGTTCAGAGTCTACACAATAGATGTGGTATAGAACATGCTGACTGTGCTTAATTTTTTAAAGACATGAGAAAAATCAACTGATATTATTTATTATTATTTTTTATATGTGTGGATGTTTTGCCTGCCAAGTACATGTACCACATATGTGCTTGGTACCCATAGAGGCCAGAAGTGTGCATTGGCTTCCCTGGAGCTAGAGTTAGAGGTGGTTGTGAGCTGCCTGATATGGGTGCCGGGAACCAAACTCCGGTCCTCTGCAAGAGTGGCCAGTGCTCTCAACTGCTGAGCCGTCTCTCCAGCTCTGTTTATTATTTTTCGAGTGGCCAAAAGTGTATCTTGAAAAAGGAACTAGGCTGAGAATGATAGAACATGGCTGTAATCCTGGTACCCAGAAGACTGAAGCAGTACAATTCCTGCTGCTGGCACAAGATCTGCCTGGTCTATATAGGGAGTACCCAGCTAGGCAAAGCTCCACAGCTAGATCCAGTCTGAAAACCCAACAGAAGGAACAGGATTAAGTATTAAGCAACCTCCAAAGAGAACTGCATTTCACTCTGCCAGAAATCCTTCAGGATATCTTCTAAGTGCATCTTTTATAGAGGAGTGATTACAATTTTGATACTGTTTTATATTTTATTATCCACAGGAAATGAACTATAATACTGAAAAGTTATTTTTGGATCATTTCTTTACTTTAAAATATTTCTAGATATCGAGTGCCCTTAATAATAATAAATTCAAGTATTGAAGTCCCTCTGTCTGTCATCTTCTTGCAGCTTAAAAATTATCCTGACTTTGAATCAGGCGTGCTGATATATGTCTATAATCCTGGTACTCAGAGAACTGAGCTGGGATGATGGAGAGTTTGAGATCAGTTTGGGCATCAGTGAATTTGAGACCAAGCTGGGATACATAATGAGACCCCAAACAAACACCATACCAATCAAAATGGTACCCTCCTATACTACCAGCTAACCAAACAACCAACTAAACAAACAAACAAACAAAAGCAAACTCCACAAAAGCACCCTTCCTTTTGGTGCATTGCCATGCACAGCGTGGCTGACTGAATCGCTTGTGCCATGGTGATTATACCAGCTGGAGTTATGTAGCAGTACGGTTTTCCTCTTCGTCTGTCAAGTTCAGTGGAGAGCACGACTGTTCTGCTAGCTTGTTTAGACCTCCTCAACAATCCAGAAATGCTTCACCATGTATCTTGTAAAGATAAAGACTTTTCTTTTTTCTTTCCTTTTTTTTGTGTTTTTTTTTGAGACAGGAATTCTCTGTGTAGCCCGGACTGTCCCAGAACTCGCTCTGTAGACCAGGCTGGCCTCGAACTCAGAGATCTGCGTGCCTCTGCCTCCCGAGTGCTGGGATTAAAGGTGCGCACCACCATGCCAGGCAGGATAAAGACTTCTCAAAAGCACGCATAGCAAGCGCTTTATTCACCGCCTCTTCTCTTCAGCACCCCTTTGAGGGTCCCTTGTTTGCTTGGTGTGGTGACATGGTCAGAGTTCATCATCTTCATTGTTCCTGAGTCGAAGTCAGTCATTCCCACTGCCTGGCTTCCTCTTAGTGAAAAATTGAAATGTAAATTGTCTCAGAAAAACATGTACATACTGTTCTTAGAACATCCTTCTAGAAATCTCTGGGGTGGTGCTGTTGACCTTTTGTCTATTTATTTTTATCAGTGTGTATTTCAATTTTGGAAATGGTTTTAACAGTTTCTTTAGATCTTAATCTGTTTGTCTAACTTTACTTTTTAAATATTTATCTTATGTGTATAGATATTTGCCTGCATATACATGTATATAGATCATGTTTGTCCCTGCAGAGTTCAAAAGGAGGCCTTAGATCCCCTGAAAATGGAGTTATGGATGCCTGTAAGCCACCGTGTGGGTGCTGATAAGTGAACTCCAGTCTTTTGCATGAGACACAGGTGCTCTTAACTACCAAGGCATCTCTTCAGTCCCCCGTTTGTCTAACTTTAAATTTTACAACCTTTACAGGAAAGAGAAATGTTAGGGCTCAATCTTCCTTCTGTTTTTTAATGCTCTGAGTATATGAACACTTACTAAGTGATTTTCTCATACATTGACCAAGCATTTACAAAGAAATTGATTAAGAAGACATGCATAAAGTAGATCTTGACTATCAAGTTTTAATTCAGATTATTCAAATAGTAAAAACATTGACCAAATGACTCTCAAACTGGGAGTAGTCACTAAGGTAAACTCATAGTCACTGCAGTTGCTATGCAGTGTAGGCAGACATTTCTTACAGCAGCCTCCAATTCCCAAACAACAGACATAGAGACTTAATATGAATTATAAATGCTCGAGTGATAGCTCAGGCTTGTTCCTAGCTAATGCTTACATTTAAATTAATGCATATTTTTATCTGTGTTTTGCCACGTGGCTTGGTACCTTATTTCAGTACAGCATGCTCATCTTGCTTCCCTCCGCATCTGCTAGCAACTCCTCTGACTCCACCCTTCTTCTTCCCAGCATTCTCAGTTTGGCTGTCCCACCTAACCTCATCCTGTTCACCTATTGCCCAGTCAGCTTGTTTATTAAACCAATCATAGCAACATATATTCTCACAGTGTAAAGGGCTATTTCACAATGCAGTATCTTTAATGAAACTTATCATGAACTACAGTGCATAACCTGAATAACCTTCCGAGTATAGAGTTGCAAATATACTAGATGTTCTCTCTTGATTAGATGTTGGTGAACTCAAAGTAGTTATGCTTATGACAGTTTGCATTTTTAGGCTGCTTTGAAGAGCCACTGTTTTACTGTTATCATCTGCTTTTAGCTTTGGCTCGGATTTCATTTTCTTGGATTCTCAACTTTTCATCAAATTCGTCCTTGTGTTTTTCTCCACTTAGCAGCAAGCATTTCTTGAGTGCCTGTGTGTGTGTGTGTGTATGTGTGTGTGTGTACGCACCAGAGTACATCCTTGGGTGTTAATCCTCAGGCCCTGTCAACGGACTTCCTTCCTTCCTTCATTTCTTCTTTCTTTCTTTCTTTTTTGGAGACAGAGTCTCACTGACCTGGAATTTGTCAAGTAGGCTAGCTGGCTGGCCAACAAGTCCCGGGAGTTCACCTCTTCAGTGCTTAGGTTTTAAGCACATAGGACCATGTTGGCTTTTTTGATGCGGGTATTGGGAATCTAACTCTGGTTCTCATGCTTGCAAGGTAGGTACTCTACCTACTGCTGTGAGCTTCCATTTCACATGTTGTCTGCCGTCTAGGGACTCCCAGTGGTAAAATTCCACAACTGTAGTAGACCTCCCGTAACCTAGGTGAGGGTGGGGTAGAAAGGAAACTTGAGAGGGGACTGGAAATGTGCTTGAGGAAGGCAAGGAAGGCTCGGTGTGCCCTCCTGTCATCTCACTCTCTCCTTTCTCCCTGATCAGACGCTGCATCTTTTGTTAACACAGGCTCTGCAGGGACTCAGCCCCTGCTCCAGCTCTGAGTGCCCCTCCTGGCACATTTTCCTGTTGAAAGGCTCCTAACTTCCCTCCTTTTGACCTGGACTTGGCCTCTTGCAGCCGATTCAGCTTAGCTCCCCTGAAGTGTACCCCTGCCCACGTGTAAAGCCCTTTCCCCATCCTCTTCATATTGTCCTCCAGAAAAGCAAGGGTCACATTGTTATAGTCCTCTTACACAGTCTCCTCTACTACCAGGCTCTGTGAATGTATTTGGAATAAAATAGTTTAAGCAAGCCTTTTAGATGTATCAACCACAATCGAATCTATTTCAACCATCCTTGCACTGTCTGTTGAAGACAATTCACTCATGAAACAAGAGACTTGAGGAAGAGGAAGCACTGTTTTCTCATTTTATGTTACAGAACCTGTAATGAAGTCGTGATAAGCAGATACTTGTCTGCTCTTCTCTTTTAAAGTTTACATATTCTACTTGGTCCCAACCCTTGGGCACTTCTCATCATCAAAGTCAGGAGAGAATGTTCTAATCAGGCACTGTCTGGCTCTCTTTGGAATGTGGGAATCACATTGGTATAAAATCATTTGGTATAAAATCACGAACATCTATGTATCTTAAAGCTATTTTATTACTTAAAACATTAAATACACAGATAAAGCAATGTTTGTGTACATTCTTTCTTATACTTGAATAAAAAAGATGGTGTCTTCTTTAAATGTCTAAACTGTTTTGACTAAACTGACTTTCGTACTTTATTAGTTTGCTAAGAGGCTGTTTACTTCTCCTTCCATGGCTTCTGCAGAGAACCCTCCTCTCTTGACTTACCTATAACAAATGCTCTTAGCCAGGTGGTGGTGTCGCATGCCTTTAATCCCAGCACTCAGGAGGCAGAGGCAGGGGGATCTCTGTGAGTTGAGGCCAGCCTGGTCTACAGGGCTAGTTCTAGGACAGCCCAGAGCTGCACAGAGAAACCCTGTCTCAAAAACCCAAAAAACAAACAAACAAAAAACCAAATGGTCTATTGTTTTAATCTGCAAATTACTCTACACCCACTTTCTGTGCTTTTTCGCTTAAAAATCTTTTTTTTTTTTCTGGCCAACTTGCTCTTACCCAGTTTATCTAATACATCTTTGAGAAGGGCAGCGTGCGTGCGTGCGTGCTCAGTTTACAAGAGTTAGTAGTTTCAGTGCTGAAGTGTTTAATAATGCATTGTTCCTGTGCCCCCGGGGTGTGTGTCCTAGGACCAGGCCCTGGGGAGACTGTGGCTTCAGGTACAGACTGTGAAATACCAGAGGCCTGGAGGCATTAGGAGCTCTTTTCCTGTCCACACCTTTCCTTGCAGTGCTCTGATCTTTGATTGAACGCTCCTCTGCTATTGCCAGAGGTGGGAATGGAATTGAAGCTGATCACAGGAGCACTTGACACACCCCGGCCAGTCAGTCATACTTACGGTTTTTGTTTTTTTGTGGTTACCTGATCGTGTTAATCTTGGGCTTTTTTACCCTTCAAATCAAATCAAAACTCACATTTGTAACTGTAGCTCTTTGTGCTGAATGAAAAGGTGTAGTTTGGAATAAATGCTCCCTCAGGGCACTCCTGGTGTTGAGCAGACACACTTAGTCACCAGCATTGACTGAGTACCTATTATGGGCTAGATAACAGGTGAGGATGAGATTCTACTCAGATCTATAAGGGGTCCCAGTGGGTACACGGTGAGGGAGGGGGATACACAGGGAATCCCTCACAGCAAAGAATGGTAATGGCCTGTGACACTAGTGGCTGTCAGCTGATGGAGCAGCTTTTGTATACAGGAGTGTTCAGGGGCTATCCATTATCCTTGGACCAGACCCTCTTCCAATATTAAACACAAAAATGTGGATGCGGGCAAGGTGTTTTGTCTCATGCCATACAAATATATATATAAGCTGGGATTCACTTTTAGGCCTATCAGGCTTTTTCTCCTAGCTCATATTATCTGTAAAAGATGCTGGCCTGGGAGGCCAGGGTTCCTTGCACTATCCTTCAAAGCAGTAACAAGAATGTTTTAAGTCAGACAGTGGTGGGCCTTTTTTCTTTGTTCTGTGTTGATGATTTGTTCTCCCCCACCCATTCCCTGCTGATGCCCAATTAGTCCTTTGAGCTGTTCCGGGGCCCATGACAGACCTTGCTGCACCCTGCAGGAAGCCATCTCGACCTCTGCTTTTGTTCCCTCTTGCTCAGAGAGAGCTCATACCCAGTGGCTCTGTCACTGGGGTCAGTTGTCTTCCTCCGAGAAAGCTGCTGTTAGTTTCCTCCCAGAGCCAGGCCTTGGTAATCATGCTGTTGTTGGTGTGGTGCCCCTTACTGGTACATTCATGAAGCTGCTGAAAGCAAATGGAGATCAGCTTTGTTGTGTATGCAGAGCCTCATTGTCCCTGTGCCCTTGAGCTGGGAAATCTAGATCCCCAAGCCCCTAGCCCAGACACTGATGAGGAAGCACTAGATAGTGAGAACTTGGCCTTCTTTAGGGAAGACGATCATTTTTTTTTCTAAGTTGGTTCATGAATCCGTTAGGGCTCTCTAGTTGCAAGTAACAGAAACCAACTGTCTGCTAACTAAAGAGGGCAAATGATTCATGGAAAGGCTTTGGGGTGGTTTATGTGGTGGAAGAAGAAGCTGTAGAATCATGTGTGGGAAAAGTAGCAAGCAGGCTGCTTCTCAGAGCTCCACAGGGTGTGTGCTCTAGCCGTTCCCAGCTGCAGTCACCTTCCTGGCAGTCAGTTAGCTTCTGTGCCCATGTGCTGGCAGAGCATTGGACATGTCAGCTGCATTCTCATCAGATTGTATCTCATGGGGGAGGAGACTCTCCTCCAAATGGCTTTCTTCCCTGGATGGGGAAAGTGGGGGCTCCCTGGGGGCAACCATAGTCGACTACTTGAGCAAATACGTACAGTTATAAGTTCCTAAATGTGGGTCACATAGTGCTTCCACTTTTATCGCTAAAGGATAAATTTAGATATAGCATTTCATATATGTAAATGTATACTGTGCATTTTTGGTAACTTTATAGCATTGTGCACTGTTTGCCACAGTTTAAGATTAAAATGTTTCCATTATCCCAGAAGATCCCTCTTAGCCATTTGTAATCAGTTCACATCCCTGGTCCCAGGCAATCACTCATCTATTTTCAGTCTCTTTAGATTTGCACCTAGGTTTTTATATGCTCCTGATTGCTATAATTTCTGGGTATTGTGGAAACTCTGCTCCATGGGGGAGGGCAAGGAAGAAGCCCTTCCAGTGGTGCCCAAGTCTGTGTCTTGCTGATCTCAATTACTACTGATGTTACATCTAACCTTCTCTCCTGAGAACTGTCATTTGGGAGAGCAAACATGCTAAACCTCGGTCATGGAATGTTCTAGACCTCAGTTCTTCACCTGTACAATTAAGAAATTTACTTGACAAGATGATATCTGATGTTATTTCTATCACCAGTAATCAGCAATTGCGCTTTTCTTTTTTCATGAAATCCTTTCTGGTGAAAATTACTTCTTGATTTTCTATACTATCATCAAATAGGATGGAAACAAAACATTACAATTTAAAATGCATTCATCAGAATGAACACAATGAAAGAAGTGTAAAGCCACAAGTATGTGACATTTCTACTTCGGAAATGATTAAAGCGTAAAGCCACACCTACCAAGACCTTTGCGACAACATGTATATGGAGCAAAGGAAGTCAGTTGGAAACTTCCATCCTGCTCTGTTGATTCCCATATTTATTGAGTCACATGGGATGGTAGGTGGGGGAGCCAGAATCCAGGCTGCTTGGGGTAAGGCACCGTGAAATGCCTCACGGGTGGAGCAGAGATAGAGGAAGTAAGGGTACAGCAGGAGGGTTGAGTCCCACAGCGGGGGGGGGGGGGGGGGGGGCTCTATCATCGCCACTGTGTCAGCTTCACCACGAAGCTGCTTGACAGCTGCCTTAGCCAACCCAACAGTTCAAAAACCACTCATTTCGTGTTTTCAGGGCCGGTGGGGGTGGGGGAGCATTCAGCAAGTCTGAAGGCGGAGATAGGGAAGGTTGAAGTGTTAGCATTTCTAAGCAGATCTCTTATCTCCCGGGGCTCTATCTTTTTTTGTTAACTGTAGTTTTTTTTTTTTTTTTCTGCAGACAGTAGTTAGAGCAAACTTGTGGAGGCTGGCTTTTGGCACAGCAGGCAAATGGAGGGTGGTGTTTTTTTCTGATGGGGAGACATTCTTAAGTTTTGTAATTTATGGTGTCTTTAAATATGGGATTTTGTTTACTTTTGTCCTAATTACACCTCTGAGATATTTTACTTTGCCCAGTGCTTTAATTTTGTGCTCATGCAGAGATAGTTTCCCAAAGGGTACCATTTAAAAAAGATTGTAGGTAATGTTTTACCTTCCTTTGCTAAAGATACCTGTAGCTTCTTGTAGGCAAGGATATGTGTTGGGAGGCACAGACGTGGGCTCTGGCGAGTATTTTGGCTTTGTTTGTGTAGTCTGAGTCTTTATTGCTTTATGGCTAAGCATTATTCTAGACCATTGCTATTCAATAGAAATATAATGCAAGCCACACATATAATTTCAAATGTGCTAGCTAAAATTAATTGCAATATTTATTTGCTCCAGTAAGTCCAAAGTATCATGTCACTGTGTAGTCAAGGTAAACAGTGTTGAGCTTATTCGCAGTTTTTGTTACTGGACTTTTCCAGCACTGGCCCAGCTCTGGGAGCCCCAGCAGCCTAGGACTCCAATCCAAGAGACGAGGAAAGATGCCGAGCAGAGACAAAGGAGGCCCATTGAGAAGACAAACAAATAAAGGGATCCAGTGATCCCTAGTTTATCTTTAGGGTACTGACATGACCTTTAGGTTTAACTAGAAGACTTGTGTCAGGGGCAAGAGGTCTGCATTAATTAAGAGTCCTGGTCAGCACAAGGTCTGAGTGATCAGTGTCTCCGTTCTGGTTCTGGGGGTGGCCCAAAGAACCAGTCTCCACAGCTTGGCCGAGAAGGCTGGGTTTCAGCAGGCGATAACTCCTGTTCCGTGCTAGAGCCTTGCTACCACACACAGTTGTCCTCACCTGGGGAGGGGGTGTGGCCTGTCCAGGGAGGCTTTGCTATTGCTGCAGTCCAAGGTGACAACAGATGGATGACAGGGACTCAAACCTTTAGATGTCTTTTCTGGTATGGGGGGCAGGCCATTGTAAAAGGTGGACAGTCGGCTATCTCGGCTCCTTTATCTTCATGCCTTGAGCGTGGAGAGGAGAGGAGATGGGCTAGGTGTTGTGGCTGCCTGGATGACACTCCTGAGTGATTGGCAAGTCTGTGTGGAGCAGTCAACAGGTGATCCAGAGTGAAGGAGACGAAATGAAGGCAGATGCTAGACTTTCATCCTGCTGTTAGTTTACCTTGTGGGCCCAAGTGAGGAACCATTACTTTTCAACAGAAGCCATTCCTAGGCGTCTGGTGTAGGGACCAGGAAGATGGCTCCTGGGTAAAGGTACTTGCTGCCAAGCCTGCCCATCTGTGATCCCTGAGCTTCACGTAGTGGAGGGAGAGAACTAACTCTTTCAGTTGTCTTCTGCCTGTCACGTATGCCACGGGGCACTGCCCAAACAAACCAATAAAGAGCTTGTGAGACCTTTGGAGAAGGGTTTATTTTAGAAATATAGGGAGTTTTGCCTGCCAATGTACCCTGTGCAGGAAGTGCCCATGGAGGCCAGAAGAGGGCAGAGTTTCTTGCTGGGACTAGAGCTACAGCGGTTGTGAGCCACCATGTGGATGCTGGGAGTCAAACTGGGATTCTCCAGAGGAGCCGCCAGTGCTCTCCACTGCTGGACCATCTCCCCAGCCCCTCGTTAGACTTTTATGGCACGTGTAGCCACTGTAACTGGTGCTATTACATTGCAAAGAAAAATCCTAAACCTTTGAAAGGGAGGAAGAGAGACATAGCTTACGACTTGGGAGCTCTTAACAAAGTCATGCACAGCTTTCTTACCTTAAGAGAAACCTGATATATATATAAAAAAAATTCTCTCGACAGGAAAGGTAAAGCAGGAAGTGATTATTCATGTCACAAAAGAATTAACCGCAGGTTCTTTTAAATAGCAAACTCCCTTAGTGCACTGAACAATATGACTCAGTTTGCAGAAATGAGATTGGCACTTGACATTTTAGAGGTAGAAACTATCAATATGAAATGTAAGCTGAGTGGTTGGATTATCAAGTCTGCAGTGAGCACCTACTGTATGCCCTGGATGTTCACAGGGGCCCTAGTAGAACACACTAAGGAGGATTCACACCCAGAAAGCATTTGGAATCTCACCAGGACTCACAAGCCACCACCACCACAGCATAGGATGCACTCGGTGGCAGAGCCAGGGAGGCTAGAGAAGCTATGGAGGAGGTTTGGAGGGGGTCAGGGGCCATCTGAGGCTAGAAAGCAGGAAGGGTACATATAATTTCCTAAGGTTAAATTCTGTTTGATCTGGGAAGAATTTTCTTTCAAGCGGTGGGGTAGTGTGTTGTGAAGAAGACCTGGATGTTGTACACTTATACTCTCCACATCCCCAGCCCTGAATGGCCAGCCTTACCATACAGAGTGGGCATCCCCTAATGCAGGTCCTTAAGCACATGGAGAGAGAGAGAGTGAAGACAAGCCAGGATGCTTTTCTCCCTGGCTTGGCATACAGCAGGCAGCAGCTCTTGACTTCTTAGTAGCCATCTTGAAGCAGACTCTACTTGTTCTCTTTTAGCTTGGCCTTGTCAAAGTTCAGATAGAGAGTCAGGAAATGTGACCCGCTGTTTAGCAAGGAAGAAGCAAGGCTGTGATCCACACATTGGTCAGGTCCGGAGTTCCTGAAAGTTCACGGGATCGAAGTTAACCAGGACACAGCTCCCTTTACCTCTTTAAAGCATTTCCTTGTTCTCCCTCTTCCCCCCCCCTCCTGAATGCACACCTGTATTTGGGTTCTCTCAATTTGTCCCCAACATTTTAATGTTTCCCATCAGAAAAATTGAGAGTTGTCCTTTCCTTGTTTGATGAGATCTGTTTTGGGGACCCTGAGTTCATGGCCCATGGTTTTGTTTGTTTTTTCATGGTGCTGAGAATTGAACTTAGGACCTTAAGAGTGCTAGGCAAGCTGTATTCCCAGACCGTTTTTCTTTTTTCTTTCTTTCACTTAAAAACTTTTATTTTATGTATATATGTGTTTGCATACATTCAGGTATGTGTACCATGTGTGCGTAGTGTCAGAAGAATGTGAAACTAGAGTTAGAGATGGCCGTGAGCCATCATGTGAGTGCAAGGAATTGAACCTGGGTCCTCTGGAAGAGCAGTGAGCACTCTTAACCACTGAGCCATCTCTCCAGCTCCCTGGTTTCTATTCCAAAAAAGAGTAATGTTTGAGTATCTAAAACTTTTGGCGTGGATACATTTTAATGTGATGTCTTTGTTGTGAGAACATCAGAGTGTATGCACACACAGATGACTGTGAGATCATGGATGATACAATCTTACCGTATCTCAGTCATCATATATGTGGTTCATTGACCAAACTTACATGACAGGTGACTGTATATTACTGTATGGGGAGCTCTAATCTCCTGTTAAGGACAGTGAACTTCGGGAAAACAAACACATGAGTTTTGTATGGCCATAGACAGTTGGGGGGAAACAGCTATTTTCTTCAAGGGTCAAGTACTTAGTTAATCCCAGGATAGCCCAACATTTATAGCTCTCTCATCAAGGGTGGATGTAAGCCCACATTCCAATTTCCTTGATACTCATGGAGAGTTGTTTGGTCATTTCCCTGTAAGACGTGATTGGCCTAAACTGCTGATCATCTCTAAACAGGGCTGTCCAAGAGCTCTGGCCAGGAGCTGAAGTGGCAGCTCCACATTTTCTTGTTTACATGGCCTTGAGTTGAATAGCCTACCGCTTCTACACCATGCAGATTGTTCAACCTACTTATCCATTTAGTGAGGGTGATTTTAGTTAAAGGAGGTGAGAATCGTGAAGAGGCGTAGGCATCACGGAGCTGTGGGTGCGCTCCCTGCTACTGGAGCTAATGTATGCTCTAGCAGAGCTTGCTGGCTTGTGTTCCTTGCCCAGCACTCCTTTCTTCTCCTGGCTGTTAGGCCCCTTAAGAGGCCTCTGACTGTCTGACAGAGAGCAGATGAAGATCCAGGGCCATTCTGTAAGTGGAATAGAAGGGAAGTTGGCACTTTCTTTTTAGAATTGATATGAACAGGTATGTGATCCAAGCATCACCTCAGCAGATCCCCGAGGTGGGTGTGTCTCATACTGAGAAACATTGTCTCTGAAAATGGGCTTACCTTCCTTGCTCAGCTTCAGGTTCCTTGGGAAGATGAGCATCAAACGATTTAATTGGGAAATGAGATAATTTAGGGTCTGGTATGTGAACAAAAGTTACTATAATCTCAGTTTCAATAGATCAATCTCTATTTAAAGTAAACTTTTTAAAATAAATTGATATAAAGGTCTCCAAATGTTGCCCAGGCTAGATGAACTGTTGGGCCTCTTTCCTTAGCCCCCTGAGTAGCTAGTACTATAGCAATGTGTGACTATGCCTAGCTGAAAGCTGCTTTTGATTTTTTGTTTGTGAGACAAGGTCTCACTAAGTTGAGCATACTGGCCTTGAACTTGCTTTATATCCAAACAGGCATTTGTAGCTAGAATTTTTCTCTCTGGATCCTGCCAAGCCCCAGCAGTCCTGTAGCCCACTTATAAAATAAACATACAGACGCTTATATTATTTAAACTGCTCGGCCATTAGCTCAGGCCTACCATCGTCTAGCTCTTACTCTTATACTCAGCCCATTTCTGTTAATCTATATGTCACCACGTGTTCCATGGCTTTACCTGCTGCCTTTACATGATGCTCCCTGGACGGCAGGCTGGCGTCTCTTCCTCCCTGCCTCCCTGTTCTCTCAATTCTCTTCTCTGCTAGTCCCGCCTATACTTCCTGCTTGGCTACTGGCCAATCAGTGTTTTATTTATCAATCAATCATCCACAGCAGGCACTGGATTTTACAATCCTCCTGCCTCATCCTCCAGAGTAGCTGGTGTGATGGATTTGTGTCATTGGACCTAGCTGTTTTTAAATTGATTGTTATAATAGCTCATTTTTAACCCACACCCCGTGTGTGTGTGTGTGTGTGTGTGTGTGTGTGTGTGTGTGCGCGTATGTGTGTGTATATGTATGTGTATGTGTGTGTATGTGTGTGTATGTGTGTATGTGTATATATGTATGTATGTGTGTGTATGTGTGTGTATGTATGTGTGTGTGATGTGCATGTATGCATACATTTATTTTTGTGAGTTCAGATGTGTAAGTGCCATAGTGCATGGGTGGAGGTCATAGTACACCCTTGGGTGTCTGTCCTCAGTTTCCACTTTGTTTTGGGACAGTTTTGCTGCTCTGTATGCCAGGCTTACTGGCTCATGAGCTTCCAGGGGAATGTTTTCTCTGCCTCCTGCATACTACCTTGTTTGGCTTTATGTGGGTTCTGGGGACTCAAACTCAGATCTTTGGGCTTGCATGGAAGCACTTTGTCCACCGAGATGATGGCTCATTTGAACTATTAGGGACCAGAACATGGTACAGAGAAATTGGAGCATTCCTGCCTGCGTGCTTGTCAGAAATCACGAGAAAGCAGGAAGGGCTTCCTGGTGTGTGCTCTTATGATCCTCTTTCCCATGGATAAGTGAGGACAGTAGGCTGCAACTCAACTTCATCATGAGCAGCCTTAGGCCATGAGAGTGCAACCGCTGATGGTGGAATAAAACAATAGTCTAGGAAAAGGAAGTTCTGCTTTGAGTTGCTGCATTACCTTACTGGCTGCTGTAGCTGCTCTCACGAGTGCTCAGGCTGGAGGCCAGGCTGTTTTGAACCAGAAGTGCAGTGGGAACTTAACCTCTAATAGAAGTGTAAGCCCATGTGATGGAGACCTGCTCACCTACTGGCCTTTCTCCCTGGAAAAGGGACCTTAGTGTATTGAATTTGTTTTGAATCATTTGTACCTTTTAGTGTTCTGTTTAAGAAATCTTTTCCAGCCGGGCGGTGGTGGCGCACGCCTTTAATCCCAGCACTCAGGAGGCAGAGCCAGGCCGATCTCTGTGAGTTCGAGGCCAGCCTGGGCTATAGAGTGAGTTCCAGGACAGGCTCCAAAGCTACACAGAGAAACCCTGTCTTGAAAAACCAGAAAAAGAAAAAAGAAAAAAAAAAGAAATATTTTCCAAAACCAAGGTTATTAAGATTTTCTCTCTTGCTTTCTTAGATTCCCCACACTAGGAAGTTAAAGTCTCCAAACAGAAATGAGAAGGGAAAGGAGGTGCTGACTACCCTGACTTGATAAGTGCAGGCTCTGCGCATGAGTAGTGATATCACATTGTGCCCCATTGATCTGTATGACTACTACACAGTAATAAAACATTACAAGCGAACCCCAAAGAAAAAGATGCAGTTTGGGCCTTCACATTCATGTTTGCAGTGCGCATTCAACTCGCTTAACTTTCCCTTATTTTATCGTAACTCTTAATTGCTTATGTTCCATTTGGAATTTCATGTAATTTTTACTTTTTTTTGTTGTTGTTTTTCAAGACAGGGTTTCTCCATGTAGTTTTGGAGCCTGTCCTGGAACTCACTCTGTAGACCAGGCTGGCCTCGAACTCACAGAGATCCGCCTGCCTCTGCCTCCCGAGTACTGGGATTAAAGGCGTGTGCTGCCACCGCTGCCGCTGCTGCTGCTGCCGCCACCACCCCCAACTCATTTTCACCTCTTTGTTATCATTCATTTATATGAAGTCGCAAATGGAAAAGGGGGCAAGTTTTGATGCTGGTTTATATTGAGGTACACAAAGAAGAGCCCAGAGTCTACAGAAATCTTGTAACTGCTCTATGTGTAAGTTAACCAATCTCTGGTTAGCTCGTGCCACACTGCATTGGTACTTTGTCAACAAAAGAGCTTCCTCATATGTTGCCTCTGCCTGTACCAAGTTGGGTGGATAGTCTCTCTGCCACTGAAAAGATAGTGTAACATGATACAATTGCCTGTGAGTTCATTTGTTGGGCAACAGTGCTTCCAATGTGGGCAATCTGAGATCTATCAGTTCCACCAACGGAGCCCTCTGGTCCACATATCTTTATTTACATGTGTTTTCATGAGTGATAGCTGCCATTTCTGCAGCATGGGAATTATAGTCCATATTTTGCGCAGCTCAGGTCCAAGGACATTAACACTACACGGTTAGTTAGCAGTGGCCAGGTGAAGAGAAGCCCAAGCACTCGCTATCTCTTGTTTGTGGTCTTTGGTCTCTGCACTTGGAGAAATGATGCCACATACCACCTGTGTTGTTAGGCCACTGTCACTGTGTGGTTTCCCTTCTGAAGCCCCTGCTGGCCCTCACACCGAATTGTAGGCCACCCTGCCTGTGTCTGACCACGACCAGCACTTCGTGGTTTCTGCGCTGTATAGACTTCAGGTTAACCAAAATCATGTTGTCTGTTATTTTAACTATTTCTAGGGGGAAGTCCCTTTAATCCGATTTTATTGGTCTTGCAGGGATCCTAGAGCTCAGCCTTCTACAACCGCTGACCCTAAGTTGCTCTTTTGGTTTCTTTCCCTTCCAGTGGAGGCCATAGTGGAGTTTGATTACCAGGCCCAGCACGATGATGAGCTGACGATCAGCGTGGGTGAAGTCATCACCAACATCAGGAAGGAGGCTGGAGGCTGGTGGGAGGGGCAGATCAACGGCAGGAGAGGTTTGTTCCCTGACAACTTTGTAAGAGTGAGTACAAAGCCAAACCTTTTTCCTGTTTCCTGTGTGGGCTTTGCAGACCAAAAGGCCGTGGGGGGTGACGATAAAGTGCACGGGGTTCTTAGGGGTGTCACTGGCAGCTGGATCTCCTGGGTGATGGCAAGGAGAGCATGTGTAATTTTGCTCCATGGATGTAGGATGTCATGACATTAAAAAACCCAGAGTTTACTTTCCCACAATGGTTTATCACTTTGTTTGAAAACACTGAGAAAATAGAAAAGCCTGTGAAATTGTTTGGTCTATATATTTGTTTATTTGCTTTAAGAGTTTGAAAGGATGACTCCCTTTTTCATCCATAGATACACCTTTGTGATAGGAGCAGCCTGGTTTTCCTTCCCGCTTCATGTCTGTGGAGCATTGAATAAAACATTTTAAAACCTGTGCCCTTTGTCAGACTCATTTAGGGCTTAACTAGATAACGTTTTTCTTTCCTGTTCATAAATGATATGCCTCAACCATTGTAAACAGCAGTGTGGATTTGGGGGTTTGGAAGAGGTTGCCTGGAGGCTGTCTCTCATGAGAAATACTAACCAGATCTAAAAGACCCAGTACCATAAGCTTCTTGTCCCATGCTGGAGAAGAGATGATTGCCCTCCATAGGAAGAGCTTCATGTAGAATCCCAGGCCTGTAGCTGAATTCTCAGTGGTACCAGACTGTATTCAGAACTTGGCCGTATAGAACAGGCTCTTTGAGAAACCTTGGACCCAGAGAATTGTGGGTTCCCCTCAAAGGAACTTCAAGGGCTGGGTGGGAAGGCTTTATGACAGGGGGTATTGGTGAAAACCATTTGAATAGCTGCACAATTCCAGTGCTCGGGCCTCTACCTCTACCCTGTGGGAATCTAAAAGGAATAGGACTCTAAGTCAGTTTTTCTTCAGGGTCTTGCCTCCAAACGATCCTGCCAACGTCTCTTTTTTCGTTGTCTTTTGGTGTTGAGAATGCTGGGGAAATGGGACAGAGTTCGGCTGCAAATATGCTGATAAACAACACTGCTTTGCTTTCTGTAGTAGGAATGTTGAGATCATGCTGGAGTCAAAGGGCTTCCTCCCATTCTTAGGGGAGAAAAGCACAACTTCTGGGCTAGCACTGATCGATTCTGCTGATATGTATACGAGAGGTAATTCTTGGGCCTTTCCAAACAAAACTGCCCACTTTGGAAAAGGACTATCTTGAAGTTAGGCCAAAGTTGAATGTGAAAGGAGAGGTTTCCCAAAGGAGGTGCAGTGGTGGGGGTGAAGGTGAAGGAGGGAGCCAGGGAAGAGGGTATGGCCAAGAGAGTAGAGGACCCTGGGAAGTACAGGGAGCCTTGGGAAAGGGAGGAGTGTGAGAAGGAAGTGGGGCATGGGAAAAGAGGAGGAACATGGGAAGAAGAGACTCTAGTATGAGCTTCAAGTGTAGAGGACAAGTTCTGTTCTGGAAGTTTTGAATGTGTCTCATTGACCTAGTGCCCTCTCCCTTCAAACCGCAGATTCATAGAACTGAATTGGAAGCCACTGAGTAAACCTGTAGAATTGGTTTGGGGCTCACTCTTCGTACGCTATGAGGGGTTGTGGAAGGCAGATGGGAAGCAGGGCAGCAATTATCCAGAGTCTCCTCTTTTTGGCGGTGCTGCTGGCCTGGAGAACAGAAGGTGCTTTCCCTGTGAGGGAAGAGTTATATGGGTCTTTTTGCCAGGGCATCCTTCATTGCCTGGCCTTGCTGCCTTGGCTTAGACTTGGGAATCCTTAGCTGCAGACCCCTACAAGTGATGGGCTCTGGCTCCAGGATGTGCTAGGGTAAGAGGGCAGGGAGGGGGAACACAGAGATCTGGGGCTACTCCTTAGGCTCCTACCTGTGAGGTGGCCCTGGGCTGCCTGTATCCGTTAGCAGACAAGTGGCTGCTCCTATTCAGTCCTCTCCTCCATGCCTTCTGGGGCCTTTGTCTTTAGCCCTTTGCTACTGTGTTAAGGTTTTTCTATACTTCCTGTTCGAAAAAAATCTCTTTATTAATCTGGCCCCAGGTGGATCTGAGCTGCTGTTTTCTTTGCAAGCCCAACTACCTCGTTGTCTGTTCTTAGGATTAAACGGCACAGTACTGATAATCATTGAACACAGTGGTAGCCATCTAGTAAGTGTGCCGTTGGCCCTGTTACCATGTAAAGGAATGACCCTCTCCCCTCGTTTTGCCTAATCAGTTATCCCCTCACCTAGGCTTGAGCCCTTGTTCAGTGAGAGGAAGTTACATTCTCGGGAGGTCCTTGGTCCATCCATGGTGGAAAAAGTAGAAATGTCTGGGGGCGTCGCTGCTTGTGGCTGTCACAGTCTAGAGAAACTTCGATTCTTTCAGATGGCTGAGTCTATTTTCAAGTCTTCACCCTTAGGCTTATTATTGAAAACTCAGTAGGTGGATACAAGGGAGTTTAACAACAATCAAGGCTCCCACAGCGAATTTTAAAAAGAAAATGTGTTTTTAAGCAATAACAATCATATTGGCATACATCTGCCAGTTTTGAATATTTCATTTAGCTTAAGAATTAATTTGTCTTGGATTGAATTAAGTAATCTTGCGGAGTCCCGTCATTTATTTGTGTGCCTCTGTTGATGTTATCAGAGAGCTGCAGGAAGTCTTTTCTCAGTTCACTTATCAAATCCCTATTAGAGCAGTCTGTCCTAAAGTGATGGCATTCAGTGACCACCTTGGACTCTGTGTGTTCAGTCTCGCCAACGAGAATCTCCGCTGTCCTCTCGGTGCTGTGTATACTCACCCGTCCCATTACTAAGAACAGGCCTGTCCTTTGCCAGCTCTGTGCTCTTTAGTTTGTCCCACTTTTATTTAGTTTGTTTTATTCATTTACATTAAATATGTCAGAAGAATCTTTTCAAATCCTTCCTCTCTTTTCCCCCATCCTTCTTTCTCCACTTTTTCTTTTTATAATCTCTCTTTTTATTGTTTGAGAATTGCGTACAAGATACGATATTTGGATAAAATTCACCCTCCCATTCCCTTCCCATCAATTCCTTCCCTACCTCTCCTGCTACTTTCCCCTCCCAACTTCAAATGTTCTCTCTCTCTGGTTTTTTGAGACAAGCTTTCACTGTGTAGCCTTGGCTGTTCCAGAACTCACTTTGTAGACCAGGCTAGCCTTGAACTCACAGAGATCTGCCTGCCTCTGCCTCCACCACCCAAGTGCTAGGATTGAAGAAGTACACCACCACTGCCAGGCTGTTTTTTAAAATCATGGAGTCTGTTTACTGCTGCCTACATGAGCCTCAGGACCAAATCCCTGAAGAAAACCTTCTCTTCCTCTCTCAGCAGCCATCACCGGCTAATAGCTTAAACAGGAGTGGGAGTTAATGAGCCCACCCCCCATCCATGCTGGCATTCAGATTTCCTTCATCTTGTACATTCAGTCATGGCTGCTTTGAGTTCATGTGTATAATGGTGTTGTCATGTCTGGCAAATACTGATTTGGTGCAGGTGTCCAATACCACTGGCTCTTCCAGTCTCTCTGCCCCTCTTCTGTAATGATCCCTAAGCCTTGGGAGCAAGGAATGTGATAACAGATGTCCCATTGAGGGCGGAGCTAGCCTCTTATCCTCTGCACGATGATTACTTGTGGGTCTCTGTATCAATCGCCCGTACACTGCTTTAGAATATGTTTTTCTTTATCTTGTCTCTCCTCAACAAATGTTAATTCATTTGAAAGATAAAATTGACATAGACTAAAATGCACACATCACTAGCATGCATTATGATTTTTGCGTTTACATAAGAATGTACCTCTGCAGCCACTGTCTATAGCAATACTGTTTCTGCCATCTCCCACCCCACCAAGTTCTCTTTGCTTTTTCCTGGACATTCCCCCTTCCTAGGGAGTCAAGTCTATTGTGATGGATTAGTCTTGCCGTCCTTGAGCTGGTCATGTAAGTAGGGCTGTAAGAACACTTGTAGTTTACATGTCTTCTTTTGTGTCACAAAATGTTGCATGTATCAGCACTTCATCCTTGCCATGTGGTATTGCATAGAAATGAATATATCATAACTTACTGATCCATTTTGTTGTTGTTGATGTTGATGGGTATTTGGGTTGTTTCATTTGGGGATTTTTGTGACATTCTTGTGTGTCTTCTGTGAACACAAGTACTCACTTTGTATGTATATAATGTACTTGTAGGAGTGGAAATGCCACCTTTGATTTCAACCAGTAGGGTTTTTTTTTTTTTCTGTTTAAAGAAAGCCAGCACAACCGGGAGTTGATGGTGCACGCCTTTAATCCAAGTACTTGGGACATAGAATATGGCAGGCGAATCTCTGTGAATTTGAGGCCAGCCTGGTCTACAGAGTGAGTTCCCGGACAGTCAGGGACCCTGTCTCAAACAAAACAAAACAAAACGAAAGCTGGGGCATCTTTAAGGGAGGGGGTGATTCATGTACTTTGAGCCTCTTGTCTGCTACATCCGAGGCCCAGTGAATGAATCACCCCAAATCTTGGTGTGTCTGACTGGTAAGGCGACCTGAAACACAGAGCTCAGTCTCTTGGAGCTGATTTGATTGGTGGGGCCAGGAACTATCAAAGACTAATCCTTATATTATTAAAAACATGCACATAGAGAACATGTATCTAGGCTTTGTTGGACTCCTTTAATGAGGAAACCAGTGGAATAACAAAACTTGATTTACCGAGGATATGAGGAACTGATTAAAAAGTCAGTGGAATTTTCAAATAAGATTGTAAAGTGAGATTGAAAACTGGGTCATGTCTTAGAGGGCAATAAAATTCTAACCTTTGGAAGGATCATCTCTACCAGAGGAGGAAAAAAAAGCTGTGGACTATCCTGTGTTTTCTATGAGTTATTCTCTGACTTTTGTAGAGCTGTAAAATGTCCTAATAAAGTATTAGTCCAGTTTTTATTTCCAGAGAGGCAGATGGCTCCTGGGGTCTCTCTTAAGAAAATGTATTAACATAATACTATAAGGGCCTATGATCATGACCATGGGCTTTTTTGTTTTATTTTGTTTTGTTTTGGCCTAATTTCCAGGTGTGGGTATTGTTTTCTTGAACTGACCATGAAAGACCATAGTATGGTGTACAATATTAGGGAAAAACCAGGGTGAAACATCATAGTTATTTAATAGAGAAATCTATATCCTTTCTGAGACCTCAAACTACCACATCAAACAGAGGGCAACTGCTATTACAGGCAGATGTGGGCTCGTTCTTTGGACTGAATTACCAATATCATCCTTTAAAAACCTTACTCTGAGATGCACACAACATTGTGCTTTGAGCATGTCTGGAGTCTCTTGATATGGACTCCCAGGTAGCATATGGCAAAGCGAAGCAGGCCTGAGGCCTGAGACATTTTGTAATTCACAAGCAGAAAGCAGGAAGCTGTGGTAGGGTTAAAAGAATATGGTTGTTGATCTCGCAATGCATCTGGTACTGTCTGTGAGGAAGTGAGCTGTTTTCTTGGCCTGGCTCTGTGTGCCTTCCATGGAAGTACATGCTGCCTGCTCTATTGTTGAAAGCTGAAGTGTGTTCACTTGAAGTTTGTAGTCTGTGCCTGCTATGTATAACAGTTCTCAGCTCCATTTCCCATCTCCTTAGTTCTCCTTGCTGGGTGTTTGAAATCTGTCTTTGGCATATTCAGAACCTTCTTTTTTGTATTTGTATAAAGATTGACCAATGCAGTCCCTAAATGAGGCAAAAAGCCAATATTCTACATATTTGTGTCACTTTGAGAGAAACCTCAGAGTTTCTCTGCTGTTCTTGATTTAGGAAAGAAGCAGGAATCTACTTCAACAGTGGCATGAAGTAGATATTTCCACATTGCTCTTTTATACTGAGCATCATTCTTGGATTTCCCTTTACAAAATGTTTGCTTTTCTTTATACTTCAAACCCAAAGGCTATTTATTTTGTGATTTATAGCAATGGTTATTTTCAAGATCCCTGTTGCTTTTCAGAGAGTAGCAGGGGATTCTGCAGGTGTGTTTCATTATGGGCAGAGCCTCTTCTTCCCTTTTATCTTCGGTACTGAGGATGGAATCCAGTCTCACTCGGGCCAGGCAAGCGCTCTACCATTGGGCTCAACAAGCAGCCCTGCAAATGTCTCTTTTGGCTCACATTTCACGGCGAAGTGCCTGGGTATATGAGGGTCTGCTGAAGTCTTGGAGTAGACATTCATTGGGTGTCTGCTATAGAGGACTATAGCTAGTGGTTAGACACCAAAGGATATGAGCATAATGAAGACACATTGAACAGAGTGCCATATTGCCACAAATATAACTTCTTCCTCAGGGAAAAATGTACAGTGCCTGTGCCATAGCTTTGGAGAGCATGTTAGACATTATTCTGCAAAGATGATTGACAGAGGTGTTTCTGATTAAAATGTCACTTGAGAAGTTTCCAAGTTTATTCATTAAGCAACTATTTGAACATGCTAGATGAACCCTTTTTAGGCCCCACTTGCTAGCTTACTTTGTGGAATTATAATGGCTGCATTCTACTCAAGGCTTACTGGCTGCCTAGCATCACATACATAATCTGAGTGCAATAGTCATAATGTATTGGGCACTTACTCTTTGCCAGGCAGGAAAGAGGCTGAACCCTTCATGTGCATTATTTCATGGTTTCATGAAATTGTACCATCCTCTGACATAGGTACTGCTTTGATTGAGAAAAAAAAAATGCCCAGAAAAGGCAACAAGGTGTATCAACGTTAAGGGACTTATCCACAGCTGCAGGAACTAGTAGGGAACAGGGAGAACTCTGGAATCCAGACAGCTGGCTCGAGAACCTGAGCCACCAATCTGATAGCATTGTCTAGATGGCTGATGTTATTCCTCTATGTCTTTACCACCTGCTGCATTATGCTTCCTCCAGATGTCTTACCAAAAGGAATCATATCAGATATCAAACCTTAAAAAAAAAACCAAAAACAACAGCCTTGGTTGGCCTTGTGTAGTGGTGCACACTTTTAATCCCAACACTCAAGAAGCAGAGGCTGGTGCATCTATGAGTTCGAGGCCAGCCTGGTCTACATAGTGAGTTCCAGGACAGCCAGAACTACATAGTGAGACCCTGTCTCAAGACAAGCAACAACAGTAACTAGGCATCTTTTATCTACTCATGGGCTTGCACTATTTTTCCTACAAATTCCAAAGTAAGGCAACTAGGGAAAACATTTCATTTTTATTAATTAGTGCGCTAGCGTGTCATTTTTCAGCACTTAGGATATGCCCTTCAGTAGGAGTGTTACTTGTTTTCCACCCTTAGGACCCTTCAACAGCAAGCCCTTTCAACTCAAATTATCTTTTCACCATTAAACACATAGTTAATCTTCAGAAAAACTCCTAAGTCCAACAACTGGAACTGTTGGTGTAACTTTTCTCACAATGGCATCCGAGTCGGTTGGGTCTGGAGTAACTAAGCACACATGTGTGATGTGGAAGTGCCCATATCATTTAAATCTCGGGCTTTAACTGTTACAGTACAGGAAGTGGGGTGCATCTTGTGACTCGGGAGAGCTGTGACCTTAGTGAATTGTAGTCCCCTCACTGAGTTGATTGTGTATAATAGAATCTTACTTCCTTAATGACAAAATTATCAAATCCTGGGTTAGAAAGGAACTTCTAGAGTACGTGCTTTAACCCCCAGCTTTCTAGCAGATAACAATGTAAACCGTCTAGGATGTTGCTGTGACCGTTACTGGATACTAAAGCTCTTGAGTGTGGGGCTCTAACCGAGGACTCCAGCCAGCAGGCTCTTACTCGGCTGTGCTATAGGCATGCTGCCTTGTCAGAATTTTGGGGTAGAGGGAGGAGTTGGGATAAGAGACTTTGAATACTTTTTCCAAAGGTTTGTTTTAAAGCCAGGTTATGTAGTGGTTCACATTGGTAATCCCAGCACCCGGGAGGTGGAGCCAGAGGGATCAGGAGTTCATGATCATCCTCCACTGTGTAGTGAGTTGAATTTCAAGACCAGCTTGGGCTACGTCTCAAAATGAAACAGCTCAGGTGGTTCTGCTACTTGGTAAAGCTTGGTCATTTGTTTTATTCTGTGGCTCTGGTAGGGCAGCATCATCGTTTATATCTATATCTCTTATCAAGAACATGAATTGGTAGTTGATTTGAAAATATTATAATGTTGTTTCTAAAGTATCCTCTCTCTCTCTCTCTCTCTCTATATATATATATATATACATAAAATATATATTGTATATTATAAAGTAACTTTATGAGTGGTTGGCATAATCATGCTGGATATTGTTTAAAAAAAGTCAACACTACATAAAGATCACAGCAATATGTAAATAAATTCTATCTTTAAGTCCACTAGAATGAATCCAATCAAGTGGTAGAATCTCTGTATCAAATCCTTAATTTTCTTCTATTCCTTACTCAGGAGTAGTAAGGTAAGCAGATGTCTGGAAATGACCCCCTCCAAGATTCTCCCCCAAATCCTGACAACCTGTGACTGTGACATGTGATCACTTGCGGTCAGTCGTGTTGTACTGAATGGCACAGCCGACCTGAAATGGGAGGTCAAGGTCATCAGTTGGCCCTACTTTAGCAGCTAGTTGAAGAGCTGAGCACTTTCTGTGTCTACACGATGGAGAGGAAGGCACATTTATATCTATATCTGAAGAAGGGGGGTCACGTGAGGAGCGCAGCAGCAACCTGTAGAGCAGGAGCAGACTTTAGTCACAGAGGAAATGAAGCCTTCAGATGTACAGTCACAGAAACTAGATCCTACAAAAATCCCACGTGAGTTTGGCAATGCATTCCTCAAGCCTCCAAATAAAAGTTCAGCCTGGTTGGCAGTTTAAAATGGCTGTGTGTGACCCGGAGTGGAGCCTACTAGCATTTCTGACCTCCAGAACTCCCAGATAGCAAATGGATGCTGTTTAAAAATGGATAGCAATTGATCTGAGGGGAGGTTCTCTGACTCTTGTCACTGAGTGCCATGGGGAAACCCATGGCAACCCTCAGGTTTCAAGTACTATACAATACATTGTTATTAGCGTCACCATGCTAGACATTGGGTCTCTAGAATTTATTTTGTACCAATATCTCTCCTTTTCTACAAGACTGTCTTTGATCAGGAACTCCTTGGCTATTAGGTTGTCTGGGACTGGTGGGCATCACAGCTCTATCTATACTACCCTACGAGTCTGCCCTTCCATTTCTAAAGACTAAAGGCCTCCGAGGAGACCTCCACTACCCCTAACTCCACTGCAGCTTCTGATGGCGGACAGCACCCAGCTGACAAAACACCAAGATCTTTCCCAGTATCTCAGAGTGCCTTAATATTGGCCTTAGTGGCTAGTGTGTGTGAGCTGATTAGTGTAAAGCAAGTGCCAGTCTAAGTTGTTCTACATCACAAGTCAGGGAGGTGACAGGTAAGAGAAGCAGCCTTCACATTGCTGAACACAAATTATCTAGAAATGTGTTATTTGATTTCTAAGTGTTTTGCAACTTTTCTGGTGTCTTTTGGTTGTTGACTTTCAAGTTGATTGTATTATGACCAGATATATACTCTGTATGATTTCAAGTCCTTTAAATAGGTTGAGGTTAGCTCATTTATCGTCATCATCATCATCATCATCATCATCATTATTATTACTATTATACAAGGTAAGGTCTATAAATACTTTAAAGGAATGTATGCTATGCTGTATAAGGGTGGAGTAGTCTATAAAAAACAAGCTGGAACCTTTGGGTTGGTCATGGTGTTTAGTTCTGAATCTACACTACTTTCCCACACAGTACTTCTGTCAAGTACAGAGAAAAGTGATACTAAAGTTTCCATCTGTAATTGTTAACTTGTCTGTGTTTCATTTCATCCTATCTTTTTCTTTTTCTGTTTTCTTTTTCCTTTTTTTTCCCCCGAGACAGGGTTTCTCTGTGTAGTTTTGCGCCTTTCCTGGAACTCACTCTGTAGAGCAGGCTGGTCTCGAACTCACAGAGATCCGCCTGCCTCTGCCTCCCGAGTGCTGGGATTAAAGGCGTGTGCCACTACTGCCCAGCTCATCCTATCTGAATTTGCTCACTGACTCATTTCCTAATAAATACCTCATAAAGTGAAATTATCATAAGTCAAAAATACATTTAATCTACTTGACTTATAAAACATCAGTAACCAAGTGTACTGAAGACTATCAATTGTTTACCCTCCTGATCATGTGTCTGACTGGGAGCTGTGGCTCACTGCCACTGCTCACCCTTGTGACGGAGTATTCTGTCGCATGTCACTCAGCAAAAGATCAAACTCCAAGATCGGAAATACACTTTCAGCTTAATTCGTATTGTTTTCTTTTTCTTTTTCTTTTCTTTTCATTTTTTTTGTTATTTGATTTTTCAAGACAGTTTTTCTGTGTAGCCCTGGCTATCCTGGAACTCGCTCTGTAGACCAGGCTGGCCTTGAACTCACAGGGATCCACTTGCCTCTGACTCCTGAGTGCTGAGATTAAAGGCGTGCACCACCACCACCACCACCACCACCACCACCACCACCGCCACCACCTGGCTTCCTGTCATTTTCAAAATTATAAGGTGAACCACCATAAATCAGGAATCCATTACATTGTGAAGCTCCATTTTTAATTTCAAAATTCATCATATATAAAAATTATATACATAAAATGTGCTTTGCTCATAGTTTTGATTATATTTTCCACTATCCTCTCTTATCCCTCTCCCCTCCTACCGTTTCTAGAGCTTTTTTGTATATACACACATATGGGATTGGTAGTTCTTCTTGGGGAATCAAGTCTTTATCATTATTCAGCTATTTCTTAGCGAAAACTGAAACTTTGTCAAGTCCAAAAGAGCCTGGGACAAATGGCTAACTGGTGCCTATTAGCATACCAAAGCACGTGCTGCCTCCAGGATTTCTCAGGGTGGAGACTACCTGTTATTGAGTGCATGGTGGCATCTTAGCTCCTCTGAGCTCTTCTTACCCCTTCCCTTCCCCTAAACCTCTCCAGCTCATGGGCTTCCCTTCCCCCAGCTCCTCATCTCTCTTGCTTTGCTTGGCCCTCTTGGCCCCCTCTCTTTCCTCTCTCTCTTTTGTCTTCTCTTCCTCTCTTGGTCCCCTCTCATGGCCTGCTCCATTCTGCTGGTCATGGTTTTTTTTTTTGTTTTTGTTTTTGGTTTTGGTTTTTGGAGACAGGGTTTCTCTGTGTAGTTTTGGAGCCTGTCCTGGATCTTGCTCTGTAGACCAGGCTGGCCTCAAACTCATAGAGCTCTGCCTGGCTCCTGAGTGCTGGGGTCAAAGACGTGTGCCACCACTGCCTAGCATCTGCTGGTCATGTTCAGTCTACTTTTTTCCCTCTGGCTGTTCCTTCCCTTGTGTCTACAATAAAAACCTCTTCAACCACACCTTGGAGCTGTCATGACCTCACTTTATCCAGTGTCCTTCTGATTGCTAATAACTCCTCAGCTAGGGATAGGAGTTCATGCCCTCCTCCCCTCTCCATTGCTGGGTATTGTACATGCTAACACACTGCTGTGGATGCCTCAGTGCAGCTGCCCTGATGTGTCCAGAAGACACTGTCCCTGTAGTCATTCACCGCCCGTGGCTCATCCTCTTCCCACCCACCTCTTCTGCAATGATTGCTGCACCCTGGGAGGAGGGGTTGCTGTATATATGTTCTATTTTTAGCAATAAGTGATTAGGAGTTCGTTTTATGTTATATCCATTTAGCAGATTTTAGCAGGTTCACCCCTAGAGCCTATGGATGTCTAGACGTAGGTTCTTGGCCTGATAATGGTTCCAAGTGTGGGTTTCATCTTGTGGAATGGAGATAAATCCAACCAAAAAGTAGTTTGTTACTCCCCTGTCAAGTCATTGGTGTAGTTTGCAGGGTTCACAGCTGGTTAAGATGATTATTTTCCTCTTTTAGTCACACGCATAACAACTTCTAGCACTGTAGAAGCTAGGCGGCTCTTTCAGCTAGACTCATTGTTTAGTAAGCTCCCTCCATCCACTGTTGTCCCCCTCACCAGCCAGCACTGGGGCTAGAGATGCATGCTGCCAACCCCGGCTCCAGCATGGCTGCTGGGAATCCAGACTTAGGGTGTCATGTTTGCCCAGCAAGCACTTTGCCCACGGAGCCATCTCCCCGGCCCACTGAACTCTGTGGTTTTATACGACAAAGCCCCTGTCACTCCAATCTTTCTTTCTTTCTTTCTTTCTTTCTTTCTTTCTTTCTTTCTTTCTTTCTTTCTTCCTTCCTTCCTTCCTTCCTTCCTTCCTTCCTTCCTTCCTTCTTTCTTTTCTTTTCTTTTCTTTTCTTTTCTTTTCTTTTCTTTTTGGTTTTTCGAGACAGGGTTTCTCTGTGTAGCTTTGCACCTTTCCTGGAACTCACTTTGGAGATCAGGCTGGCCTCGAACTCACAGAGATCCGCCTGGCTCTGCCTCCCGAGTGCTGGGATTAAAGGTGTGCGCCACCACCGCCCGGCCCAATCTTTCTTTCTTAATAGGTAATATCTTACTTGCTTTTTCTTTGTCATTAATTTTTATGAGTTGGATTGTGAAATTCCTGGACAAAATTTTCTTTGAGTTTATCCTGTTTAGATTTTGCACAGTTTGTGATTCTGGAAGTTTATACCTTTTGCCAAATCTAGTGAGTTGTCATCCATTATTTGTTTGAATTACTCTTCCCATACTCTTATTCTTCTGGAATATAAGGATACAAACATTACACTTTATGTTGTTGTCCCATGAGTGTCTGAGGCTACTTTCTGTCTGCTGTTCAGACTGAATACATTTTGTTGATGCATTGTCAAGTTCGTTAGTTATTTCTGGTGTCATACCTAATCGATTACTGAACTTATCCACTAGGCTTTTAAATTTGACTATTCTTGCAGTTCTATACTTCCATTTTTTGCTGCTATTTTCTAAATTTTCATTTGTAGTTGCTTGTTGTTTTTTGAGACAGAGTCTCACTGTGCACTCCTGGCTGTCCTAAAACTTACTATGCAGACCAGGCTAGCCTTGAAGACACAGGGATCCTCCTGTCTCTGCCTCCTGAGTGCTGGGATTTAATGTATGTGCTACTTCATCCAGTCAAGCCCCCCCCCCCCCCCTTTAGAGACAGAGTTTCTTTGTGTAGCCCTGACTGTCCTAGAACTCACTCTCTAGACCAGGCTGGTCTTGAACTCACAGAGATCCTCCTGTCTCTGCCTCCTGAGTGCTAGGATTTAATGTATGTGCTACCACATCCAGTATATCCAGTCAAGTTCTGCCACCCCCCCCCCCCCCCCGCCTTTTCAAGACAGGGTTTCTTTGTGTAGCCCTGGCTGCCCTTGAACTCACTCTCTAGACCAGACTGGTCTTGAACTCACAGAGCTCTGCCTACGTTTACCTCCTGAGTGCTGGGATTAAAGGTGTGTGCCATCACTGCCCAGCTCAGTTGAATATTCTTTAAAAACTTTAAGTTACATTTCTTTATTTGTATGTGCTGCCAACCGTGGCTCTAAGATGTTGGGGTGTTGCTTATGGAACACCATTAAAAGACAATTTTCCAGAGTTAGTTCTCTCATTCTACCACGTGGGAGGGGTGGATCTGTTAATAAGCTTGATGCCAATAAGCATCTCATAATCTATGCATCCAGTCTTCATATTGTACATCCTATATAGTTTTCATTTGTCAATCATGTATCAATAAGACTGGAAAAATAAGTAGTAAACATTGTCTAGCCCTAGTTACCCCTATCCATTTCAGTGCACAGTTGGGGGCTACGGCTAAGAAAACAAACCGAAAGCTGGGACCCACACTGGAGGTGCAAGCCGTCCTGTAGGACATGTCGACAGTGTAGACGGCTGCAGGGCTACCAAGCAGACTTTTGATTTTACTGTAGTCTCTCAAGTCACAAGGGGATTTGAAATGACAGATGTCCCGGTCTTCCCGGAAGCCTAGGAGTAAAGTTCAGCATCTTCGCGCTGGTGAGGCAGATGAGATGAGAGGGTATAAGGGAACATCTGGGGGAGTGCAGCTGAAGATGTGGATGTCTCTCTAGTGGGGAGGCCCAGCATGCAGGAAGGACAAAGCCTGCTTCCCTGGTTCTCCCTAGCTCTCCGTCTCTCCCCATCCCCCACACGGTTTGTGGAAAGAGGGGGATGAAGTCAGCCTGTTCTTTTTTTGCATGGAGCTGCCTGTTTTGCTTATCAAAGGCACGGGCATTTCTTTATTGTCATACTTCCCTTCAATACCAAGTTTTTCTCCAGAAGACTGAGAGAGAACTAGAAGGGGGCGGGCGTTTAATGCACTTCTGGGAGTCTGAGCACACAAAGCAATTGGGCTTGCCTGAGTTTGGAAGCTGAGAAGTTGTTCAAGCCAAACCACATCCTGCCCAGGGGTTCAGGAGGCAGGTGGTCCCGGATGGAGGTCTGGGGGACAGGGAACTGTGTGAACCCCGTGCTCAGTGTGTGGGGACAACCTTGTCACCAGGTCCCCTTGACACTGAAGTTTTCTTTTGAGTAGGCTGACCAAGCTCACTGGTTACCAGTAAGGGCTGCGCTCTTGCTCTGATTCCAGCTGTGGCTGGGCTGCAGCGCAGCTGCACACAGGTGCTTCTGCTGTAGCTCTAGAGGAAGTACTTCACTGGCTGTAAACAACCCATGGTCAAGGGCTGGGATGTCAGATTGCAGCTTGCTGTCATCTGTGTGGTGGGAGCCTCCTCAAATCAGGAGTCAGGTTTTGAAAAAATATACTGTGGAAGAAAATACATTTTAAAAGGCATTCTTAATAATTACTAACTGTACATTATGGTCAGGGTTACACTAAAATATAATTGGAACCGATGAAGTGTTAAACGTGAGCATTTTTTTTTTTTGCTGGACTGTGTGTGTTTGGATGGTATTTCATTATCTGCCGTGTCATGGGGTTTAGTTTCTGACTGACCAGATATGGTTCATAGTAAAGAAATGACATCTGAAATCAACACGGACAGATGGTGGGCAGCTGTTTAGAACCGTAGACGTTATCAAGTGATGGCTGCTAAACTTACAGTCCTGCTGTGTTGTGTTGGAACTTCCATGGGCACACTGGGAAAGGAACCAGGTTGATAGCTGCTGCTCTGTAATTGCTCTTGAACAGCCTGGCTCACGCTCACAATTCAATCTTTAACCATTTTTCTCAGCTGACAAGTCAGGAGTGTGTGCACATTTTCTTTCTTACCAATATTTTCAGTTGTGATTAAAATTTTTTTGGCAATGCTAGGGATGGAACTCTGAGCCTGGCACATGTTAGGTAAGTATTAAACAACTGTGCTCCATCTCTAAGTCCTCTGTCCTGATCTTGAAATTACAGTAATTGCCAGCTTGCTGATAAGAAATACACTTACCATATGAATCTCCACTCCTCTGTGTTAAATGGGCGATTACAGCGGGCTTTTGAGGCAGGCATTATGAACTCAGAAAAATTTGAATTGGAGGACATCAGCTTTGTGTGGTTTGAAATGTGGAGAATCATTTTCTGCGTGCATTCCTGTTTCTTCCAGGGACTGCCCTGTTATTTAGTTCAAAATGTCACACTACAGCAGATCTCTTTAGTGCGTATAATCCAGGCAATTATGGTGTGAGCTTCTGCAGCCAGTGGTAGTTAAAATCCATATACTTCACTCCTTTTTTTAGCTTTGGATGCTTTTTTATTCAATTTAACTCATCCTTTTATTTTCAAACTTGAATTTGAATGGGTTCCATTAACAGATATTTTAAAGTGACAATCAAGTCTAGGGTGCTGCCAACTCAAAGCTGAACACAATCCCCAGCCCTCAAGCTAGATAGGAAATCAATTTCAGGCCAGTTGCAACTGCAATGCAGAGATACAGCTGATTTGTAAACAGCCCTTGTATCAACATATCACAGTTGACAAGCCACAGTGAAGTGTGTGATCTTGCTATCTAAATGGCAGCCCTGATTGCAAATGCACGTAGAGTGCATCTCCCAGGGCCACACAGGATAATTAAAGCCACAGATCATCATTGGTAGATGATTATGGATTACCTCATTACAGACAAACTTAGGTCTGCCTTCATTCATTATACTGAAAGGTGAACGGGGGAGGATTCAGTTTACCCAAAACTATGTTCGTTTTTTCCCATTTCAGTTGGAATATACAAGTGGATATTAAATTATAAACACAATTCAAAGTCATTCTCCTTTTAATGAAGTTCACCATGGGCCATGCTTGCCATTCCTGGACTGGAGTCAC
The DNA here is from genome assembly GCF_949786415.1 of Peromyscus eremicus. Lineage (NCBI taxonomy): Eukaryota > Metazoa > Chordata > Mammalia > Rodentia > Cricetidae > Peromyscus > Peromyscus eremicus. The sequence goes on along the minus strand of NC_081439.1, from coordinate 29,371,565 downwards.
TGAGTTCCTCCTGACTCTGTAACCTTTCCCTTTTGGTCCTGATGGCAGGGATTTGTAGGCGATTCTTGCTATCTTTTGCTTCCCAGAGTGGCTAGAATGGCCTTTGGTCGCAGAATGAGTATGTTAATTATTCATCTAGTTTAATTGAATTTAATATTGCTATCCTTAAAACTAACTTGTAGGTTTGGAGTTATTAAATGCGCTACTTTTTTTTAATAGCGTATGATTTATTTGCTATTGCCCGAGCTAGTGAATTATTTAAGTAAAAGAGAAAGTTCTTTCCTGGAGATAGATCTTACCAAACTGGTGCCACTTTCATTTCCATGTTATTACTGAGTACAGTAAGTGAAGAATGTAGGGAAGAGGACTGAGGTGACCCAGAGGTTTAGACTATGTAGCTTAGGTGCTGTATAATGAATGTATTGCAGTCTGGGTCTGGTACTTGTGGCTGACCCAGGGTCTGCCTGTAGGTTCAGTTTTAACTTTCAACTTTTATGAAGATCGACAATGATGTTTAGATATTGGTTCAGAGAAGAGTGAATTAGCATGTGCTACTTTCATATTATTAATTTTTCAACATGTGCATTTGAAAATAAATTTATTCTCTTGGAGAAATTATTTTTTCTATTTCAACCTCTTTCACTTCTTTGACACTAAAATGTAATGGCATATTTGGACAATTTCTGCTTTTCAGAATGAGGTCTGAAGTGTTGCCAAAAGTGTAGGTTGTGGGGCTAGTGAGGCGCTCAGCGGGTGAAGCATGCTGACTTGAGTTCAGTCCCTAGGACCCACGTGCTGGAAGCAGGGAACCAGCTCCCTGAAGTTGTCCTTTGGCCTCTACATTGGTTCCATGGCACCTGTTTACCTTTACACACAATACACACACACACATACAGAGAGAGAGAGAGAGAGAGAGAGAGAGAGAGAGAGAGAGTTTTTAAAAATGTCCAGGTTAGTTTTGTAGCTTAGGTGATCTTTGTAAAGTATTGAATAGGCCCCAAGTATTGTATTTATATTCCAGTCTACCATGGCCACCCACACCATAATTTTGTAGGATGAAATGGTTCTGAACTGTTAAACTATACAAGGGAGTGACATTGTAGCCCACATTTGCTGCCTAGTTTTATCCAGTTGCTACCACATTGTTGACACACTTTTGATTCTTGTAAAAATAAAGTAGACTTACATTTTCAGCTCAGAGATGTACAGAGCTGCAAACATGTCCCTCCCACACTTCAATAAAAACCAGACTGGTAATTAACAAGAGAACTAAGTTCACAGAGCAAATAGCCATTTTGCAATCTGGAGAGGAGCAGGTGCTTTCTGAGACACAGGAGAAGACACATTGAGCATTTGCTGCAGGGGCAGAAGCCACCAGATGCAGAGAAGTAGGTAGGAAGAGTAAGATAGAAAATATGACAAATGGCTGGGGCTGAGTGTGGGCTGGCTGCTTCTCCTGGGGGCAGCAGCTGGGGGAGGGGTTCTACTCCTTCACAGACTTTCCTGCGGGAGCCTCGCCTGGAGTCAGGAGTACTGGGGAAAGCTCACTGTGCTGGCTCAGGAACCACAGAGAAATCCAGACTCTGCTCCTTTAAGGAGAAAAAAAAGAGGCTAATTTGTGCAGAGGAAGGCACAGCACAAGGGCTCTGGTGAAACGCCACTGCAGCTGCTTGAAGGGAACTCTCCCAGCCCCCACTTCTTCCTCTACCACCCCACCTCACCTAAAAAAGTTTTACTCTGCAAGAAGCAAGAACAGCTTTAAGCAGAGATAGACTGATGCTGGGGAGAGCCATGCCTCTGGGGGATGGGCTGGGATGCACCCTGTAGCCCCCTGTAGCCTCGGAGGAGGAGTGAAAACAGCTGTAGACCCTACACAGGCCCACCATCTAGGCCAGACTGTGACACACAGAATATTTGAGGACTGCCCTCTTCATCCCACAAGCATGTCTCAAAGTCCAACGCCACCCAACTTCTGTTTACGGTAACACAACACCCCACACCATGAGTGTGTTGATCTCAACATCTACCGCCTTGCACAAAATGCTCTACTTTCAACCCCAAATTTCAAAATACTGCAAAGAAATAGAGTCTAAAGGATGGAAGCAGTCCCTGAGACCAGATGCAGATCCAGTGTAGCTGTTGGAACTATTGAACCGTATACACAGGCATTACCTAGCTGTGTCCTCCAAGGTCCCCAGGTGCCAGGTGCTGTTTGGGACTCCAGTTTTAGAACAGGCATAACAAAGTCTGAGGGCCTAGCTGAAAGGCAAAAAGAGGGTACAGAGCATAACTGCAGACGAGCCAAAGAGAATTATAGTTGAAACATGAAGTGAAGAAATGTCAGAGGGAAAAGTACAGAGTAGCTGGTGGAGTGCGTGGCCTCGTTCAGCTGGCTCCAGCCATCCGTGGGGAAGAACTCGTCTCGCAAGGGATGTGATATTAGACCACACAAGTGAGTGATGAAGAGGGACCTGCCGCTGCTAGGAATGACTTGGGGACAAGAACAAGTGTTGTAGTGAGGCATGAACGGGGTTGGAGTTTTCGTATGACATGAGTGCTTTTGAAGTCAGGTGTCGGGCACAGTGCTGGCAGGAGCAGCCTCAGTGCATTTGTGTCACAGTCCTGGCTCACCTAGGGAGGAGAAGGTGGGTGGCTTTTTCCCGTTTGCTTCAATCTCTTTCTTGGAATGCATGTAGGAATTCCTCCTCTCTGCTCCCGTTTTTCGTGGAGGAGGGTATATTATAACCTCCACCTCCCTTGTCACCACCTCAGGACCTGGGAATGGGAACTGGCTGGTGGGAGCAGAAACATTCTTTAGCCATTAAAATGGTAGTGCCTCTTTCCATAATTGTAAAGGGTTTACATTGCTTCAGCTAAGAAGCCTTCCATCTATCCCCTGCCCTAGGTAGTGGTTATCATAACAATGCAGGTGGGAACTGAAGCCTGAGGGCTTATCTGGCTTGACAGAGATTGACATTCTGTTATGGATCCACCTTAGTGTTAGAAGTCTGCTAGCCTAACCTCCCAGGATTGAACTGGAAGAACTATGTAGAAGGTTGGGCTTTTAAAAAATAGATTTTGATGGGTGGCGGTGGCACACACCTTTAATTCCAGCACTTGGGAGGTAGAGGCAGGTGGATCTCTGAGTTTGAGGCCAGCCTGGTCTACAGAATAAGTTCCAGCACAGCCAGAGCTATACAGAGAAGCCCTGCCTTGAATCCCCCTCCAAAAGATTTTATTTTAGTTCTAATTATTTCTGTATGTGTGTAGGTATGTGCATATGAGTGCAGGTGTCCATGGAATCCAGAAAAGAGCAGCAGATCCTGAGCTAGAGTTACAGGTGGTTGTGAACCTCCTGACTTGTGTGCTAGGATCTAAACTTGGGTCCCTTGCAATAACAGTCTATGCTTCTAACCTTTGAGCCATCTTTCCAGCCCCCACCCCCTTTTGAGCTAGAGTCTCATATTGATGTTGAGCCTCTTATGTAGCTGAGCTAGCCTTGGACCTCCTGAACCCTGATTCTTTTTGCCTTTCCCTCCCAAGTGCTAAGGTTACAGGTGTTCACCAGCACATCCAGCTGGAAGAATGGACAGGAGAGGCCTTGGAGGACGAGAAAACCAAAAACCAACTGCAGAAATCGGGTTGAATTCTGTGGTTAGTAAGTCTTTGTCAAAGCATTGACTACTGAACCTGCCTGGGCATTGGATTGAATAAGTACAGGTTCAACAGTGTGGCACTTGCTCACTTGTCCTGAAAATTTGGGAATAGGTGAAAGTGGACAGTTGAAGTAGTTGACAACATCACAGCCCCTCTGCTGCCTTCCTGTTGCCAATATTACTATATAGTATCGAGACTGTGAAGGCAACATCATCTGACACTTTCCTACCCAGAGCATTCTGGAACTCAGTTTTTGTGAATTCAGTATCTATTAAGTAATTGGTACTGGTTTGCTATTTTATGGACAACAGTTTTTACCTGCTTAGATACATGTCATACTTTTCTAGGTTAATGGTTATTTTCTGAGAATAAAATAGGTATATTATAAATAATCACATTAAGGTTACAATTGGAGAAGAAATTAGTTATGTTGGATGAGGGGGTGACTATTGCCTGGTAATATAGCTCAGTGAGCATGTGCTTAGCATGTATGAGGTGTTGGGTTCCATTCCTACTATCAGAGAGAGGTGGGGAGGAAGGAACTTTCTTACATCTTCCTTTATATACCAAAAGCTGGCATTTGGTAATCACAGATTATTCATAGAAGAAAATACAATTTTTGCGGCATGCTCTCTAGTCCACAGTGATAACTGAACAGTGACAGGTACAGAGTGGAGATCTCTGGATGGTTCATGAGCTTGCATGGTAGGAGAGGAAACATAGTAAACCTTTATTTAGTGCTTGCCTTGAACCAGAGAAGTGAAGCAGCTTGTCCAGGGGAGCACAGATTGTAAATGTTAGCTATGGAATTGAGTCTGTGGGTAGTTCAACTCCAGTCTCTGCTTTCACCCCTGATTGTACCACAGCAGAGCATAGTCTGGGTGGCCTCTACTACATTAAAAAGACAACCCCCAGAGCAGATGGTAATCAATTAGCATTAGGGGTACCTAAGACTGTCAGGTTCTGAGAACCTACTGGGAATCTTCGCTGAGCTCTGAATAGGGTGCTGTGAGATTTTTTTTTTTAAACACAGCTGCATCTCGACTGAAGCCACAACTTCCTGCAGATGCCCTATGATGTTACTTGATGAAAAGAAATAAGCATATGAATTTTCAAAACGTTTCTTCAAGTATATTGATTTTTTTAATAAATGGATACAATTAGTAGTTCTCATTAATTCCAAGAAGTATTTCTCCTGGAATGCTTTAGTTCCACATAAAGTACCTTAATACGGAAAGATTTTCCAGGTTCGTCTTCCTTGACTGTCTAGGACTTGAATGTGACTAATGGTTTTAGGCATGCACAGTAATGCAAGTGTTGATGCCGCCAGCACAAATGGAAAAACGCATCACTTTAATTGAAAAAACAGGCTGTCACTTTACACTTCACCTGAGCAGTCAGATTTTCTGGGAGGGTGGGAAGGGATGGAGCAGGACTGAGTGCAGCCATTTGTTGACAAGATCGCAGGGGGCTAGAGTACTTGCCTAGCATGTGAGTGGCCTTGGGTTCCATCTCCAGCACTACACACAAAGGGTTTCACAGGGGGAGGAGCTGGAGCCAGGGATGACTGACTCAGTGGTTCAGAGCACTGACTGCTCTTCCAGAGGATCTAGGTTTGATTCCCAGCACCCACACATTGGTTCACAACATTCTGAAACTCCAGTTCTAAGGGTTTCGATGCCCTCTTTGGCCCTCTGCAGGCACTGTATACATGTGGTGAACAGAAATACATGCAGGCAAAACATGCATAAACACAAAATAATAATCATTTAAAAAAGTTCCAGAGGGCACTGCCATGTGCCTTTTGATTTGTTCTACCACTTGGGAAGGAGCAAGCAACAAAATCCCACCATATTCTATAGCCAGATGAAGGGATAGCCTGATGTGCCCAACCTTTGAAGTGTACCTTCCTGAGATCTTGTGAAATGTATATTTTGATGGGGTCTGGGCTTGGGAAAGGGTTACTGACCTTCTAATCCAGTCTCAGGGATCTCAGGGGAGTTTAAAAAGCGGTTTCCCAGGGCTGTGCCAGACCCACTGAATTAGAGACTCTGGGAAGGAGACAGGCAGGTACTTGTGGGGCGGGGGAGGGCCTGGGAGGGGAGGAAGCTACTAGGCAATTTGGCAATAAAGCTGTCAACTTTGTTTGTCAGGGGTGGTGGTGAGGAGGAGCATATGATGGCAGCTTGAAAAGCTTCACTGTAAGAATCAGATGGAGATGGTTAATGATGAGCTTTCTGGCATCCTAAGAGTTTCCTCTTTGACCAGAAGAACATGAGAGCTCTTACAAGCCACCCCCTCAGAAAGGAGTTGAGGAGTTCCTTATGATTGTCCAGACTGGCTTAAAGCAGAAGGCATGGAGGTTAAAAAAAAAAAAAAAAGCACTTAATGGTTACCTTGCTGACCTGCCTAGCATTAGCTGATGTCTGTGAAGTTTTGCAGGGCGCATCCAGGGAAGGCAGGGTCCAAATATGGACAGGAGAAATCATGATTATGAGGGAGGAGCTACAATTCTCACCACGAATATTGAACCCGTCATTTTGCCTTCTGCTCTGGGGCTGAGGGTTTCATTGTAGTGATGTGTGGAGAGCCAGGGGCTGCTTCAAAGAAAGCCTTAGGGCTGTCTTTGTTCCAGTGAACCATGGATTCCACACTGTGGGTTTTGTGGGTAGTCTGACCGTCCATGTTTTTGGTAACAGGCTCTGTACCTCTTGCTCTTCATCATTCCCTAAATGTCTCTGGGAATCTTTTCTTGAGGTCAAGCAGGAAGACTTGGGGACTCTTTTTTCCCACTTTGTGTGCCTTCCAGGAATTATTGTGTTCCTTTTACTGTGCAGTCTGTCTTCAAAGCCAAGTGTTTGCCATTGATGGACATGTGCCATTACTTTTGACACCCAGGTCCTCACCTTTTCTAAAGTAGAAAAGGCAAGGGAGCCCCTACAAATCAGGAAAAGTTGGAACCCTCATTTTCCCCCTTGTGGATGGTTATGTAGTACACGATGTTGGTTGTGTGTGTGTTGTCCCTGGGGAGGGGACGTCTGCTCTAGGGAGGGTCTGAGGACAGAAGGAGCTCTACAAATGAGGGGTTTCTGCTAGGTTCCTCCTTACACATTCTGGCCTCCATACGATCAGGCTGTGTCCATGCTGAGTCTGTGGTCATCATATGTCAGCCAGCAACAGTGTCTAGGACTTGCCCCTGGCTCTCACACCTCTGACTTCAATGACACAAGTGACCTCTGAGACAAACAAGAGTCCTTCTGTAGAGACAAAGATCGGAGCAGTACAGAACAGGGGCCTCCGTTGCGTGGGTACTGTGTTGTAATGCTGTTAGAGGTTCCCAAAGGCAAGCCTGGAGGAGCATGGCTGGAATCGTGCTTTTTTTCACCTGTTGGAATGTGGGCCTAGTATGCTAAGGGAGCCTCTTGGAAGGACACCTAAGAGTCTGAAGCAGGCGTGAAGGAAGGCTGCCAGGTGAGGAGGATGGGCTCAATTGCCTCTAAGGAGGAGGATTTACTACGAGCAGAGGCCTGGAAGAGGAAGACCAAGTTCATGAGGATCTGGAATTCAGCCTTGCCAGCAAAATGGTGTGCTGGTTAGTTTTTTTTTGTCAACTTGCCACAAGGTAGGGTCATCTGGGAAGATGGAACTTTAATTAAGAACATACCTCCATCAGACTGGCCTGTAGGTGAGTCTGTGGGGGCAATTTATTTATTTACTTCTGTTATTTTTATATTATATATTATATTTTTAAATTTATTTTTTATTTCACATGTACCGGCTTTTTTTTTTCTTACATGTATGTCTGTGCACCACATGCATGCCTGGTACCCACCACAAAGGCCAGAGAGGGTGTCAGATTCCCTGGAACTGGAGTTATGGTGGTTGTGGGTGCTGGAAATCAAATTCTGAACCTCTAGAAAAGCAGCCAGTCCTCTTAAACGCTGAACCTTTTCTCCAGCCCAATGTTTTCTTGATTAATGATTGATGTGGGAAATCCCAGCCCACTGTGGGTGGCGCCATCCCTAGGCAACGTGTTTTGGGTTGTATGAGAAAAGCAGGCTGAGCAAGCCGTGGGGAACAAGCCACTAGTAGCGTCTCTCCTTGTGCTCTCCATCAGTTCCTGCTTTGAGTTCCTGCCCCGACTTCCCTTCACAGTGAACTGTAAGATGAAATAAACGCTTTCCTACCTAAGCTGATTTTGGTCATAGTGTTTATCACAGTAACAGAAAGCCAACTAGAGAAGATGGGAAGCAGGAGAAGTGAGGTCAGATGAGAGGGAGCTTGCTTGCCCTTGTAAGGAATTTGGAATGGGGAAAGAACTGGAGAAAGGATTTACGTGGGTACAGGTCACCCTCATATGGGCATAGGGAAAAAGTTCCTGCAACTTGTGAGCTCTCCTGCTTGAGCCCCTGCGTTCCCGGTAGCTTTTCAAACAGCTTCGTGGCATCTAATTTACACAGCCTAAAGTGCACTCATTTGGAGCGTCACACACATTGGTTTTTAGTGTATTTGGAGTTGTGTAACGATCATCACAATCTAATTCTCAAACATTTCCAGCCCCGCAAAGGCTAACTTGTGCCCATTTACAGTTCTTCCCATTTTCCATGCCCAACTCTAGGCAATCATTCCTGTTTGTAATTTCTCTTTAATATTAAGGGGAACGTTTTCAGTGAGTGTGATATTTACTTACGGAATCTTGTGGACAAATTATAAACTTTCATTCTTGGTTTCCCAGTTACTTCTCAGTTCATCCCTGTCAGCCTGCTTCAGATGTCACATAACAGAAACTATCTGGGACTCTCTTAACACAAGCTTGTTCTCTTACAGAATTGGAAAGGCTAGAGGAGGGTGGAGCCCTGTGTAGCTAGAGTTTTCCTGCCTGGCCCACAGTCAGGACAAATCTTTATCACCTGCCAGTCCCACAGCCTCAGACCCGACCAAGTAAACACAGAGACTTATATTGGTTACAAACTGTATGGCCATGGCAGGCTTCTTGCTAACTGTTCTTACAGATTAATTAATCCATTTCCATTAATCTATACCTTGCCACATGGCTCGTGGCTTACCGGCATCTTCACATGCTGTTTGTCATCGTGGCGGCTGGCAGTGTCTCTGACTCAGCCTTCCACTTCCCAGCTTTATTCTCCTCCTTGTCCCGCCTACACTTCCTGCCTAGCTAATGGCCAATCAGTGTTTTATTTATTGACTAATCAGCAACACATTTGCCATACAGAACATCCCACAGCAGCCCTGGGCCAGTGGGATCCACTGTTTGATGTGGTATTGGAAACCCTTGTTTGGGGGCCATGGAGATGGGTCTGCAGGTCAAGTGCTTGCCGTGCGTGCCTGAAGACCTGACTTTGAACCTTGTAATCCATGGAAAGGTGGAGGAATTAGCTGCTTCCACCAAGTTGTCCTCTGACCTCTACATGTGTGCCACAGCACATGCCTCCCCCGCTCCCATTCACTAATAGTAAAAAGGAGAACAAGCCCTGGTTCTTGCCATCACTCTTCAATGGCAGTGTTTTGGAAGTAGCTGTGTTCCCTTGGTCTTCAAATGGTCAGAGGATGGCCGACATTGGTAATTGGGCCCTTTGTTTTCTTTCCCTGGCAGTCTGACTAGATGGACTTAGTTCTTTTTTGTCAACTCTGAACCAGTGTTTGGTTTATGATTGATTAGGCTGGAAACAGGGTCCTCAAGGGATGATGGGCACCTGTGACCAATGGCTAGCTCTGTTTCCGAAGGGGAGTTGAATTTCCTGGGGTGGGCAATCAGTAGCCCTCGCTAAGGGTTGTTGAGCAACTACACTGGATTCTTGGACCCTCATTTCCATTTTACTGGAGCCTTTTCTAGTTGAGCATAGGCAAGGTGGTAGGTAGTCAACTTAAAATGTTAGCTATGAACAGGTTGACTCAATCCCAGTTCATCCTAGGTGACTGTGGCTTTGAACAGTGATCTCAATATGCTGGAGGAGAGGAATACTATGTGAGCATAGTGTTTTTAAGTCACTCCAGCTTTATGTCTCCGGAAATCATTAGTAGAGATCTTACACATTCAGGAGTGTCTGGTGATGGAGTACATAGAAGTTTTATCTTAGGACAGTTCACTAGCATGGGTAATATCAAGGAGGGTGTTACTGTTAGCTCAGGTGGGAAAATAATTTCAGTCACATTAGGGAAACCTGGGTACTGTAGGGTAGAACTAGTTATGTAATATATGACTAGTAGCGAATAGTAGAAAAATCATTTGTATGACTTAATTGGAATCTCCACTTCAGGGGAAAAAAAACCACTCTGAATATGTCAGTATTACAGTTACAATATGAACTTGAAGTTACCAAAAATTGATGTTCTTTCAACTATAATTCACACTTTGCTAAGCCAAATAGACATTCTGCAAGTTATTAATTAGAACTTTATTAAACTCTGCTTTGTGGGTACTTAAAAAAAAATCAAGGAAGGCCTTTACACTGCAAAGTAGGTTATTTGATTATGAGCTGTAGTTCAGAATTGATTTCAGGGTGAGGTCTGTCCACATGTACTGAGATTCGCTGCTGCAGCTCTTAATGGTGAGAACGGATGTTGAAGAAAGCAAACACCATATGCCCTTTGTTTTCGTGCATGTCTCCTTCTGGAGGCCTGGGTGGAGTGTCTCAGCTGTCTCAAATAATCTCCATTTTGCTGTTACTGCAGACTACAGCTCCCCAGCTCTCTTCTTTCTGATGTTAATTATAATTTCTTCCTAATTAGGTAGCTCTTCCTCCTCTTTGGTGGTAAAGGTTCCACTCTCTCCAGTGCCAGAGATTGGGTTAATTTTGAAAAATGCATTTCACTTGATTTGTGACAGAAATAAGTGCAGAGAATTAAAAAGAAAAAAAAGGAAAAAAAAAACCCACCAGCATGAGTGTGTAGTGGGAGGGGCAGGCGGGTTGAGTATGGGACAGGATGCTTAGAATAATTCTGCTGCCAAGTGAATCAGAGAGACTTGCAGTTCTCAGAGTGCACGGAACTCACTCCTGCCCGGAGTGCCGCCGACAGTCCGCCAGACCATTTCCTACTCCACAGAATGGAGCTTTCAGCAGCCAAAGCCCCAAGCCCCGCAGACTTGCCCGAGAGTGTAAGTAGGCCATAAGTCTGCTTTGCTTGTTATGTCTGTATCTTTTGTAGTCTGGTGCCTGACAACTTTGTAAGCCCAGAGGGAGACATGGGGGAGCCTGGTTCGAAGTCAGTCAGCTCTTCCTTCCACTTAGACCCAGGTCTTAGTTCTCTTGTTTGTTGTGAAAGGAAGTTTTCTTTTTTTTCCTCCCAAGTCACCCCGGGGACAGATGTGACTTATTTTGACCGAGTCCTGTTTGTAGCAGTATTTGTAAAGGTTTGAAACTGACTTATCCTCTGTCTTGCCTTCTCTGGTTGTATTCTGTAGCTCAAGCGTTTTCCCCTGAGGGATACTGGGTGTAGATGGGCCCCATCCAGGAAGTCCTGGCAGGTGTCTCTTTCAGTAGTAAGAGATCCTTGCCCAAGGTTGGGGATAGGCAACATTTCTGAGGCAGCTGATAGCTTTGGGAGTCTGGGATGAAGCCAGGTGTGGGATCTGGCATTCTTGTGCTATAAAGAGCTAAAGGGGGCTGGGGAGACAACGAGATGGGAAGCAGGACAGAAAGTCTGGGCTTTGTCAGGAGGATTGTCTGTTTCTAGATGCCAATCATGTATCAGGCCATGCTCAAATCCCTAATCAGGTAGCTCAGTGGCCTTGGGCCACTAAGCAAACAAATTTCCCAATTTGTACTCTTCTTCATTTGAAAAATCTCCGCTCCTTGCCCTTCAAGGGACAATTTATGCTTGAAGTAATGCAGAAACACCCAGTCTTTGCTTGCCTGCCTCTTGATGGCTGTCTCTCGTAAGATCGAGCAGTGTGCTGGGGCTTGGGGGATGCTACTAGTGCTGCTGTCTGGCTCATTTCAGGGTAGCCTGGAAGGCCTTCACATTCTCTGGGTCAGTGTCATAGGTTTGACCTTGGACTTAGCCTTGTTGCCTTGCTTAAGCCCATAGCTCTTGTTGTTTTGGTCATGGTCAGGTGACTCCCCCTCCCCAACAAAATTACCACAGTCCTGGGGAGAGGGTGTCAGTGGATCATAGGGCCAGGGACCTGAGTTAGGAGGTTATGTCATGAGTCCCTGGCAGGAGAGTGATAATTCAAGTCTGATTTGGCTTTGACTTTTGAGACTCTTGAATGTCTCTGTTGACCCAGTAAGAGGAAGATAAAAAAGAAAAAAATGAAGCTTGATGAACACGTCTTATCAGTTCGTCTAATATCAGAATCAGAAGTACACTGTTATGGTGCCTTTCCTTTAGGTTATTTCAGTTACCTTCCTCATGAGCTAGGCAGCTGCCAGGCACATGGATCAGCAGCTCCCATTGCCTTTCAGCTGAGGGAGGGGACACTTTCTACAGCCTTGTTAATTACCTTCACTACGTGTTTTATATTTGCTAAATGTGAGTTCATTGCTAATACGTTCCCTTGCCAGTCACAAATTCTCCCTGCCCTTTCTGTCTTTAAATCCCTTGCATTTCATCCTATATTTAAGCTGGAGTTCTTGGCCTTTAGCTATCAAGACTTGTCAGTTGTGCCAGCAAGGCTATCTTTGATGTTTGGAACCGTCACCTGGACTCTTGGTTGGCAGGTAATGAATTAAGAGTGTCTTTTATCTGAACGTTCATCACCACCCCGTCATTGAAATCGAAGTTGTTTTCTGTGACTGTTTTTTGCCTACCTTTTCAGCCTATCAGAATCACCTTCCCGTTTGGAGATTACCTTCCATCAGAGTGATTTCCTAGTACCTAGCCCCTGCCATGTTCCTTCCTGCCTGTGGATGCTGGCACTTGTGGGTCGATTTCAAGACTGTCCTTTCCTTGGTGCCTGGCTCCTCTAGCTTCCTTTTCTTTTGGGTGTCACTCTAAGCAGCAGCCCCGCGGGGCCCATCTTCTCTGAAGGACTTCCTTCGTCTTGTGCTTTTCTTCTTCTCACACCATCGTGCTTCTTTCTTGGAGAGCACTTGGAGCACAGCCTACAAAAATTGTGTTGACCCCTTGACTCGCTCAGCACTTGCTGTCTCTCTCAGAAGCTCTGTTTGTTTTATCCCTAAGGGGTAACCCCAGCCCCCAACTCAGTTCTAGATGCCTAGTAAATGCTCAGCAAGGATTTGGTACATAGGATGATTTAGTGCAGGAGCTTTAATTAGTTTGTGATGATTGCAAGCTGATCAAGACAGTTCAGCCCTTTCTGTGCCAGACCCTCCCCCACAGCCCACCAGTCTGCATCCATCACTGTTTGGGCACTTGGGGAACATCCAGACACAAGGCTCTAGTTCCCTCTCTGTGAGCTCTTGGCGGGTATGCGGACTCACCCTCTGTTTTAAGCATCATTTTTTTTTTTTTTTGGTTCTCAAAATGAAAACCACCTGTCTTCAAAGTGATTTGCTTAAAACAAATTCTTCATTTCTTTACTAAGGTCTTTACCACCCCCCTTCTGCCTTTCTCCATCTCTTGCCAAGAATAATGGGAAAAACCCTATTATCTTGAAAAGTGGTTTTCCCTCTGGTCAGAATCCAAAGCTGAATGATTTATCACCAAGTGTGCGGGGGCCATGGCTTTTCCCTGCCTCACTGTGTGCTCACAAATGTTAGTGGTTTGTTCTCCTGCGACTTCAGCTGGTCATATGGCGGCTCAGCCTTGGCACGGCCTTGCTCTCTGTATAATTCCTTCAAGTTTCTCTCCTGCTAGTAAAGGACCTAGTTCAGGGTACCATATAAATGAAAGCAAGGCTGGATGGAGTCAGTGTCCAAGTGGCACTCTGTGGCAGCCTGTTCACTGGCTCACTGAAAGCTTTGTGCCAATTCTAGGGAGTAGATAATGTCAACCCCACTTTAGAGTTACCAAAATGGAGGTTCCATGAAATCCAATGACTTATTCCCTGGCACATATGTTGAAATAAGACAGGATTAGAATCGTCTCAGGCTGGCTCTTAAGTCTACTTGTTGGCATACTTAATATTTCTTTTTAAAAAAGATTTAATTTATCTGTATGGGTGTTTTGACTGCATATAATTCTGTGCACCACTTGTGTGCCTGGCTCCTGGAGAAGGCAGAAGATGGTTTTGGATGCCTTGGGATTAGAGTTACAGACAGGTGTGAGCCACCATGTAAGTGCTGATTTCATTGAGCCTCCATTTTGGTAACTCTAAAGTGGGGTAAACATCTACTCCCTAGAATTAGCATGAAGCTCTCAGTGAGCCAGTGAACAGGCTGCCATAGAGTGCCGCTTGGACACTGACTCCTGCCTTGCTTCCATTTACATGGTACCCTGAACTAGGTCCTTTACTAGCAGGAGAGAGATGTGAAGGAATTAATACAGACAGCAAGGCCGTGCCAAGGCTGAGCTGCCATATGGCCTGGGTCCTGTGGCAGAGCAGTCCATGCTGTTGACCACTAAGCCATCTCTCCAGCCCCCTTACTTAAGGTTTCTTGAGCCGTGTGTGTGTGTGTGTGTGTGTGTGTGTGTGTGTGTGTGTGCATGTGTGTGTGTTTGCACACACGAGAGCATATTTTGAAGTTGAAGGACATCTTTGGGTGTCATTTCTGAGGCACTATCCACCTTGTTTGTTGAGACAGGGATCCTCATTGGCCTGGGCTGGGTAAGTTAAGTTTCCACCCTCCCTGTGTTGGGATTACATGTAGGTAACACTGGCTTTTCATAGGACTGTTTTTTTTTAAAACCATGTCCTGCAATTTGAATAAACTTCTGGTGATGATACACTCCACATGTCTGCATATGTGCACACATGTGACTGAAATAAGATTTCTGGAACAATAGCTACCTTTAGTGTGTGGGATGCCTTCTCATGCCCTCATTAAAATTATTCCAGTCTGGGTCTTCCAAACTAATTTTGTAGCCTTGTGCTTGGTGGTAACTCAGTTTGAAGAACACCGTTATGTGTGCTTTTTCTAGAAGCTTGCACCATCTAAGCTACTTTCAAATTATTTTACAGCAGTAGAGCATGCGTAGATAAAACACACACAGGCGCATGACTTGTTGAATTTTCACACACTAAGCACGCCTGTGTAGCCAGCACCACATCAAAACACATGCTACCGATTCCAGCTTCTTTGAATCAAGAGAGAGCAGTGGAGTACAACAGAAATGAAGAGTCGCTTGGTTTGTTTGGAATTATGCACGCACAGCTTGTTTGCTAGATCCTCTTTTGGTGGAGGTCTGGGTTTTATGTTTCCAGTGACGGTGCTTGGCTGAAGTTGTAGATCTCACAACTGCTAAAGGAACAGAGTGTGGCCTCTCTAATGGCTGTCTGAAATACCCACCAAAGGCGGGGTGGGCTGAGGATGTGCCTGGTAAAATGTGAATAAGGAGGAATGGGGAAGGGCAAGGCCCACAGTTAAGAATAGAAACACTAGGGTATGAGAATTTATGGTCTTAGTAATGGAGACTGACTTCACTGAAATGAAGATAGGGGAGGGAGAAAAGGGAAAGAGGGCTTGAGATTAAGAGTCCCAAGTCCCTAGAGGTTAATACACACCTGAGTAAACTAAGGAACATTTGCTTCTCCTAGTGAATGTTGACCTTTAAAGAAAACTCAGTATGCTGAAGAAGACTCCTAATTGCTTGGCGAAAGGTATAGATGCATCTCAGTATAAAAGCAAGTCAGAGGAACTTGGCTTTTATTATGTATTTTATTATGTAAAAGGTGGGATTTACAGTCACTCACAGCATAGACTGTGGTAGTGGAATGTGTGTAGAAATGAAGGGGAGCTGACACTCTAATATGTGTTGAAACACCGAGTAGTACCAAGTTATAATGTATTATTAATTAGTGCCTTCTGTGAGACTCCTTCTGTACAGCTAAGTGTTATCCAAGCTGAAAGAGCCTCCCTGCATCAGGGGCTTTGGGAGAAGAAATTGTTTCACCTTTGCTGACTAGATAAGTTCTAATTCAAAGTTCCTGTCTGCAAAGCAGACTTTTAACTGCTCTTCACTTGGTATGGGTTTCCTGGGTATCACCCTCAAATGCTGCCTTGTGGCTTTGTGTTTAATTCTGCACATCATGATGGTGTATATGTAAGAAAAGTCTTGAGAATTAAACCCAAACTCCGTGGAACAAGGTGAAGAAATCCACCATGGAAGAGTGGTGGCATCTGGCTTTCCTTTATTTTCTCTACATACAGCATGGTACCTGGGCCAAAGACTTGCCAAAAGAATCCAGGGAAGAAAGCTCTAGCTGTAGCTGGCAGTTACTTGTTTGTCTGATTGGGTCATCCCAGCAAGCCTTCAAGGTGGATACTCTAATTATTCTTTTCTTCACAGTGACTGTAGTCCTCTGCTTGGGGACAGTTCTAGCATACAACTGCTGTCCTAGCCTTAACACTGACAGTGACTTCTTAACGCTCTCAAATGGCCTGATTCAGATTTGTTCTGATTCGAATAAAGAGAAGAAGAAAATGTGTCACAAGAGAAACCTTTCTCTAGTCACTCAGGTTCTTTCCTAGGCATCTAATTCCAGGGTTTATAATTGAATCACTAAATTTTGCTGCCTCACAATGTAAGCCAATGAAGATGCTTCAAAGCTCTCTGGTTTTCGGTTTTTGGTGTTTTGTGTCAAGTTGGATTCTGTAGTAGGTGATATGATCCAAGGAAGAAGGAAGGTACTGGGCAAAGTCCGATTAAACCCCTCCAGTGGGCTTTCATTTCATTGGTTAGCCTAGCTGGTTAGGATCCTGGAATGACCACATCATTCATATGTGCATGATGCTTAACAGTTTATAAACCCTTTTTATTGTGTTGAAGCTTCTTTTACCCTCTGGGCATTAGGTGATATGATTCCCAACTTAGAGAAGTGTGGGAGATCAGTAGTGTGGCACAGTTATCTGCCTGCAGTTGAACAGCTAGAAAATGAATGGCAGATCCATCCAGAGTCAAGTCAGGTATTCTGCCTCCCTGGTTGGTGCCAGATGTGCCTGCTGGCCAGATGTTCTCAGCTATGGAGGTGTGATGTTCATAGAGAATTAGAGAGCAGTCTGAGGACTCATTAGCCTGACACAGGGTTTCTCAGCCACTGTTGGCTTTTGGGGACACTTAAGTCCTTTTCTTTGGAGGAGGAGTGACCTTTGTACTGAAGGGTGGTTAGCAGCATGCTAGTCTCTACCTGCTAAATGGCAACAGTACAAGTTGCTACCACAGAAAGTGCCTGTAAAAATTTCCGAACGTTCCCAGTGGTGCACGATTGCCCCAGATTAGAAACCACGATTGTAACACGCCAATTACATTTGAAAGAGGGTGACAACCTTGAAAATGCACGAAAAGGCCTGTTTCCTTTCCTTTCTCCGGTTTCTAAAGCATCAGAAAAGCCATTTAAAAAAACCTGTAAAGGAGGAAGGGACACACACACACACACACACACACACACACACACACACACACGTGAAATCCCTTTCATGAAAGAATATTGTATCTATGAAGGAAGAAGAAAACCAACATTTTTCTAAAATTAAAAAACACACAATTAAAAACGTTAGGGCATTGGTGACGCACGCCTTTAATCCCAGCACTCGGGAGGCAGAGGCAGGTGGATCTCTGTGAGTTCGAGACCAGCCTGGGCTACAGAGTGAGTTCCAGGAAAGGCTCAAATTTACACAGAGAAACCCTGCCTCGAAAAACGAAAAAACAAAACAAAAAAAAACCCCCACATAAATAAATAAATAAATAAAAACTTTAGAGATCAGCTAAAACACAATACATACAAAATCTATAATTTGGTTGTCCAGAAATAATGGCAGTTTACATTTCTTTTTTTTAACATTCATGTCTAAATATATACTAGTTTATACCAGTTTTCAAATAGTCTCCTGTATAAAATGCAATAAAAATCAGCCTTTTACAGTCAAATAGTCCACAAATAATACCCTTCCTGTACCTGTAACATAGAATAAGCATTTATAATGGCTGCGTAGTATTTCATCATGTAGCCAGTACAGTTAATTCACTGAGTTTCCTGTTGTGAACATTTGATTCGTTTCCAATTTTGTTTTTGTCAGTTCAAGCACAATTGTGAGTGTTCATGTATGTACTTAAGTCCTTCACAGCTTCTTTTTTCCTTACAGAAATTGTAAGCACTATAAGTTTTAGGGGTAAATTTAGAAAGATACGCAATCCATCATGTTCTGGATTGTGTTTTGAGTATACTATATATATATATATATATATATATATATATATATATATATATATACACCATTGGTAAAAATTAGATTATGCGCTAGGCTTGTAGAATGGGGCGTGGAAAGCTCTTTGCTTTTCTAATTAAAGGATGACTAATAAGAAACCATTGAAGACTCATGCCTAGTTCATGAAACTGTCTTTTACAGTATTATGCTACTTCCTGAGGAGCAATCAACCCAGCAAAAGTTGCCCTGCATTCCTCTTAGAATGCACACTTACAGTCTTAAAAAAAAAAGAGAGGGAAATAATTAAAAAGAATGGACACTACTATTGGAGGTTAGAGAAAAGGCTCAGCAGTTAAGAGCACTTGCTGTTCTTCCAGAGGACCCAGGTTCGATTCCCAGCACCCACATCAGATGGCCTGTAACTTCAGTTTCAGGGGATCTCTGATCTTCTGGCCTCCAAGGGCACTGGGCATTCTCGTGGTGCACAGACATCCGTGCAGACAGAACACTCACACATGAAACACTGCCCAGCACTGAAAGCAATGGAAGGCTCTATCCTCATTGCCCATGCAGTTTTCTTTTCTTTCTTTTTTTCTGCATTTGTCTTAACATTGTTTTAAATTACCACCATATATTCATGGCAAAAATATCCCAAAGCACAGAAGATCTTAAAGTTTCCTACTCTTCCACCCCTTGAATTTTCATTCTCTAGAATTTTCCTATATTTTAAAAAACGTTTTAAAATTCATGAACTGAGCAGCAAGGTATGAGCCAGCTGAATTTTTTCACTTAATGTGTTTTCCTGCCTTGGCACTTTATTCTAGTTAATCAGTGCCCTGGTTGAGCTCATTTAAGTTTTTCCTCCCTGAACAAATCATTCTCTTCCATGTGAATTTATCCAAGGGATAAGTGGGTACCGATGGAGTTGGTAGATTAAGAGCCTGCATCCCTGATAACTCTGTTTGCCGTTATCACATTTCACTTCCACCAATAGTGTATAGCTTGACTTGTTCCCATGGCACATTTGTTTCTGGCTGGCATAGCCGTTGGTTAATAAATTAGCAACATAATGGTAGACATTCGTTTGTGTAACTGGTTAGGAGGGAGAACATCTTCTCCTTTGTGACCTTGTAGAGATTGGTTTCAGCGTTGCACATGCCCAGAAGGATGTGTGCTTACTGATTTTCTTCCCAGATTGGTCTGAAACTGGACTTTGTTAAGTCATTAAGGAAGAATCATGTCTGTAAAGTTTGGAGTCAGTGCCTAGAAAGTCACCATTCTGGTAGTAATTGATAACATATCTCAATTGGAATTGAAGTAGTTAGAAACGGAAGCTCCTAACTAAAGAGGTTACAATGTCTTTTCAATGGCTACCAAATGTAAAATGTAAATGTAATTGTTGTGTGGTATAATTGTTATAAATTACCAGGTTTGCTCTGCTAATAGGTTTTACATAAAGTCTTTTCTGGTATTTCCGTTCTGCAGCCTTTCCCACTCCATGTTGCTGTCTTTCACACTGTCCTTTCCCAAAAAGTGATAATTAGAGTTGTTGCAGGTCAGATGTTTTATTGCTTTAAAAAATAGATTTGTACCCCATCAAGTTTTTAAGAATTCTGTTTGTATTAATGTGTGTGTGTGTGTGTGTGTGTGTGTGTGTGTGTGTCTGTGTGTCTCTGTTCACACAGGTACACATATACATTGTTCATGGCACATATGGAGATCAGAAAACAACTTCAGTGGGTCATTTTTTCTCCATCCACCACATGGGTTTTAGGGATTGAGTTGAGGTGATCAGGCTTGACAGTAAGTGCCTTTATCCACTGAGCCATATTGCCCCCCATCCCTTAGCAAGTTTTAACTGACGCTTGGCTTCTAGTCTTTAGCACTGTGGAACATAGGGCTTGGTGCTATGTTTGATTGGCTCTCCATTCCAGAATTCTCCTTATTTTGGGGATTGCTGTGATTGGTAAAGGAAGACACCCCTAGATGTCCTCCTTTGCTCCCCAGAATAGTACTTGTCTTGGTGTCTGTCATCTTACCATTGAGTGTGTTGCTTTCCTGCCTAGGGAAGGGCCCAAACAAGGGCTGTCTTTCATTGATTTGATATTCAAAGTGGTTTTGGATGGTAGAAATTTGGAGAAGGTTTCTTGAGCTTCAGTGTGCACAAGCAGCTACCAGAACTGCCTTTAACACTGTGAAGGGCCCATGTTCTCTTGGAAATTGGGGCTCTGTGCTTGACAATGGAGGTACTTAATGTATTCTTGGCGAGGAGCTTTTGAGTCAGTCTGGGGAGAGCTACACTGTGATACAGTGGAGAAGCAGATCTCAGAGTACCTCTCATGGGAGTGAGCCTGAAATTGGCCACTTCTGGGGTTATCTTCTTCTCCAGTACCCTAGCTAGTGAATGGTAGGAGTGGATCTCTTCTCTCCTTGCTAGCCCTCTGAAGGATTTTATTGAGACCTGCTGTCACAACTCCCTCAAGAGCTTCCAAAGGGCTGGCTCAGAACTGTAAGATAAACTGTTTACAAAGAAAATTTGAAAAGCTTTTTATTATTGCTGAAGTAAGGGTTTCCTGTGAATATGAGAGGCAAGAAGTATGATCCTGGCAAAATGGCCTTTGGAGCTAATTGGTTCTGGGCTGCTCTGTGGGCTCTGTGACCTTTTCCTTAAAGAGATGTATGTTATATGCTGGGTTATGTCCCTCTAAGTTCATATGGAAGTCATGGCCACCAGAGTCTCAATGTGATTGCATTTGGAGATCATAGAGAATTTCAAGGTATTATATGATATATTCTAAGAAGAGGAGAATAGGCCACAGAGAGGGCCAGCAGGAGTATGCCCACACTGAGGGTTGACTAGATGAGGACATAACAAGCAGGTAGCCACCTACAATCCAAGGAGAGGGAGCATAGGAGAAGCCAAGTCCACCAACACTTTGAGCCTCCTGACATGGGAGATGAAGGAGTTCCGTTACCGAAGCCGCCAGGCTGTGCTGTTGGCTATGGCAGCTTGAGCAGACCACCACACAATCACTGCTGCTTTCTCTCACCTCGCTCTTCTGGCTCCAGCCTGCTTTGAGGTTTTCTTTTGTTCCCTCCTGTACTTTCCTTTTAAGTTCTTTTCAAATAGGGACACAAAGAACTCATGGGATCAGAGAAGGTAGGTACTTTATGGGTTTAGAAAGCAGTGACGTATTTTTTTCTCTGAGTCACTCCTTTTTATCCGTTTCCTCTGTTAACGTACTGGTGCTCCAGATAAAATTGTATTTAGGCCAAAGATTCTGCTGCTGAAATTGATTAGAAGTGACTTTGGGTGTGTTGTGAATACTCATTGCACATAATGTCTGTTGTGTCAGCATCCCTGTGACAGAAGGCTTGGCAGAAACAATTTAGAGAAGAAAGATTTATTTTAGCTCATGGTTTCAGAGAGTTGCCATCCATCATGGTGGGGAAAGTATATCACATAATAGCCCTGTCCATGGCAGAAGAAGTAGATGGTGAGCCTTGTTCATATGGCAGTGGCCCATGAAGCCGAGAGTGGCCAGAACTAGGTGTTGACTTGATAACATTTAAAGATGCAATCCTAGGGATCTACTTCTGCCCACTAGGCCACACCTAAAGACTTTAAAGTCCCCCACAACAGCCCTTGTAGCTGGAAAATAACACTCACACCATGAGCCTGTGGGCCGGCCACCTTTTCATGTTCAAGCTAGGATAATTAGTTTGCCCACCTAGCTTTAGCAAACAGCACAGACTTGAATGGCTTAAGCAATGCAGATTTTCCGTTTTAAGCTGAAGGTTGGCATCAAGGTACCAGCGGGACTGCTTCTTTCTGAACTCTCCTAGGGCGCTCTGTACCATGCCTCTCTTAGCTTCTGATGGTTTTCCGGTATTCTAGCTATTTCTGCCTTCATATCCACGTGCTGTTTCCCCACTGTGCATGTCTCCATCCAAATTAGCCCCTTT
The DNA here is from genome assembly GCF_949786415.1 of Peromyscus eremicus. Classification (NCBI taxonomy): domain Eukaryota; kingdom Metazoa; phylum Chordata; class Mammalia; order Rodentia; family Cricetidae; genus Peromyscus; species Peromyscus eremicus. The sequence continues at coordinate 29,349,714 of NC_081439.1, read as the reverse complement.
TACCCCATTTGTTTTTCTTTTTTTAGGGGGAGGTAGAGTCTCAGGCTATAGCCCAGGCTTGGCCTTAAACACACAGCAATCCTCCTGCCTCAGCTTCCCAAGTGCTGGGCTTTCAGGTATAAACTACCATACTGGCTCAAACTCTCCCCTTTTGTGAGGATTTCATAAGTTGTGTCATTATCAGATTGGAGTCCACACCAGGCGCTCATCCTGACCCGACCATCTGCAACATCCCTGTTTCTAAATGAGGTCCTATTCCCAGGCACTGTGGACTTGAACTTCTTTGAGAAGAATACAGTTCATCCTGTGACAGAGTTTGTAGTCCAACCCGATTTGCCATCTGTGTACCTCTGCCTGGAAGTTTTCTTACCTGCTTGGCTACCCCTGCTTGTCATGCAGGTTTCGGCTCAGACACGGCTTTAAATATAGATTGATTGGATGAATGAAATAAATTACAGAGTAAAATTAAAATGTGATTGAGAATCACGCTGAACATAATTTATTCTTACAAATGTGAGAGAGCTCTTTTCTACTCCACATCAGTGTTGCTTGTGACTCTCTTGTATATATTGGCTGTGTCCCCACCACAGATGCTATTGAAATATCATTTTGTGCCTGTGAATTGGGATGTCGGGCACCTTCCGAATGTCATGATGTTTCCTGTTCTGTGTATAGAGCATGCCAAGAGGATTCAATTGGTTGGATTTAGATTTTTTTTGGCATTGAATCACACTTTGATTATGATTTGATGATAATTCTAAGGACAAAACTGACTAGAACTTCTTTGAGGGACATGTGGGTTTAAAAAATCCCTTGTGAATCTTGAGCAAGGGAGGTGCTTACTAATGCTAGTCAGTTAGCATTTACTGAGCATGCTCTCATTATAGCTGCTACGTAATATGCAAAATGCAGTAGTATGGGCAATAGCTGTGGTCTCCAGCATGGCTCAGTTCATATCAGACAACTGAAAAACAGGCAACCGTGTAAGACTAATTGTGTGAAAGTGTGTCATGTAGAAATGAGGAATTGGCACTTGTTGTGGGACAAAATGATCTCAAAGGGCTTTGTAGAAGAGTACAACATAGCTGGGATTGTACTTTATGAGTCAGAGGTTCCAGAAGAGATGAGAAAATACCAGTTTAAGGTCATACTAGCATGACATCATTAAGTTGTGGTATATAGTGAGCTATTTTGATTTCTCCTGTTGGCTTTTTTTTTTTAAATAGGCTGGCCTTGAATTGGTTTTGTGGCCAATACTAACAGTGAATTCCTTGTCCTGCACCTGCCTTTGAGATGCTGACATTATAGGCGTGGACCTATAATTTACTATACCCAACTATCTTGTTTTAATAAAGTTAGTTTTCTTCACAAGGTGTGTATGGTAGAAAAATATTGGAAACTTTACACATATGTAAGACAAATTGCTAAACGGTCTTATTAATAAAAAACCCAGAGCCAGATATTGTGGTAAAAACTGAGAGATCAGGGAAGCAGAAAGAAGCCAGCCACATTCTTACTCTAGGAAATTCTCAACCAAAGAGAGACCTACTTCCTGTATACCCACACCTATATGCCTTCTGTTTTTGCCTTCTTACTTCCTCTCTCTGCCCAGCTACATCACTTCCTGTCTGTACAAAACTCCAGACCTTCATGGTTAGTGCTGGGATTAAAGGCATGTGCTACCATTGCCTGACTTCTATGTTTAACACAGTGGCTGGCTTTTTCCTCTAATCTTCAAATAAGCTTTATTGGGGTACACAAATAAAATATCACCACACACATGTGCAACTATTTGGGATGTATAAATTATACTACATCCCTATAGTGGTATACTCTACAATTAGAACAAATAATGAAAGGGCCAGGGGAGATGCTCAGTGGGAAGAGTACTTGCTGCATAAGCCTGAAGACCTGAGTTCCAATCCCCAGCACCCACATAAAGAGCTAGGTGTGGTGGCATGTGCCTGCAACCTCAGCGCTATGGGAGATGGAGATATGAGGATCCCTGGGGTTTCTTGTCTGCCAACCTAGCTCCAGGTTTAGTGAGTGACCCTGTCTCAAGGAACGTGGTAAAAGCAGTACACCCGATGCCCTTCTCTGACCTCCGCATGTGTGTATGGATGTGTGCATCCCTATGCATGCATGCACATATATCACACATACGTTATGCACACTCATGCACATGCCAAAAACAAAACAAGAAAAAATGATGCTTTTTACCAATATGGAAAGACCTCCCAACTGTGTTAAGAGAGAAGAAAGGTGTGTGGTATTGTGAGGGATCGGCTAGTGTATAGAAGCTGCTTAAAGAAACCAATGATTTAGGGATGGTAGTAGTAATTTCCCAAGAGTACTGAGATAAGGGAATGAGAGCTGGAAATGAGTGAGTGTGTGTATGTATGTGTGTGTGTCTTTTTGTCTATCTTTTACTATTTGGGTGTATGTGATTTGAATGGTATAAACGTTTTCTATCTGAAAAGTTAAAAATGAAAGGTATGATGACAAAATGATTTGGTCACATTATTGCTACTCTTAAGTTCACTTGAGTGTCTCAGATTCTCTGTGTGGCTGGGACATAATGAATAAGGATAACCAACACCAGACAAGCTCCTCCTTTGTCTAGAGAATGGCAGCCCCTTGACTAGCTTTCTGGTTTTTTTTTTTTTTAATTACCACTAGAAATGTTTCAAACAGATACTGAATAGAGAACGTAGTTAAAGGAAGCACCTTGTACCTTTCGCCTCCCCTCAGTAATCATTTCAGACTTAGCGGGCCTCCTTCTTTTGTATCCGTCCCCTATCTGCTGATCGCCACTATTTGGAAGACAGATGCCTTTCTGGTTATATTAAAGGTTGAGCCTCCCTAGTTTGAAAATCTGAAATATAAAATTCTTAAAAATCTGAAACTTTCTGAGTACCACTGTGATGCATTGAGTGGAAAATTCCACTGACCTCATGTGACAAGTAATCATTTGCAGGTGCACTAAAAATATGTAAAGTTTCCTTCAGGCAATGGCCATAAGGAGTATATAAAACATAAATGAAGCCCAACAAAGTTCGTTATGAAATAAATTTGACTATCCTGTAAAAAAAATACATGAATTTTGTATTTAGACTCCAGTCCCATCCCAAACACATTTTGTTTTATATATATTAGAAAATCTGAAATAGTGCCAGTATTAAGCATTTCAGATAAGGACACAAATCTATGTTTAGAATTACTACTCTGGCCTCCCAAGTTTCACTCTGGCCCCAGGCATACAAGTAGGTTGATGCTTGGGGTGATAAAAGCTCCCTCCTCTTTTAAATGGAAATTGGCCTCTTTCATTAAGCTCATCTGATTTGATTTAAATTTTTAAAATTCATAAAATACATACAACATAAAGTCTACCATCTTGCCTATTTTCAGTGTACAGTTCAGTAGTGTGATGTGTATTCTGTGAATTTTTGTGCCTCTAATCTCTAGAACTTTCTCATCCTGCAAAGCCAAAACTCTGTATCCACTGAACAAGCCCCTGTTCTGTACACTAGCCCCTAGTCAGAATTCTGCTTTCTGTAAACTTGCTGATTCTGAATACCACACAGGTGGAATCATAGTAGACTTTGTCTTTCTGGGCTGGGCTTACCTCATTTAACAGAGCATCCTCCGGGTTCATCCATGCCGTACCACGTGACAGGATGTGCTTTGTTTTTAAGGATGAGTAATAGTTTATGGGCACTCAGTGCCTTATGTATCCATTTATCAGTTAATGGACACTTTGGAGAACTACCTTTTATAAGGCTTTATAGTTAAAGGAATTCCATGCCATTCCAGTCACAGTGTATTAGCATGATAGGGTTCATCAGTGATAACAACAAATGACTGAGCTGTTTCAGAAACTTTTTTTTTGAGGTAGGGTGTTGTTCAGGGTGGCCTGGAACTCCCTTTGTAGCCCAGACTGTCCTCAAACTCATGCCAGTCTTTCTGTTTCAGCCCCCCAAGTACTGGGATAAGAGGTATGTACCAGCATGCTTGTCCAGATTAAAAATGTTTGTACCAAGTACTTCAAGTTAGACAAAACAGCCTTTGTTCCCCCTACTCTTGACCAAAGACCCCCTTTCCTCTCAAAGCTGTTGTATTGAACTCTGTTTCTTACTACATGAGGTCATGGATTTAGAAAGATGGGGTCACAGGGGTGGAGTATTACCTTCCTTTGCCTGTCACCTGGTACAGTGCTTAGTGTGGGGCGGATACTCAGTAAACACTTGCTCTAGGAGCAAGGTTGCAGTGTCTGTGTAACGAGGGAGTTGAACCAGATGAAATTTTAGGATCCCTTTGGTTCCGGTATTGTTTGAGTTCATTATTAAATCTGATGATGAAAATTTCAGACTCTCTTGAAGACTGATGAGTTGAGGGATGAGCCACAGATCTTTGAAGAGATCACTCACAAATAGAACTGTCTCAGATTATAGTATTTCTTAGCAGTTTGGGTTTGGGACATCCTCTTTATGCAATGGTAATATTCTTTGTGTAATAGAAAAGTTACCACCTAAAAATTATTTAAAGAATACCTTAATGACATACCACATCCTCTAGATACAAAGGGATAGAAAATAGTCTTCCTCTCAACATCATCATCACAAAGGATTTTAGTGAAAGATATCACAGGACAAAGAGTCAAAATAATAAACAGCTAAGGAAGATGAAGGTTCTGGAATTAGAGATTAAAATGCTGGCTAGAAAGTATTGGAGGAGTGGGTCCTCTGATAGCTCAGTTGGTAGAGCGGAGAGCTGAAAGTATTGGAGGAGATGTGATCTGGGTTTTAAATCTCATTGATTTGCTGAACTTTGTGCCAGTTTGTGCATTTTTATTTTGAGCCTGGTTTCCAAAAGTCTCCTGTTAGCAACCAGATGGTTGTCAAATAATTGATCTGGGTTCATTTTCAACCCATTTGGGGAACATAGTGGCCTGGATTTTCCAGTAGAAGGATTTATTAATCCTGCTAGTTTTTGAAAGCCAAGACTCTTGGAAATTGAGTTCCCTAATGTCTTGGAGTAACCCTTGGAAAATTGGAAACAGTGAATTGGTTGCATGATGTACTTGGAATAGAAAACTAAAGCCATGGATACAGTTTATTTCGGCTACAAATGTCCAGCCCCAGAAGTAGTTCAATTAGGTGACAGTTTTGTATTTGTGTGTGTGTGTGTGTGTGTGTGTGTGTGTGTGTGTGTGTGTGTGCAAGGTTTGCACGCATTTGTTTTCTAAGGTGAGTTAGTGGATAAAAACAGGCATTCAAATAACACTGGTCTGATTTTCAATCCTCATTTTCATAAACTAGTTCAAAACTCTAGGATCTAACACTGTATGTGCCATTAGTGCTTTTCAGTGAAAAACAATCTTAAACTGCAGGCTTTTTTAAACTGGGGAAGTCCGCCTTGACTATTGGAGGGTGCTGGCAAACCAGCATGCTGTGCTGTTGAAAACAGTTAGGGAGACAGCTGAGATCAGTGTGACAGAACCTCATGTGGTAGCAAGAGTCCCTTGACAGTAGGGCTGTTAGAATGATGACGAGACAGTGACATAGAACAGCTGTGCTGGGGAAAGGCGTTCTTTCAGATGGCCCTTGAATCTGTTGATATATTACAGAATGTCCAGAAGGGTCTCCAGAAAAATTTTGTCTTGAAAAACATTCTGTGGCCTCTCTGCTTTGGTAGTATTTTTTTCGGGGTGGGGGTTAGGTTTTGAAAATTAATTAATTTTTTATGTATGTATGTGTTCATGTGTTTGTGGGTGCACGTTCATATTTGTATGTGTACATGTAGAAAGCATAGGACAAGCTCTAGAAGTCATTGCCCAGGTACTATCCACCATGTTTTTTGAGGCAGGGTCTTTCACTGGCCTGGAATTCAGCAATTAGTCTAGGCTGACTGGCCAGAGAGCCTCAGGGATCCACCTGTCTCTGCCTACCCAGCGTCGTGATTACAAGAGCATACCACCATGCTTGGCTTTATTTATTTTTTTTAACATGGCTTCTGGAAATCCAACTCAGGTCCTCATGCTTATGCAACAAGCACTTTGCTGACTGAGAGCTTTCTCCCAGCCATGGCATACTTTTCCTTTTTGAAGACCTAGTCTTTCTGTGTTACTCAAGCTGGTCTGAAATTTCTGCACTCAAGTGATCCTTCTACCTCCCCCGCTACTGTGTCTACAGAGTGTGTGCCACTGGACACAGGGTTGAGGTGGGGCTCTCTGTACGATGCCTGCATGCCAAGTTTTCCGTTTTTCCCTTTTACTCCCACTACCATAGCTAGTAAGTTCCTGGCTGTCTTGGGGGTGTGACCTGGGATCTGAGTGGAGATTTTGATGGAACCATCACTGGAGTCCCATTGGAGGGTGGTTTTGTTTCCTGGGCCAAATTCCATAAGCTGGGTGGCTAAACCCAACAGGAGTCTTACAGGTCCAGAGGCTAAAAGTCCCAAACCAAGGTGACCTCCAACTGTTCGAGGGAAAGCAGTGCTCCTGGCTTCTCCCAGGATGCTGATTCATTTTCATCAACCTAACACAAACCTACACGTTATCTGGGAAGAGAGAATCTCAATAAGGAATTGTTTCCATCAGTCTGGTCTGTGAAAATGTGTGCAGACATTTTCTTGAGTGATGATAGATGTGGAAGGGCCCAGCCCATTGTGGGTGGTGCTCCCCCTGAGAAGTGGACACTTGGCTGTGTAAAAAAGCAGATGGACCTGGGCTATATAACAAAGGTAGTGAGCAAGCCAGTAGGCAGCATTCCTCCATGGTCTCTGCTTTATTTCCTGTCTTGAGGTTCCTGCCTTGAGTTCTTGCCCTGACCTCCGTCAGTGATGGACTGTTAACCTGGAAATTAAAGATAAAATAAACCCTTTTTTTCTCCAGGCTGGCTTTGGTCAGTGTTTTATCACAGTGATAGAAAGCAAACTGATGTGCCCCACCTCTGCTGGCTCCTGGCTTTCTTTGACTTCTTTGGCTTGTATGCCACTCCAGCCCTACCTCCATCCTTCAATCACTTTCTTGTGTATATCTTCTCTGGTATGTGTCTTCCATGGGAATATTTGTTATTGAATTTAGGGATTGCCTAGATAATTCAAAATGCTCTTTCATCCCAAGCTCTTTAAATGTATGTGTAAAGACCCTTTCTCCAGATAAGGTCCCATTTCTAGATTCTGGGAATTAGGGAGGATATTGCTATGTACAGTTTGATGTCTATGGAGATATTGATTCCACTTCTAGGATTTCTGAACAGTACTAGATGTACTGCTAAAATTTAGGAAGCACAGATATGCTGATTAGTGGAGCCAGTCATTTAAAGCACCATTTTTTTTTCTGGGAACTGGACCCAAAGCTGAGTAGATCATGGGAAGTCTTAGTCCCTAACCAGAGCTGTTAGAGCACCTGGTTAATTCTCCTCTCATTTCCTTAAGCAGTGGTTTCATTGTTGAGTGAAATAAATAAATGAAGGAAACTGGCACCACAAAGGAAGTGCAGAGTTGTTCTGAGACAAGGTCTCACTATATCACGTAGGCTGGACTCAAATCCTTAGACCCAGGGGAACCCCGTGCTTCAGTATCAGTATGATCTATAAAAGGGCCAAAGAACTGGGTTTGCTCTTGATAACTTTCTCATCTGTTCTTTCTTCCCCAAACTTCTACTACTTAGTTCTGCCCATGCTGCTACTGCTGGTTTACAACTATTTTTTTTAGTTATCATACAAACTAATGAGCTTCATTTTGATATATATACATAAACTATATTATATATCATATATAGGTAATATTGGTATATGTTATATATGATATGTATTGATATATCATATATATTGGTATATGTTATATATATGCATTGATATATATCATATATATTGGTAATGTTGGTGTATGTTATGTATGATATATATTGATATATATCATATATATTGGTAATATTGGTATATGTTATGTATGATATATATTGATATGTATCACACACACACACACACACACACACACACCACACACATATATATATAATTGTACTTTACTCACATTTACTTCCCTATTGCTCCCACCCTCCCACCTTGTCCCTCCTTCCTTCTCTTGCTGGTCCCCTTCTTTCCTCTCAAATAGTCCCCCTTCTGCTTTCATGTCATATATACATATATTTAAATCTAGATTTCACATATGAGAGAAAACATATACTATTTGCCTTTCCTCCATTACATTTTTGTCCCATTGACTCCTCCAAATAGTCATCCTTTTACTTTTATGGTGTGTATGTTTCCCTATATATCTCTAGATTCTGCATGTAGGGAAAACAAGATATTAATCTTTCTGAGTCTAATTTATTTTGCTTAACATGATGCTCCCCAGTTTCATCCACTTTCTTGCAAATCACACAATTACACTTATGGCTGAATAAAGTGCGTGTGACATTTTCCCATTGATCTGTTGATGGTGAGTTTCATATCTTGGTTATTGTGTGAACAGTAGTACATCAGTAAACATGAATGTACAAATATGCTGACTTAGAAGCCTTTTGATATCTGCCCAAGAGTGTTGTAGCTGGGTCATATGGTAGTTCTGTTTTCAAGCTTTTGAGGAACCTCTGTACTGATTGCCGAAGTGGATGGAGTCCTTTATGTTCCCACCAACAGTGAATCTCCACTTTGAGAACCGACATAGACTGTTCCATATTGCTTCTCTTCCCCTGAAATTGCTTCCAGATAGGTGCAGTGTGCTGAAGGACTGGTACATGTGAAGGTTTGCGGGCCAGGGGTCCTGTCCAGGGGTCCTGGACGCAGTGCTTTGCACAGGAGTTGGGGTGGGGGTGCTTGTTCTCTCCCCTGTGTCTGTGAAGGAGGCTTCAGAGAGGCCCTTCAGTAAAGAATGAACAGCAGCTCATTCAAATTACTGTAACCCCCCCCATCTGTAACTCCATTCACCCGTGGTCAACTATGGTCTGAAAATATTAAATGGAAATTTCCAGAAATAAACAATTCATAAATTTTAAATTGCATGCCATTCTGAGTAGCATGATGAAATCTCACACCATCCCACTCCATCCTGCTCCATCCTGCCTGGGCTATGAATCATCCCTTTGTCCAGCTTATTCTCACTGTATATGCTGCTATCTCCCCATTAGTCACTGTGGTATTGATTATCAGATTGTCTGTCGTGGATTCACAGTACTTGTATTCAAGGAACCCTGAATTTACTGAATAATGTGCCTTAAACACCACACTTTTACTCCAGTCTGTTATAATTGTGCTATTTTATATTAGCTACTGTCAGTAATCTCTTACTGAGCTGAAATCAGAAATTTAACTCCGTCATAGATATCTTTGTATAGGAATACCACAGAATATATAGGATTTGGTGCTATTCCTGATTTTGAGTATTCATTGGAGACTTGGAACATATTCCTCTGATAAGGGAGAGCTATTGTATTTCTAGTAGTGGAAATGTGGTTATTGAGTCATTTTGGGAAATGGAGAATTTAGGGAGAACAGACCCAGGTCCTTAGGGCTTAGTAACAGTTCTCAACCTGGGGCTGTGACCCCATTGGCAAACCTATATCTCCAAAAATACTTACATTACAATTCATAACAGTAGCAAAATTACAGTTACAAAGTAACAACTAAAATAATTGTATGGTGTGTGGGGGGGGAGCTCACCACAACATGAGGAGCTGTATTAAAGGACCACAGCATTAGGAAGGTTGAGAACCATTGGTCTAGAAGGTGCTCCCGAAAGTGAGCTAGCAGGTGTGTTTTGGTTCACATGGGGCTGCCCTGAACATTTCTATCCTTTAAGCCCTGGCTCTATGTGTTGACTTCCTCCCTTCCCCTCTTGTTAGGACAGGGCAGCTTTCCCAGAAGGATCCCTGCAGCCCCTTGCTGTGTCCCTGAGCCTCCCTTTGGGCTCTGTAGCAAGCAGTCTCAGTAGGTTGCTAGTGGGATCTGCAGACCTTAATGAAATGGGGTGGACTGTGCTTCCTTGAAATGTGTTTTTGAGGACTTTGGTTTTGACTCTCCAAAGACTGAAGAACAAATGATGTGAGCTGATGAGGGTTGGGAGTCCGAGAAGCTTGATTCACCTCTGGGTTTAGTGCTTGTTTAAGTGCTCTCTTAATGGGTCTTTCCAGTCGTGGTGGTGGCTATGCACTGTTTCAGTACAGATTTTGGTGGCAGGTGGTTGGTAGTTTGGCATAAGTCAGAAGAATATTAAAATATGCAGAATGACAAGGGCATCTGTGAAAAGGGGGAGGGATGCTCAAAAGCCAGGCTATCATGCTAGATTTAGATCTAATTCTATTGTCCATTTACCAAGCGACCTCAGTGCTTAGTGGATAACTCACCCCTTAGCCTCCCCTTCCCCCGCCCTTTTGGGAACAGTTGCACCTATGAGGCAGTATTGTCCTGTATGCCCTCTCCTAGTCTCTTTGTCTCATGTTCTCTATCTCTCTCTCCTTTTTTGGGTGCTGTAGACTGAACTCAGGGTCTCATGCATGCAAAGCAAGCTCACTACCAACAGTGCTCCATTCATAGCCCTGCCCTCCGCTTTCATTTCTCCCCTAGCATCTTCTTGCAGGCCCTACTATGTTGCTTGAGTAAGGACATATCAGCCCAGGCCACATACCATGTTGGTGTCAGATTTCTGCCAATATTGCAATGTCATTATGGCTTAGATATATTGAGGTTTATAAGCATATGCTATTTCAAGAGTTCTGGCTTCGGGGTCATTTTGAAGAAAGTGTATCCTGAGGTCTGCATTTCCTATAAGCTAAAGGAAACAGCAAATCTTTGGGGGAGGAATGAATTCTTGGCATGTTTGATTAACCTTTGGATTAGTCACATTTGTGCTAAATATTAGCAGTGCTCCCTGCGGACACTGTAGGGTAAGGGCAGCATCTTGCTCTTGCCAGTTTGCACAGGGTAGGATTATTAAGTATCAATGAGGGGATAATAAATGTGAAGTAGCTTGCAAATATTTCGATAGTATAGTGGTTGCAGTGAAAACATAGCTTTTAAGATGCTTCCCTAGTTTTGATAGAGAAGGTAATTTTCTTGAAGGCCACTTAAGCCGAATTTTTAGTGCCTTTGGGCCGTTAAGAAGCATGAATGGGGGTACATCTCTGTAAAGCATGAATCGACACAGAGCAGAGCTGCAGCAGTGTCTGAGCTGCCGAGTGGGGACATCCAGGGCCCAGGTCTTCCGAATGGATCCAGAGCTAATTCATTGTGTGGTTTATTAATGGACTGGAGTTGACACTGGACTAATACAGCTAATTTTTCCATTTAGAGTTAATGTTCACACTAAATTTTCCCCAGTAATGAATGACTTAGAGTAAGCTGGCATGTCAGGTTAAGATATAGTGCTAATATTTCAGGAGAAACATGGAACAAGGCATGATGTTTAAATCAATAGATGAAAATGTGAGGTAAAACTTTCCAGAAAAGGCTTATGGGCTTACTAAAAGCAGTCAATGGAAGCAAATCAAGCGCACCCAATATCTGGATTTGTTTAGAAGCCAACTGAACAGGAGAGAAATGTTCCATGTGGCATCTGCTTTCCTGGTGTATCTGGAGCTGTTGACAGTGACGTGGCACTTTATTTCCATAAGGCTGATAGAAATGGAGGGGCAGGGTAAGCATTGATTGCACAAGTTTTTTTCTTTAGACAAGTGACAAATTCTTTTCTTTTCTCTTTCTCTTTTTGGGGGGCGGAACAGGGTCTCAATATGTAGCCCTGGCTGTTCTGGAACTCACAGAGATCTGCCTGCCTGTGCCTCCAGTGCTGGGATTAAAGACATGTGCCACCAAGCCTAGTAGATGCCGAATTCTTAAGGAAAATTCTGTGACCATACTAGACAAAGAGACTTTCCTAGGGAGGGTGCCTCTGTTGAGTTGTAGATTTACTCACTACCTACCCTGTTCAGAAGGCAGCATAGATAAATTTGCAGATAGATGGTCTACTAGCAGGTCTGGCCAGATTTGGAGGTCAACCTTTGTAGAGTAGGATGGCCCTTGAAATTAACTTTGGTGACATCATTTAGACTTTCTTTGTAGTTTGAGAATACAGTAGCCCCTCATTTCTATGGAATAATATTCCAAGAGAAGACCCCAATAGATGTCTACAAATGCAGCTAGTATCAAACTCTATATAACATATATTTTCCCCAACATATATACATGTATAATACATACATATCTGTGATCAAGTTTAATTTATAATTGGGTACTGATTAATGTCAGTAATAAAACAGAGCATTTAGAAACATATACTGTCATAGAAATTATGTGAATATTGCCTTACTTTTTCACATAAAAGAAGTACATTGTAACTTATCTTTGAAATATCAGAATTGACAGCATCATCTCTCCTAGACTTTAGGGCTATTGTTAAGTAAAATCAAGGTTACTTGAATCTGTACAAGGTACATGATATCTGTAAATCAACCTGATATCTGAAATTGCTACAGAGTGACTGAAGGGCAGGTAGTATATACAGTGTGGATACACTGGACAAAGGGATGGTTTATATTCTTGGCAGGTTTAGCAGAATGGAATGGAATAGTGCAAGACTTTGTCCTGCTACTAATAATAGTGTACAGTTTAAAGCTTATGACTTGTTTATTTCTGGAATTTTCTATCTAACCTTTTGGGGCTACTGTTGACTTTGGTAACTTAAATTTCAGGAAATGAAATTTAAAATTACTAACTGAATTTAAAATGTAAAAGTGAGGACTTATTTTTATATATTAATAAGCTTAATAAATTCCCAAAATCAATTGGGGAAGATAGTATAAACTAGAATTTCTTTGGGTTTCTTAGAAATTAACTGAGTATTACTGAAGATCACTCAAAGGATATGCAGAGATATTTATTTTTCCTATTGCTCAAATGATTGTTTATAACAGGTAAGATATAAATTCAGGGCACATACTACAGAGTAGGAAATCAAGTGTTTTTTACTTATATAAAAATGGGAGAAAAGTTAAGATCATGATCAAGGCCTCAAAAAAGGCACTACAGTTGACTGTGAGTTTTTATACTGGGAGGGCCATTTGACCTTGATGACAATGTGACCACTAAATTTCCAGGAGTCTGCCTTTTCAACTCATGTAACATTTGAGAATGCTGACAGCTGTTAATTCCCCTTTCTATGCAAGAGTAGCACTGGGTGACAGGTTGTTCTTAGGCCATAAACTGCTCCCCAGAGCCACATGCCACACAGAGCCACACAGGGTAGTGATGTCTGCTGGGACTTGGGGACTGCATACCATCCCGGAGTCTGGCTGTTTGTTTAATTCATCTGAAAATGATTCTTGCAGGGCTGGAAGAGACCTAGATGGGTATGAGGGGTGGAAGAGACTGAATTGTAAAATTTGCATTTGAATTGAGATATGAGCCATCGTTGTAAAAGCAACAGATAAAAGATTTGTAAATGCAGATGACGCAGTTAAGTGCATAAACTTGTGACTTTATAGTTATCAAAATTAAAAATACCCTTTTTTGCTCATTTTGAATAATTTAAAGTAAGGTGGAATTGCATATAGTAGGCTGTGATCTAGGACCAAGGAGTTGTGGATGAGTGAGTGTTGGAAAGCTTGAAGTGGGAACTTGACTAGAGCACAGCTACTGGGTTTACCTGTGCCGCAGGCCTCAGGGCCTAGGGTGTCTGTCTCTGTTGGATGAATAGCCTTTCCATGTGTCTAAATCTGTGTCTGGCTGTGTCTTTGTGTCAGTGCACCAGTGCGCTTGCGTGCCTGTGCCTCTGACTGTGGGTGGATCTGTCTGTCCCTCTGTGGTTATGTTTCTTGTCTGTTGGTGGGTTTGTGCCTCTTCCTCTCCATAAATGAACTGTCCTAGGAATTTGCCAGACAGAGCAGACTGGGCTGGGACAATGCACGGTGACTTCTGACTAGATACAAAAGAGGACTAACTGGAGAGTGGAAGCTTGTGGGGTGGGGGAGATGGTTTCATACTTGCATGAAATATACCCCTATGAAAGCCAGTATCATATACTACTTTATGGTCCATGATACCTGTCATAGGGTGTGGGGAAATGAAGAGAATGGGTTAGCTGGCAGTTGTGGAATGGAATGTTTAATTGGGGGCTCACATCTTCTATCTTACTGGCTTTGCTCACAAACAACCCACCCCACACTTCTCATTTTGTATTATTTTCATCCCTGCCCATCTGTATGGGATATTCCCCAAAGTTCTGAAAATGTCTTTTACTTGAGAAAAATCCATTCCTCCCAGGAGTTATTATTGCAACTCCAATCAATGTTCAGTGTTGCAAGGGAGAAGAAACCAGGGAGTGTGGGTGGTGACCTAGGAAGCTGGGGGAATGGCCCTTATTAGATAGAGAATCTTCTTGAATTGAAAAAAATCTGGCCTCATGCTATTTGTGTCTTGTTTTTTGATTGCTAGCTTTCCTTTGCCATCTCACTGGCCGTTTTCTTTCTTTGATTCTGCGACGAGGGTCCCAGTGCTTTCCAGAGCTGTTGGGGTGGCTGTTTACTCCCCATATCTTTAGCTGTTTCAGCTCATGTCTCCTTACAGTATTCTCCAAACCTGAAGTGACTCTCATACTGTCAGTAATAACTTCAGCTTTTATAAAGGACATTATCATTGATAATTTTACTAAGTTCCCTATATCTGACAAAAGGTCGATAATCAGGTTATATAAGGAATTACAAAAACTCAACAATACCCTTCCCCAAGAACCCACCCAAATAACCCAATTTAAAAATGTGGACAGTAGACCTACACAGACATTTCTCAGAAGACATACAAATGCCTAGTGGTATATGAGAAAATGCTCAACATCACTGGTCATCAGAGAAATGCAAATTGAAACCACAATTCCAGCTATTACAGAGAAGATAAAAGACAAGAAGTGTTGGTAATAATGTGGAGAAAAGGGAACCCTTGCACACAGTTCAGAAAAATGTAAATTTGTACAGCCATTATGGAAACAAGTATGAAGGTTCTTCCTCCAAAACGTAAAAGTAGCACTACTGTATGACCCAGTGATGCCCTGCTTTTTGGGTGTGTATCTAATGGAAGTGAAATCAGCACATCAAAGAGACATCTATACTCGGGTGTTCATTGCAGCATCATTCACAGTAGCAGAGATGCTGGATCAACTAAGTGTTCGCCAACTAATAGATGGAAAATGAAAATCTGCTATGCACACACGATGGAATACTACTCAGCCTTAAAAGACAGTGAAGCACTGTCATTACAACATGTATGGATCCTGGTGATCATTATGTTCAGTGAAAGAAGCTACGCATGGATAGACAAACTAACATTGCAGGTTCTCACTCACATGTAGACTATGAAAAGACTGATCTTATAGAATTAGGGAATAGAGTGGTGGTTTCCAAAGGCTTAGGATGAGTGGGGGGGTGGAGAAAAGTTGATCAATAGGCACTAAGCTGAAGTTGATAGGAACAAGAAGTTTCAAGGATAACTATAATGGATGGTGACTTTGTGTGTCTCAAAAACATAAAGGAGTTTGAATGCCTTTGCTGTAAAGAAATGACAAATGTTTGAGAAGAATTGCAAACATGGTTGATTACAGGATGTAGACATATCTCAAAACACCACATTACGTCCCATTGACATGTACAACTTTTATATTTTTATGGATCAATTAAAAATTGAAGTAGTCTAGGGGTGTAGCTCAGTGCTAGAGTGCATCCTGGGTTTGATCCTCAGTACCACAAACGAAAAACAAAGAACATACACAAAACCAAAACTTCTGAAGGTACTTTTTCTGAGCAATTTCTTCCTTTTCATCCTTTTTTTACTTTAATCACTATAATGAATGTATTTTTTCTACCACTGATAAAGATATTTTCCTTATTAAGTGATATATGTATTTCACATGTGCCAGATGAATACAATAACTAGAACTACAAATAAAGACTGCACTCTCCTACCTCCTAGAGACAGCCACAGTTGAGAATTCACTTTCTAGCCAGTTGTTGTAGCTACAGATCATGTGATTTTTTTTTGTCTGTGTGTGTATTGCATGCTGTCTTAGTTAGGACTTCTATTGTTGTGAAGAAACACCATGACCATGGCAGCTCTTACAGAGGAAAATATTTAACTGGGTGGCTCACATTTTCAGAGGTTTAGTCCATTGTCATCATGGTGAGACATGGCGGCATGCAGGCAGATGTGGTGCTGGAGAAGTGCTGAGAGTCCTATATCTTGGCTTGCAGGCAACAGGAAGACACTGGGTGGTATCTTGAGCATATGTGAGACCTCAAACCCACCCCCATAGTGACACACTTTCTCCAACAAGGCCACACCTACTCCAACAAGGCCACACCTCCTAATAGTGCCACTCCCTATGAGCTTATGGGGACCAATTACACCCAAACTACCACACATGCCTTATTCGTTCCCTTGAGACAGGGTCTGTCACTGAACCTGAAGCTTGCTATTTCAGCTGCGCTGCTTGGCCACCAAGTTCTTGGGACCTACTTGTCTCTCCTTTGCACCTGGCTTGTACCTGGGTGCTGGGGATTCAAATTCAGGTCTGGATTCTTGGAAAAAGCAGAAAGTGCTCTTATCCCTCCGCCCCATCTCTTCAGCCCCTCTCCCATGTTTATCTTTTTTTTTTTTCCAAAATGGAACCAAGCTGTAGGGTGGTATTTTGTGATTCTGTAGTTTCAAGTGTGGTAAATATATGTAAAATGGTAACCGATTTTAAAGTTTAACACAATGTGACTTACCTATAACACTGGTAGGATTTTGCAAGCATTTTAAAATTGTAGAACATTCTCCTCACTCAAAGTTAAAAGATCCAGAGAAATAACACCAGAGCTTAATCTCTGGCCTCCACACATGCATACTCACAGACATGTGTAGCCCTATCACATGTGTGTACACATACACCCTTGCATGAGGTTGCTAGCCATTAAAAATATAATGCAGCTTTACAGTAATATTGTTTCATATGTTCTTAATAAATAAAGTGAAATTTTTTCTTAGTTAATAAGAGCTTTTCCTGTTTCCACAAAAGAAATTTTATATAAGGTAAAATGATCTTACTAATTTAAAAACTATGCCTGTGCTGTACTTGAACAGACAGGAACATAAAAAGCAAAATGTCAGGTTCTCTGCCTCTTCTCCCTGCATGGCTGGAATAACCGTCTCCATGCTTTTGTGGATGTGGAACTAAGTGTTTCACGAGAATTAATGTGCACACATATGCTGGCTCGTTGATTAAAAATGTAGAATTCGGGATCAATGGGATCTATGCTGGACAACTTCATTTCATTTTAAGCATTCCATTATGAACATCTATTTTATGTGGATGGTCGAGCTGGAACAGGGACAGAGTGGGAGAGCAATGAAAGAGATACCATGATAGAGGGAGGCATCATGGGAATAGCTAGGAACTGGGTGCTAGGGAAGTGCCCAGGAATCCACAAGGATGACCCCAGCTTAGACTACTAGCATTAGTGCAGAGGGTGCCTGAACTGGCCTACCCTGGTAATCAGAATGGTGAATACCCTAACTGTCATCATAGAGCCTCCATCCAGTAACTGATGGAAGCAGATGCAGAGATCCACAACCAAGCACCAGGCCAAGCTCCAGGAGTCCAGTCGAAGAGAGGGAAGAGGGATTCTATGAGCAAGGGGCATCAAGATCATGATCTGGAAACCTACAGAGACAACCAAACCAAACTAGTAGGGACTCATGAACTTTAGATCAACAGCTGTGGAGCCTCCTGCATAAGTGAGACAGTTGTGTAGCTTGATCTGCTTGAGGGGGGCCCCCTGGCAGTAGAATCAGGATCCATCCCTGGTGCATGAGCTGGCTTTTTGGAGCCCACTGCCTATGGTAGGACACCTTGCACAGCCTTGATGCAGTGGGGAGGGGCTTGGACCTTTCTCTACTGAATGTACCAGGCTCTGCTGACTCCCCATGGGAGGCCTTACCTTGTTGGAGGAGGGAATGGGGGGTGAGTTGGGGGGAAAGGTGGGAGGGAGTGGAGCGAGGAAAGAGAGGGGATCTGTGGTTGGTATCTAAAATGAATAAAAAATTCCTTAATAAAAAGAAAACTCAGCATGTCCCATTCATTAAAAATATAGATAACCACAAATAATCGTTTTATGTTTTCCTTAAAGAACAGAGGATTTTCCCCTCTGACTGCTGGGAAATGGAACCTAGGGCCTTGCACTTGCTAGGCAAGTGCTCTGCCACTGAGCTATATCTCTAGCTCAAGATCCCAGTTCTTTGCCTCTGTTACAGTGGTTCTCAACCTGGGAGTCAAGTGAGCCTTTCACAGGGGTCACTTATCAGATACCCTGCCCATCATATATTTACATTATGATTCATAACGGTAACGAAATTACAGTTATGAAGTAGTAACGACAATAATTTTATGGTTGGGGGTCACCACAACATGAAGAAATGTATTAAAGGGTTGCAGCATTGGGAAGGTTGAGAACCACTGTTCTATTAGCTGAGCTCCAAGATAAGTGCCAACTGAAATAGTTTTGTTGTGCCCAGTAATGTCCGTGGTACATGCTGTTTGGCTGCATGCATGGTGCAGTCAGTTAGGTAGATTTTTAACTTCACCTTAAGTGGTAATTGGGGTTGTGTCTCATCTCCAAGATGGGGTATGAATGATGCTCTTAATTTTGATTGAACCTCAGATATTGCCATGTGCACCCTTTCAAGCCATCTTGGAGCCTTAAAATGCTAAAATGGTATTTAAGGTTTTGGAAGTGCCCTCTTATGGCTGAGCAGGGTAGTTATAGCTGAATGGCCCAAGGAGACACAAAGCAGTAAGATGAAGGTGTTCAGTTCTCCAATTCTGTGCATGTACATTTTGAGATGGGGTTTAAATATGTAAGTATTTTAATATATATGATTAATATGTTATACATTGCAGGTGTGTATCTTGTGTGTTGTGTGTTTGACTGCAGTTGGTTGGAAAATTGATAACTGTGGTGCTCCTGTATATGATGTAAAGGCACTCTGCCTTTCTTTTTTCAGATTCCCCAGTGAGCTCTGGGTTCAGAGCAAATTTCAACTTAGAAACCTCTTCGGAAGCTCTGCCTGAATTGAGCTCCTGGACTGCTGTGGGGGCAGGGAGAAGGCTGATCCATAAAGATGAGAGCATGTTGAAAAACTGTTGTGTAGCTCACCCTGTTAATTGTTCCAGCTTCCCAGCAGAGGTGAAAGGAGAATAACATCAGTAGTGATGTTTTTCCTTTCTTGTTCTGTTCACCTGTTATTTATACGGTGAACATTCCAGGGAGGAGAGATTATCAGAGGATGATGAAACACACAACCCAAGTTGGGCTGGTGGTGCACACTATTAATCCCAGCACTGGGGATGCAGAGGCAGGCAGATCTCTGTGAGTTTGAGGCCAGCCTGGTCTACAGAGTGAGTTCTAGGACAACCAGGGCTGTTACATAGAGAAATCTTGTCTCAAAAAAAAAAAAAAAAAACCAGAACAAAATACAAGCAAAACCAGAATACACACACACACACACACACACACACACACACACACACACACACACACCAGCATCCCAGAAGCAGGCCACCCCTTCCTTTCTGCCACTGTTGGGTGAGGGTGGGGCAGGGCTGACAAGAACCTTTTACATCTATTTTTAAGCTTTGAAGACAAATTTTATAAATATGAGCTGCTGCTGCTGCTTTCAAAAAAATCCCCCTTTACTCTAAAAATAATGTGCTGTGGAAAAGTTTGTGAATTGTTTATTAAAGGGAGAATTAGAAGCTCAGCTGGGTATGTTTTCTAATAAATTAAAACAAATCTCCTCGGAGCTACTGTCTGAATGCAGATGTGGCTTTTTGGAAAGGCCATCATTTCTGACATTTTGATGCCAATGACAGAATCAAAGAAAATTGGAATTTTTATCCTTCTGACCTAATCTTTTCATATTCTCCCAATTCTACTCATTTCTTTTGACCAGATTGGCATGCTGTTCCTTTTGGAAGACAGTCCTCATTTCTCCCAGGCAGAATGAGTGGTCCATAGTGTCTGTTCTTACCAGTTCTCCTAGATACACCTGTCTTTCTTTGTCACACTTCATATTATGTAATAACAATCACTAACATTTCTATATGCCAGGCATTCTGCTAAACTTGGCTCATGTATTGCATTGTTAGCAGCACGTAAGTACTACTCAGAAATGCAGGAGCAAGTACTAGAAGCCACAGCTTGGACATCTCACTCATACCCCTTCGAGTGAGATAATACCGTTTTTCTAATTTTTAGTATGAAGACCATGGTAGGCTGAGTAATAGTCTTCTAATATGTCCATCCTTAGATCCTCGAACATGTGAATAGGCATGGCAAAAAAGTCTTAGCAGATGTGCTGGAGTTAAGTGTCATAAAACATTATAATCATAGGAGTTCTTCTAAAAGAGAGGAGCGTGGGCAAGAAAAGTAAAAGGTTGCATTGAATTCGAGTACATTAAAAATTTTTTTGTACATCACATGAACAGAGTGAGATGGTAACCATGGCATGGGAAAAATACATCTGATAGAGGCTTGACATCCAGAAGAATGTAAAGAACTCAAACAACTTAATACTACCACCACCACAAAAAACAATAAAACCCAGTTAAGAGGTAGTTGTCCAGCTGGGTATGGTGAAATATGTCTGTAATTCCAGTAGTTGGAAGGTAGGAGGACTAAAAAGGAGTTCAAGATCATCCTTGGCTGCAAAGCAGATTTGAGGCCTGGCCTACACAAGATCCTGTCTCAAGAAAAATAAAAGAGAGCTCTCTAAAGGAAGATGTACAAATTGCCAACAAGCATACGACAAAGTGGTCAGCATCACTAACTACTTGCTTGTGATAGATACTAAAGGAAGGTAGTATTTATGTACTCCAATTTCCAGTCCCCATCCCCAGTTCTGACAAATGCCCTTTCATCTAAGTGGTTCTGATTAGTCAGGCTCCCATATTTCAGAAACCTAGCTTTTAGCACAACTAGGTTGTCCATTCAGATAAGGACCTGCTCTACAGCTGGCTTCTATGAAGCTTTGGGGGAATAGGGTACAGTGATTGGTGGGCAACATGCCTTGAATGCGTTGTTAAACGGTAGAAAGTTAGACAGAAAGTGCCGTGCCTTGTATAGGGCCATTAGTGTACAAACTAGTAGGGAACCAGATACAGTAGTGTGCACTTGTAATCCTAGATACTTGTTAGGCTGAAGCAGGGGGATTGCAAGTTTAAGGCACCCCTGGGCAGCATGGTGATCCCCACTCCCCCCCAATCTCAAAAAACGAAACAAGGGCTAATGAGATGGTTTATTGGGTAAAGACACTTGTCTTACAAGTTCAGTCCTGGAACCCACATAAAGGTGGAAGGAGAGAATTACTCCACGAAGTTGTCCTCTGACCTCTACATGTGCCTATGCCAAGGCACCCCAACATGCATCTCTCTTTCTCTCAAAATCAGCCCAAAATAATGCTAGCAACAACCAAAACCCAAGGGCCGGGTGTAGTGGCTCAGTGTCTTTAATCCTAGCACTCAGGAGGCTAAGGCACCCTTTTTGGGTCTCTGTGCGTTTGGAGTCCAGCCTGGTCTATGTAGTAATGAATTCTAGTCCAGCCTGACCTGCATAGTAAGTCCTTGTCTCAAAAAAATTCAAAGTAAATAATAATAATAATAATAATAATAATAATAATAATAATAATAATAAATCCTCTGCCACCACTCCCACAAATACAAACACATGCTTCACGTACACAGGTCCTTGATGATTGCCAGGGGAAGAGAAATGGGATCCCATGGGGGAATAGGAGCTCTGCTTTTGCAGCATGCACACCCCCCCCCTTTTATACTATTTGTCAATTTACTTTCGGAAACAAGTACACCTTGAAGCTTTTTAGCTCTTTGAGTGATTTTTTTTTTTAACCAACATTACAAAGCTGAAAGACAGTGGCAGCTTGTCCCATCTCGCTGGATCCCCTCTTCCTTCCGGAGGCACTGACTGTGCTGCACTTGCTGCTGTGTTTCCTAGTAGGACCTAGGCGCCCTCATCCCTCCTGTTGCTGATGCTGGGGTGTCACCCGTGCAGTCTTAGCAGAAGCAGAAATTTGCCTCGAGTCCTTTAAATGCCCACCCTCTGCTTCTGCTAGAAACTCTCCTCACCGTTTTCATTAGTGTAGCACTGTTGATGTCCACTAGTGGAGCAAGACTCCACTGTAATTAATTTTCTCATGTAACTGTAAACTTTCTCTACAGAGAATAACCCGCTCTCTTATGTCCTGTCAGCTAGGTCTTCTCATACCGTGTTGAACTGAAGAGCTTTATAAAATAAAATGTTCCTCATACAGAAATCTTTCTTCATCTCCCAGTCCCCCTCTCCTGGAAAAAATACCATGTGCTCCGAGAGCCTTCCAGCTTCTGCTCCACCCTGAACTGGCCGCACTTTAAGGTGTTGCTTGGCTGTTAGCCAGGAAGCTCCTGTCACCTCTCTCATGTTGGCCATCTTGGGTCGTGGGTCCTGCATCCTTCTGTCTTGCTTCTGTCTGTACTTGCTTTGGTGGGATAGCATTCCCCCCACCCCCGTAGCCTCTGAGAGCCAGTGTGCAGGAGTCATTATAAGACTGACTACACTAGGATCGTGTGCTGGGAAGTTAAAGCTCGATGCCGTCCACCTGCCTGTTCCCAAGTGGGGTCCTCCCCCTGCTGGGCTTTTTCTCATGATCTCCACAAATACCTTCATCTCCCATTGCAACTAAGAAACCCAAGGCCCGGGAGGTTACCACATCAGCAATGGCAGAGCCAGAGCTTGAAGTCAAGTGTCAGCTGCCAGCTCCAGGCTGCTGCCTTTCCGCACACAGCTGCTCCTTACTGGAGAGAGAAATACCAATGGTAGGCTCCAAGTGCAGAGCTGAGTGCCAAGTGCACAGCCGTGGCTGCAGAGAGAGCCCAATTCTAGGTGCCCACTTGTGTGTCTGGCTCCTGACAACGTCTAGTTGCACACAACTACAGCTGCAGTTAGCCGTGCTTTGCTAACAAATCTCTTCCATTCTTGTTGCCTGTGCACATACGTGCATGTAGGTGTGTATGTTTACACAGATACGATGGAGAGAGAGAGAGAGAGAGAGAGAGAGAGAGAGAGAGAGAGAGAGAGAGAGAGAGAGATTTATAGTTATGCTCTGAGCGCCTTCTTATAATTAAAATGTTCTGCCTGTTATTTGTGTAAGATCAGGATAATTGTTTTTATTGCTACAGTATTTGCTTTCAAGCAATGTAAGGGTCCCTTCCATCCTTCTTGTGCTGGGAAATGCCTCATTACTTAGGAGTTTGCTGTTGATTGTACAGTTTAGCATTTGGTCTTTTTGTTAACTGAAGTCGGGTGACCACACATAGGGTAATGAGATTAACCCTCCCCCCCCCCCCACTGAAACAATGGAAAATCCAGGATTGTGTTGGCACATACTTTCCTTAGATTAATGATCCTAGAGTCACTCTGTGGAAATTTGCCTAGCTCCCTACAGCTCTGAGAGCTGAAAATGCCCAGCTGTCTAAAAGCTTTAATCAGGAAATGAGCATGAAATGGCATTGTTTTGTCATGGGATTCAGGGAATTTATTCCTGATGATTGAGTTATCCTGGATGGAAATGTATATAAACATTCTTTCAGCAAACAGTAAACAGGTGCTTTTGTGTTGGTAAAAATTCAAGAATTTAAATACTTGGGAGTGGCTTGCAACTCCTTTGTTTGGCTCTCACATTGGGCTGGTCCCTGCTGGAAGTTTATACTGCCATTTTCCTTGTCTCTTCTTTCTCACGTACCAGTTAGGGGGGCAAGAGAAGAGCCGATATAGGAAGCATTCGTGTTATGTGAGCAGAGCGTGGTTAACACAGGGACTCAACTCTAAGATTCTCTGGGCCAGCCCTCACCAACTAACTCTTTGTCCATGTGGAACTTACTTTCTCCATCTATCAAAAACAGTAATGACCCTTCTTAGTGACATTGTGAGCATTAAGTGTGTTGTTCCATGTAAGCCCTTAGAACAGGACCTTGCTCATAGTATATTATTCTGTGTGTGTGTGTGTGTGTGTGTGTGACACACACACACACACACACACACACACACACACACACACACACAGAGAGAGAGAGAGAGAGAGAGAGAGAGAGAGAGAGAGAGAGAGAGAGAGATTTTTTGTTATTTTTTATTTTATATTTTGAGACAGGGTGTCTCACTGAACTTGGATCTCAGCACTTGGGCTAGATTGCCCAGACAGCCAGTTCTTGGTATCCACCCATCTCTGCCTAACCAGTACCAGCCTTATAGACAGAGCCTGCAGCCCTTAGCTTTGTGTGGGATTACAGACATGCACTGCTGATTGGCCTTTTGACATGGTTGAAGGGGACCCAGACTCAGGCTTTCATGACTGCATGGCTAGCATTTTATCAATTGAGGTATCTTCCTAACCGCTCGTAGTTTGCTCTTAATAACTGTAAGCATATTCCATATACTTAGAAGACAGGAAAAACAAAGCCTTTGTTCAGTTTCTTTTTGTGTTTTGAAGATCTTAATGATTATTTTTTTCCCATTAGACCACGTATAGCAATGGCACATCTTTAATTCCAGCACTTTTGAGGCAGAAGCAAGCAGATCTCTGTGAGTTCTGGGCCAGCCAGGACTATGCAGTGAAAGCTTACCTCAGAAAATGGACCATCCCCCAAACCAACAATAGGGGATAAAAGGTGATTGAGTACTATGTCAGTACCTAAGGGACTGACATAAGGTCCTATACTTACGCTACAGACAGCGCCTGGGAGAGAGGGTCCCCTGAAGGGCCCCGGGAAAGTAGCCTGTCATCATGAAAACTATTAAAAAGATTGTAGAGATAGCCATTGGACCTACGTTGGTCCTTCCTCTTCCTTCTTTTCCTCCAAAAGCAAGTGTTTTGTTCTCAAATGTAATCCATTGGTTCCTGCATTTGAGATCATTGCTTCAGAGAGTAGGTGTGATATTATAAGAAACATTTTAAATTTCTTCCAGATTTCTTACATTGATAAGGAAAGTGTCCATACCTTAATTCAATTTGAAGTCATATAATTACTCTTTTGGAGCACAACTAACCAGTCCAAACTGTTTAGCTCCTGGTTCTACTCTGGGTACCCACGTGAACTCTGTTCTATCCACGATTAAACTATAGTTAAGGTTTAATATTGTTTCTTTATATTCATTTTCTTTTTTCTTGCCTGTCGTTAAGTTAATTGTAAGTCATACTTACAATTCAGTGGTCTTGTGTTGAGTCTGGGACTACACGCCTATAGTCCTTAGCACTCAGACATCTGAGGTAGGAGGCTTGCGAGTTGAAGGCCAGAATGGTGTATCATGCCCCGTTTCAAAGCAAACAAGCTTGAATTTTATTGTTAGACTGCTGAGAAAACCATTGATTATCAGAGCTGTTGTCCTTTTCCCCACAGCTCTGTGTTCCTAGCTCTTCTTTTTGATGAAATGTGTGGCCTGGAAAACTTTCTCTAACTTTGTATGCATTGGCATTACTGCTGTCAGTGGGTAGGTCACGCTGGAACACTCACAGTGGAAGGTTCGGGGCTTGAGCTCACAGGGAGATTGTCTGTCTCGCATGCATGAGGCTCCCGCTTTGATCCACACCACTGGAAAAAAAATTCAAAACCAACCAACCAAAAAGGAAGCAACAGATCTTGAGTCACAGTGATTAGCCCAACTTATTAGGGGACAGTTTAATTTTGTCTCCAGAAAAAAAGAAAAAAAAAAACAGTAACGTTCTGTTGTCTGAGTGAGAAATAGTAACCCTACTTCAGTGATCTAATTTTCCAGTTGATAACATGAATAGCTAGGGGTGGAGAGATGATAGTTCAGTCAGGAAAGTGCCTGCTGTGCAAGCATAAGGCTGAGTTCCCAGCCCCAGCTCCCACATAAAACAGCTGGGGGTGGGGCGCACATCTGTAATTCTTGGACTGGAGGGAGTGAAGACGGGCAGATCTGGGGAGCTCATTGGCCAGCCAGCCTAGCCAATAAGTACACCATGAGCTCAGTGAGAGAACCTGTCTCATAAAATAAGGGAGACAGCAATAGATACCCAATGTTGACCTCTGGCCTACACACAGACACAGACAGACAGACAGACACACACACACACACACACACACACACACACACACACACACCTGAATAGCTAACACATGGTGCCAGTTAAAAGGGACAAATTATATGCTTTCTCTGTCTTGTGGCTACATTGTTTTTCTCCCTGGAAGAAGCCTTGGTTATCGGTTTATTTTATGTGGAGTCTGTATTACACATTGAGGCGTGCATCCAAATTCATCTAAATGCGAGTGTACATTCTTATGCTTCTTGACCTAGCACTATGTATGTCTTAGTGATTTTCCCTATTGATAAATACAAGCAGGCTTCACTCTTGGAGAAAATTGCATCGTGGGACTTCACGGTCATAAGCTGTCTACTGCCACATAGTTTGGCTCCTTTAATCTTTTGCTAATTGAAACAATATATCAGTTAATATTGTACACATGCCATTTTGCACATATGAAAGTATATTTGTAGTTAAAACCCTTCCAAGTGGAAGTACTGTGCCAAAAGACATTGGTATTTAGATTTTTGATAGATAATTGCCACATTGCTTCCCACAGAGGTTCTGGTGATTTATATACCAATTTATATTCTCATTGAGAAGTATGAGAGATGTTCCTCTTTTGTCCTCTTGCCAATGTGCTATTGTCAATTTTTTGGTTGGTGCCTATCTGATAAAAATATCTCATTGTTATTAAAATTGTGTCTGTCCTTGTCTAGACTGTCAACTTCTGGAGAGTTTTATACTCGCACTTTCCCAAGTCCCCAGTTCTTTGAGTGAGTACCAGCTGTGTGCTAATCACTGAGATACATGCTATGCAAACAGAGCTAGTATGCTGAGCATGGCAGACTCTAGTGTGAGGACATGTGTAAACATTATTGTAATACGGTAGGTAGATGCTATAATTGTATTTGTGAGAAAATAACAAGAACAATAGTGAGTCCTCCTGGGCACTGAGCACTGTTCAGACATTGTTGATTGCATTCAAGTTTCATCTACATTTCTCTTATGAGTACAGTCAAGCATCTTTTTATATGGTTGAGTTATTTGTTCCCCCTCTGTGAGCTGTCCTTTGCAATTTTGTTGGATTATTGATCTTTTTGCTGCTACTTTGTAGAAGGAGTTCTCTTTATGTAGCAGGTAATATGCTCCCAGTTTCTCTCTTGCCTTAGTTGATGAACTTTGTTTTTGCTTTTGCTGTGTTGTATTTATAGTTTTCTGCCCTTTGTTTTATGGGATCTGGATTCTGTGGTAGAGTGTCCAATTGCCTTTTCCTGCTTGAGATTATAAAAGTCTTCCCTTCAAGTTCTCCTTTAGTGCTTTTAAGATAATGTTTTTAAGAATGAATAAATTCATGGTCACAGTTGAAGGAAGAAAGAATTATTATTTGCTTTAAAAGGGAGACACTATGTGAAGTTTCTTATTCATATTATCTTGTTATCACTCTAAGTAAAATCTGCACCTTGTGAAGGGAGACACTGAGGATGCTTCAGTGAATTAGAGTTATGTCTCCGTGGAGATGACATAGATCTCATGTTGTCTCAGGTTTGGGAGATGAACTTAGCCATCACCACCATCTGTGGATGGTTGCTATACCCATAACACTATAGCTAATTGGCTAGTAATTTGACAAGTATATATTAGAGCCTTCTCCAGCACATCCAAACACCTGGTTGGCATTGACATTGTTTGATACAGTGGTAATGGTCCTGTATGTTTGTCAGGGTATGGACAAGCATAAGGATGCCAGCTGTCACAGAGGAAGTTGTGTTGTACATCTTGGAACAATGTTATCTCTTTATGACACATCTTTGTCCAGTATCTAGCACTGTGCTTTCGTAGCATCCATTCTCACCCTACAGGTCAAGAGCTTCTTGTGTGCCTGTCATTTTCCTGCCCAAGTTAATTCTTGGGAGATAGTACTGTAAGGATATGATATCACAAATACCCAGTTGAAGATTGACATAGTAAAATGGCAGGAGGTATCTTGCTAAATTGGAACTTCTTTGCTTATTAGCATTAAGCTGAAAATGAAATTGGTACATTTATAATTATATGTCAAAGTCCTTTTCTGAGTGGCAGCATATTTTGCAAATATGGGAAAGCCGTTGTGGTATGCGACATCAACATGGTTTCATTATGTAATTTTTAGGGTAAATGTTGAAATGTTTCTAACAAATAACAAATAACAATGTGCCCAATATCCTGTCATATCAAAAACTCATATCTTCTTATATTTACTTAGATGTGTGTGTCTACGGTACACAAGTATGCACATATATATTTCTCTAATGAAACCTGTGTATAAAATCTTTTCTAGCCGGGCGGTGGTGGCGCACGCCTTTAATCCCAGCACTCGGGAGGCAGAGCCAGGCGGATCTCTGTGAGTTCGAGGCCAGCCTGGGCTACCAAGTGAGTTCCAGGAAAGGTGCAAAGCTACACAGAGAAACCCTGTCTCAAAAAACCAAAAAAAAAAAAAAAAATCTTTTCTTTACACACACACACACACACACACACACACACATTTAAAATAAACAGACTCTTTTCCATCCAGCTGAAGCTTTCCCTGTCCTATTGATTTCCCTCTGAGTCCTTGCTGTGTCTCCCCAGGTTTTCTGGGACAACCAGAATTTTATGAGGATGCCAGATGCTGGGAAAGCAGTCTGCATGCAAGGAACACAGTGGCAGGGTGGCTGCTCCTTAGACTTTGATGTGGAGGAAAAAGAACCACGCGTTAGGGAGCAGGGTGCTATTTCTAGGATTCTCTAGCCGTTTGCACTCTTCTCGGTCGGTCAGTGCATTTGGTGGAATGGTTTGTTTTTAGTGATTGCCTCCTATCTCCAACCAGAGGGTAATTTTGAAAAGCGGTTTTCCATGAACTAGAGCAGTGTGTGTTGGGGGTGGTGCACACAGCTGTGATACCACTACTATGTCTGACTCAAAAGGAAGCTTTTCCTTTAGAAAGAAATACACAGAATTGAAGGGAAGGTGACCAATGATGCTTGTTTCCTTCATCCTCTGTTGACCCTGAGCCCTGGGGACCCTGCCCAACCCTGTGTAGCTCTCCTGTTGCAAAGAGAAGTCCTGGAACACATATTCTGAACAGGTTAGTGGGCTGCTGAGCTCCTGAGCACCCCCTGGTGTCTATGGCATGAGCTTGCTCTGTTTGTGTGTTACTGGCGACCAGAGAGAAGGAAATGTTGCAAGCTAGGACAAGGGCTGGGGTGGTGGGGGAGTGAGGATCCATTCAACCGACTGTGTAAGTAAGATGAGACACATCTTGGCTCACCCACTCAATATTCTGCATCTGGCTTAGTGTGACCATCCGTTACCTTAATGTTCATCTCAGAAAGCTTTGCACTGCCTGAGACGAACATTAAAATAGCCAAGTACTTACTTGTCATGTTTGTAGTCTTCTAAGACAAAATATTAGCACATTTAGAATTAAAGATGGTCTTCTTCTGGTTTGAGTGTTCGTGTTGTTCTTTTTAATTGAAATAACCTACAGTGAAGAGGCTTTAGAAGTGTAGTTTGATGAATTGTTTAGTATTTATATGCCTGTGTAACTATCACCTAGACCAAATTATAGAACCTTTTAGCCCTCCCAATAGGCTGCTCGTACCGGTCTCCTCTCTTCATCCTCTACCCTGTGGGAACCTCCCCAAAGATGACCATTGTTTTAAGATCTCTCACCAGTGATTGGTTTTGCCTGTTGATGGACTTTAATGAAATTGTATAGTATGTGACTCTTTTGTGTTTGGGTTCTCACTCAGCATTATTACTGTGTGGTTTATTTGTGGTATTATGTGTAGTTATCTTTGTGTGTATGTGGCGTATGTGTACATATGTGTGAGTGCACACATTTGTGCATGTGGATGGGGTACAGAGGAAGATGTTTGGTGTCTTACTGGTTTACTCTGTCTTATTCCATTGAGACAAGGTCTTCCACTGAATCTGGAGCTAGGCTGGTGACCAGCAAACCCCGGCAATTGTCCAGTTTCCAGCCCATCCCACCCCCAGCCCTGGGCTTCCAGGCTCATGTGGCCACAGTGCCTTTTCCCGTGAGTGCTGGAAATTGGAACCCAGGTCCTCACGCTTGCACAGTAAGTGATCTTACCCACGGAGCCATCTTCCTAGATCTGGTGTGTTTTTTAAAATAGCACTTAACTGATTAGTAATGATAGCAAATAATATTTTACATGATAGCCCCCAATTCATTAATTTTCCTGAAGATACCACTGTGATGTCACATTTAGCATTAGACATCTTTTACTGATGACAAAATGGCTGCTTAGAGATTTGAAGCATTGCTCCCAAGGTCATGCCACTAATCAGTGATGTCAGAACTACTTCTAACTTTCTGCCTCAGAGCGTTCATTCTCTTTGCTCATCATGAAGCCTGTGCCTTACCCTCTGCCATGGATGGTAGAGGACATAATGAGAGAATGAAAAGGATGAGAAGGGGGAGAGTCCCCTCTATTGTGCATTTGGTTGGTGTTTGACCATGTGATATTTTGGTTGAAGACTGAACAAGCAATTTAAAGAGTCAAGCTAGTAACCTTGAGCACCTGAGTACGGTGTAATGGATGGGAGAGGAGAACCAACTAGGTAGCTGGCCACATCCAGGCAGTTCCACTTATTGGAAAGAAGACTATTCATCCAGTTTAGCACCCAGTTGCATACAGATTATGTGTTGGCTCAACAAGGTTGCTTTCTGCAGGTCCCTAAATATGTCATGGAAAAATTCTCACTACATTAACATGGTTGGGGCTGTTTATCCTCTGAATGTGGGTCAGCCATTTCCACTCTGCACAGTCCAGTGCCTCTGGGGAGCAGAGATAATGTGGGGGAGTTCTGCATTTCCTTCTCCTAGGTAGACCTCGGAGGTTCAACCTTGCAGTATTGCTATCTTATTGATAGCCTTAGTTTTACTGTACATGTCCTATTTCCATTGTTAAGGCACCAGATTTGAGGTGAAGAGAATCTGGGTTTCTTTTGCCATCTAAAGAGGTTTGCAGATATCTCTTGTACTGTATTTGAATGGTACTGTCATGGCTAATTAATACATGATGGCATGTGTATATGAATCCTTACAAGCCTTTGTAGCTCATAGTTCTGCACCAGGATGTAGCCTCTACCTCTGAGATAGTAATACCTAGCATTTTAACAAGTGGGCTTAATTGTCACAAAGCTGAGACTGAGAATGTAGGACTATGAATACCCAGCCTGGGGGAAATCCAGAGTCCTGCAACCTTGGCTCAGAACCTCAGAGAGCTCCAGGTGTGGCTGCTCCATCTGGCAGGCAGGAGTTACTTTAGTGCCAAGTGTACCCTCATCTGTAGAAAGGAGTTATTTCATGTGCGTGGTAAAGGACTCTGTAGATTTGAGCCTAGATAATCTATGGTTTATAGGTAGAGGTCCAGTGAATCCTTTAAGCATGCAGAGAAGCTTTGGTCACCTCTGGAGCCTCAGGCAGAATGCTTCCAAGTGCACTCCCTAAGTCATGGTACTGGCTCTTTGGGGGAGGTCAGAGGTGTCCGTGGTGGCTCTGCTTCTTTATACCTTTGTGCCTTAGTTTATTCTTGCATTCTGACTGTCTCAGGAGGAGCAAGGAGAAACATGTATGTGAAAGTACTTTACAAGTCAAGTTGTGTTACTGGGACCTTTATCATCTGATTTTAGAGCATCCTGATAGGAACCTATGATGTCAGAATTTAATGCATCTGCATGGCAAATGGTGCCATGGGGACAGCATGCATCCCAGGTATTTCTAGCTAGAATCAGTCATGGAGACTGACAGCTTACTGTGATTTGAAAAGTTTTTGAATGAAAAAGTTAGGCCTGTGGTCTTTTGGAAGCAACCAGAGATTTCAGAAGGAGGAGGATGACACATCAGACATTTATTTTAGAAATGTCCCTGGTGGGGTTGTGGAGACTAAACTGGGAGACACTGGAGGTAGGTAGACATTGTAATTGAGGCAGAGCTCGGAGAAACATAGCTGAGAGATGAGCCCTGAAGCTAGTCAGCTGCGATTCGCATTCTGCTCATTTAATTAGTTCTCTGGCCGTATTATTCTGTGCCTGGGACTCATGTACAGCTGAGACACTGCTAACTCGGTAAAGCTCGTAGGGTGGGCTTTGGCACATTGTGGACAGCCATTCAAATCTGTCATTTCAACTTTCAGTATGCAACCGGTGATGCTGAGAACATTCACAGTGCCATACAACAGTTAACACTGTTCTCAAAGCCACAAGGAGGAGCTCTATGAATATTAAATAATAACTCCCCATTTCCTTTTTCCTACTCCTAGGTAGCCTCTAACATAGTTCCTCAATTTGCCTATTTTAAAGACCTCATAAAAGTGAAATCATGTATTTGTCCATTTGTGTCTCGCATATTTCACTCAGTGTGTTTTCTGAACTCATCTGTGTTGCATTGTGTATCAGAACTTCATTTTTTAAGGCTGAGTAATATTCCATTGTAGAGATGTAGAACAATCTGTTTACCCATTTATCTGTTCATGAACCTTGCGTTTCTTCCTTATTTTGGGTATTATAAATAATGTGGGAACATTGGCATGCGCCTGTCTGTCTGCATCTCTGCTTTCAGTTCTTTTGTGTAGATTCCTAAGAGTAGAGTTGCTGGGTCCTGTGGTGCTCTTTATTTAACTTTGAGGAACTACTGCACAGTCTTCCACTATTTTGCATTTTCTTCAGCCATACTTCATGTACTCCAAATCCTTATCAGTTCCTGTTCTCTCTCTCTCTCTCTCTCTCTCTCTCTCTCTCTCTCTCTCTCTCTCTCTCTCTCTTTCTCCCTCCCTCCCTCCCTCCCTCCCTCCCCCTCCCTCTCCTTCCCCCCATCCTCCTCCTTCTCCCCCTCTCTCCCTCCCTCCCTCCCTCCCCCTCCCTCTCCCCCTCCTCCTCCTTCTCCCCCTCTTTCCCTCCCCCATCCTCCTCCTTCTCCCCCTCTCTCCCTCCCTCCCTTCCTACTTCTTTAATTTCAAGATATCTTAGTCATTTGAAGGAGTATCTCATTGTGAATTTGATTTCCATTTCCCTAATGACTAATGGCTGAGCTTTTTGTCATGAGTGTATTGGCCATTTGTACTTTAAAGCTTTTGTTTTTATCTTTCTTTTCAAGAAAATAGAGGAAGAATAGAGAGAAACAGAGAGAGGAAGTGGTCAAGGCAGACTGAGGAACTGGCTAGATAGGGGACAAAGCTGACTTTTCCAGCCTGGGTAAGTGGACAGATAATGTGGGGCCAAATAGGGTAGACCTCCTCCTCCTCATGAGAAGGGGTGGTTGGAGGAAGGCATTGGCCTTCCAAAGGCTGCACTGAGCCAAGGCATCATTCAGGTGAGGAGCTTGCAGAGTTCACTGCCTTGTCATGTACCCAGTTTTTTTTTTTCCCCAGAAAGAAGTGAGTTTCTTCTACCTAAGAAACAACTGAAGAACTGTAGTCGAATATGAACAGTCATGGAAGTGGGGGGATGACAAAGGAATGTGGTGTGTCTAAGGCAAGCTTCTGGTGCTGTCTTTCTGTTCTGCTTGCTTCTGGTAGGTTGCTCCTTTACAGCCAGCCTGCTCAAGTTATGCTGCCCAGAGCACCGGGACCACAGCTTCTGAGACTTCTGCTGAGCATTTCTGCACCACAGCCTTTGTTCTCTTTTCACCTCACCCCAGATATGTGCCCTTGATGGTGAATGGTCATGGTGACACCAGGGTCCACTGAATGTCTTGGGATTACTCCCTGGCCAAGGTGATGGCTGTTGTTGGCAACTATTAGAGAAACAAGTGCATTTGGTGGCTTCTCCCCTTGTCTTCAAGAGCCATAGCCGGCTGGCAGCCATCATGGGGCTCAGGCAGACAGTGTTTGCAGATTGTCCCCTCTGATGCCATCTGCCTGTGAGGCTGCAGGAAGCCCCAGCAACTGCTGTTGTAGCAGGTGCTGGGGCTGCTGAGGTGGGTGTCCCTGTACACACACAAACACACATGCATACGCACAGGCACACACCAGCAACTTGGTGTGATATGCAGAGATATGGCTGCTAGTGTGGGGCTCAGGGATGTCAGCTGAAACTCTCAGCCCAGCAAGGCCCCAGCCCAGTTGCTGGTTTCCGGTGGGGCCCTGGTTAAGGAGCAACAGAGGGTGAGGTTGTTGTGAAGAAAGCTAGCGATTGGCTTAGGGGTGGAGGCAATGTGTTTGACAAGCATTTGTTGTTTTCTTTCCACCTCAGCCTTCTGACTCATTTTGTAGAGGAGACCAACCTCCATTTCTTACCCTGCTGTTTTTTAAAGCACACAAGCCTTATCTGTGAGTCCTTCCTGCCATGCAGGCTTCAGGTCTGGCTTCCCAAGCTTTGATTTTGTACCTAAGTTAGTGTGATCATGGGCTCAGAGAAGCACAGATATGATTTTGCTGGGTTTGGAAGAATTCCTGTGTATAGACCTGTATTTGTGTTACTTAGTATCATTTTAGGCTATTAATGATTTTGCAAAGAATTATCCAAGTTATTAAAGCAATATAAAGTATATGTTGAGTATTCCTTATCCAAAGTGCTTGGGACTAGAACCATTTCAGTTTTAGGATTGGAGGGGAAGCCTTTGCATTTACCTAATGAGATGTCCTACAGTTACATTCCAAATCTAAACACAAAATTTGTTTCATATGTACACATAAACTGAAAGTAATTTTATACACATTCTCAGTGTACCTCTGTCTTATCTGTGATCTACTGCATGGGATCAGGTGTGGAAATTGCCACTTGTGGCATCAGGCCAGTGCTCCAAAAGTTTGGTGTTTGGAGCAGTTCATGTTTTATGTTAGGAACATTCAGCCTGTGACTAAATCATGCATTGGGTTTAAAAGATTCAGCTCGAGCTCTCCTCTCCTCCCCTCTCTGTGTATGCACACACATGTGAAATGTGGACACCAGAGGAGGATGCTTGTGTCCTGCTCTATCATTCTGTCTTAGTCTTTTGATATAGAGTGGTGGTTCTCAACCCATGGGTTGCAACTCCTTTGGGAGGTCACATAACAGATATCCTGCATATCAATATTTACATTACACTTCATAACAGTAGCAAAATGATAGGTATAAAGTAACAGTAAAATAGTTTTATGGTTGGGGGTCAGCACAACACGAAGAACTGTATTAAAGGGTCACAGCATTAGGAAGGTTAAGAAGCACTGCTCTAGGGTCTCTCATGGAACCTGGTGCTAGGCTGGTGGCCAGCCAGTCCTGGCAGTTGTCCTCTCTGCCCCACCCCCCCGACGTTACTGTAGTTATTGGTGCATATGCAATAGCAGCAGGCTTTTTACCTGGGTGCTGGGGAGTCTAGCTCAGGTGTTCATGTTTGCACGGAAAGGACCCTTACACACTGAGCCATTGCCTCAGACTCAAGATCCAGATCTTTAAAATTGCATCGATCGATCGATCGATCGATCGATTGGTTATATGGAGGTCTGAAGACAACTTTCTAGAATTGGTTCTCTTCTTTCACCATGTGGGTCCCAGGAGTTGAAGTCAGGTCATTTAGCAAGTTCCTTCATCCACTGAGCCATCTTGCTGCTCCCAAGAGCCAAATCTTAAATGAATTTTGGTAGAAGTCCACCTAGCTGAAGGCCAGCGGACACTTACTATGAAAGGTTGGATGTTTCAGGCTTTGTCTCTGTAGCATCTCCTCAACTCTGGAATTGGGGCATCAAACCAGTCATAAAATACACATGAATGCATTTGTGTTCTAATGAAATTTTATTTACAAACTAGCATGATGGGCTGGAGTTTGCTGACCTAAAATGATAGTCATTATTTTTTTCTGTCATTTAGCTCTTATCCCCTTTGTTTGGTCAAGAATTCAAAAGCTAGAGGAACTCGAGAACTACAAATGCATTTAAATCATCTTTTGAGTTTAGTATAATTACGAGCATAGTGGTGATTTGCAGATGTAGTTTTTCTAAACCTTTGTTGAGAAGAATAGAAATCAAAGCTTTTGAAGTGGGGCATGTGCTTGGCTGGAGCTTGTCATAGTTGAAAAAAGTAAAAGAAGCCATAATTTAGAGTTATATGGTGGTGCTTATATTTCAGTCAGTCTCTTGATGTTCACATGGAATGGCCCCAGTCATATAAGGTAACCTTACTATACTGGGCACTATTCTATTTTATAGGACTAGGTGTTTAATGAATATAAGAAAGAAACTACACAAATTCAGACAATGGTATTTGTCAAATATTGTGTTGTGCCTATGTGGCATTATTATTGTTCATTTCCAGAGGGATGAAGAGGCACCCCAAAACTTCAAACTATAAATACTCTCTTCCCTTTCTATATCCTAACAGGAAATAAAGAAAGATATGAAGAAAGACCCTCTCGCCAACAAAGCTCCAGAGAAGCCCATGCATGATGTAGCCAGTGGAAACGCTTTGCTGTCTTCTGAAACCATTTTAAGAACCAATAAGCGAGGTATGGCAAAGGGGGGACCTTTCTCCCTTGCACGTGGGCGAATCTGGAAACCCATGTATGTATGATGTCAAATTGAGCATTGCTGAAAAGTTGAGGAATTTGTCTTTCTGATTTTCAGTATAAATTTTGTACACACACCACACCACACCCCCACACCCCCACACCCCCCACACCCCCCACACCCCTAGTAACTCTGTAGGAAAAAGAACTAATAAAATCTTTCAGAGAAAAGTTGAGCAAACTTGTAAATGATTTATCAAGGGGTTTAGCTTCAACCTTCCTACCTATTTGTGTGGATGAAAGGTGAGTTGAGAGAACAGTAAGGTACAGGCTGATCTGAGATGTCTGCTCCTACTCTCCTTTGAATCAAAGTAGACTCCGTTACTGTCTATCTTGCTAACTGCACAGCTCCCCAACAAGGACCCTGCCTCCCTGTGTTTGTAATAAGATTGTTCAAAGACATAGCTAGTGCATCATCTGGCCCAGAAACCTTTAACAGTCACAGGCTTGTTTTCCTTCTTTTGAGACCTCAAGTCACTTTCAGTACGAGCTTATGAAAACTGCTTCGTTTACCATCTGCCCTGGTCAGAACTGTTTTTTGAATGATGTGAGAGAGAACCTAAGATTCCAGAGAGGACCCTAATCAGTTCTGGACTGTGGGCACACTTGGTACTTTTAGCACTTCCTGACCTAGGGTCAACCAGGGCCCACAGTGAGCTGAGCATGCCCAGACAAGGTCAGACTTCAGCTGCTCTTTTTCTGGGCTCATTGCGTCCTTCAAAGGGAATTGAGAGCCGTTCAAAACCAGCAGGAAGAAATGTATTAGCAAAGGGTCCCATTAACAAGGGGAAAAAAGAGGCAAGTTTACATAACCACAGGGAAGAACAGCTAATCTTTCATAAAATTTACACAGCATGAGAATTTGTCCAATAAACTGCCCATTGATCCTACTTCTGGTAACATTGGCTTTGTGTCTCTCTTCCTTCCTGCCTCTTCTACTGCCCCTTCCAGCTGCTCTGGGGTCCATTTCCTATTTTGAATTATTCACATGAAATATTGGCTAGCGGCCCAAGTTGGTTAGCAGCCATAGGATTTTCTTTCTTTCCCTTCTTCTTCCTTCTTCTATTAACTCTCACTGTATCAAAATTGGGGATTTCCCCTTTTAAGAATTTAGCTTATGTTTCTGTAAAACTATAATCTTTGCAAAGTGCTTCCTGAATTCTTTAAGGAAAAAAAAATGTTTTTTTTTGAGACAGAGTCCCACATAGTTCCGACTGGCCTTAAATTTAGCCCAGGCTAGTTTTGAACGTTTAATCCTCTTGCCTCACTCTCCCAAGTGCTGGCAAGACACCATGTCTGGCCTGAGCTGACATGCTCAGCTCTCCATTCCATTCTTGCATATAGATTCCCCAAGTCCAGAGGAGACTTTGACTTTGGATTTAAGAGTTGGAATCTAGTGAGTCTTCTTTCTGGCTTCTGGAAGCCGTCCCCTTCAGATGGCTCTTCTCAAGTCCAGCCATTCCATACACAGTGACCAGTAGCAAGGTCTTTCTGGTCAGCCCCACTATTTTATAAAGTCAATAAGAGACTTAATTAATTTCAGAAGAGAAGGAATTAATTAAGGCAAAGAATGAAGGTAATTATGTGCATGGGTTCAATGAAATTATCTGAGAACTTTAAGTCAACGAAAGAATAAAACTTTTTAGATAATTGTTTCTTTAGAACTGAAACTCTGGCCTTTAAGTTCCCCAAATGGAATTTCTTATTCACCAGAAAAATGAATTCCAAAGGGTAGTTTACTTGACTGTTTTAAGCCTTCTACCTTAGGCTACAGCCAGATTAAGACCAGGCTTTGATAGTTGGGACTTTTCTATGCTAAATGCCAGGAACTGTGAGACTTGAACAAGCAAAGGCATCCTGTAACTGGGAAGCCTGTAACAGCTGTCTCCGTTCTGTTCCAGGCTTCCCACTGACCTACTGGGTCACCTGGGCCAAACATCAGTTCCCAGCTGAAGGGAAGCATTGTGCACCAGTATGGGTGCTTTTTGGTCCTCCCCCACCGCATTAAGACTAACAGTATGTTGCCCCTCCTTATAATAATCAGTGTGTGTGGTGGAGACTGATTGGCCTTGTCAGGCCAGATAAATAGTTCATTGTACTGATCTCAAAAGCTACATTTCTTTCCCACTCAAAATCAATAATAATAAAAAAAAACACACCCCTCCCCCTCAAAGCAAAAATCAGAAGCTAAAATCTGTGGGAGGTTTTTCTAGTTCCCCCTAAACACTTGTGTAAGTTTTTCGAGTTCTTGAAGTCCACCCTTCCCCTTTTGTTTCCATCAAGCTTTGTCCTTAAAGCCTTTAGGATGCTGTGCTCTGTCAGTATCTTTATAGCTATGATTAAGGGAGGAACTTGTTCTTAGGGTTTGAAAATCTCTTTGGATTTGCTAATGTGGGATTTTTCTTCAGGTATGTGAGTCTACCCTGTAATCCCACCTTGGAACCCTGTGAAAATTTTAGCAGAAACACAAATTCCCTTCAACCTAGTCAAAGATGGCAGGGCTCTTTTCTTTCTGTGTGAGCCTTGTCATTTAATTCAGGCCTGGAATCGGTTTAATGAAGAAAGAGTCCATTCTATTCTGGCCCTGACTCTGAACTTGAGCCACGTCACTGGGGCCTGAGCTCAAGACAGCCTTAGCTGAAGGAGTTTACCCAGTTATATCTAGCTGTTACTACATTTTGTGACATGCCTCACTTGGTGACAGTCCAGTTGTGACATTCAAAGTTTCTAAGGCTGATTTATGGAGGGACAGGAATGACTCTTTGGGTCTATTGTTCGAGAAGAAGAAGAACAATGCAGCTGAAGTTCAGAGAGAAAGCCAGTCATCCCAGCTGGCTTGAGAGCCTGAGTCAGCTGCCCATCTGGGGTACTGCAATGTCAGGCAGGTGTACCTACCTCTTGGTCACAGTGACAGAACTTTGGGCCCAGACAAAACTACTTGAAAGTGACTTCTTATTTTGTAATCTCTTTTCCATTAAACCCATACAGAAGAATGATGGGCCCTGCTAAATTGGAACATGAATGGGTAAAGGGAATGTTCCTTAAAAATGTTCAAAAACATGGGTTGAGAAGCAAAATTGAATAAAATGAAGTTTTAACAGTTACTAGCGAATATGTTTTTAAAGATGAGCACTTGGTTTTGTCTATCTGAATGCTCTTTTCTACTTCAATTCAAAACAAAACAAAAACCATTTGCTTTCATCTGTAGAAGGAATTCCTGATGAACTCTGTCCACATGACAGATTGCATATGTAGACTCTAGTTCATATTCACTGGCCTGGGTGAAGACCCAGTTTTATGCCAGGGTTCTGGCCTCCATCATTAACAGGCCGCAGGGGAAAACTGTGCCTCAAAATCCTCCTCCTTGCTGCCTGTGATTTTGGACATTGTTCCTTTTTTTTTTTTTTTTTTTTTTTAACTTTTTGGTGAACACCAGTGAACACTCTCTAGCGTGTGTTCATTTACATGCCCACTATGCACCCGACCCCGTGCCTGGGCTGCTACAAAGACTAGCAAAGCAGCAGGCAGTCCCACCTGTAAGCACTCCAGGCTGGGTGCCACATGGGAGACACTGAGAAAGCCCTGGCCATTCCTCACATCTTTCTAAAGAACAGGTGGGGTATATCTCTTACTTACTTTTGTCATTCTTAATGTCAAGCCACTCGGTGGGTTTCTGGTTGGCTTTATGTGTCCTTGTTTCTATTTCCAGTTTATCATGAATTCAGTGTTTGGTAAGTGTCTATTGTATTTTGTGCATTTCTTATTCTTTGCTATTACTACTGTAATTGTTATGCTCTCCTGATACAAACTCTGTTTTATAATCATCTTTTTAAGCCGCTCTGCTACTTTGGCATCTGCCTTCTGAAAGATAAACTGCTTCTTACCATCTTTATTTAAGGTTATGCATTTGCACTTTAGTACCCCTTCCAGAGATAAATGCTGAACGACCTGACAGTTTTAAAGATGTTATTGGTAACAGGTCTAGCTCTGATGCTGTGAGGTGAGCTCATCTGTCTCACATGAGATTCTGGTTAGGATGGGGGCAGGGCTGCTCCCTGATCTGGTATGTGGATCTGACTTTATGGAACATTGCTCTGTGGGTTCTGCTCTGATACATTTAATCTTTTTGACAGATCTGACTCAAAAGCCTTCCTTAATGGAAGGACCCATAAACTCTCTGCCTCTGGTGACACACTGTTGCTTTAGAAATCAGCATGGGAACCTTCAGTTTCATATGCATGTGGATGGGCGCTGCTTGCATGTCCTTGACGTTCATGTGGGCCTCAGATTTGCCACACGGAAGTGCTCTCCATTTGGGACTACCACCTGTAGCTCTCCAGCAAATTGAACTTGTATCAGCAGTGGTCATTCCAGTCCCTAAACAGATCTGGCCAAGTGACCACTCTCCCCTGTCACTTTTTTTCCCGAAAGGGAAATGTAATCTTTTTTTAAACTTCCACTTTTTTTTATCATTTACCTTGGCTGCCTGGGGTAATATACCAAGGTGTCCATTGGACTGATTCATGAGACTTTGGGAGAGGGTTAGAGCATGTGCATATGTGTGTAAATATGCATACGCTAGCATGGAAAGCACATCATGGCTCAGAGACTCAATGGCATGGAAAAATAGTTTTTGAGACAGGCTTGACTCAAGTTCACTAGAGATTCCTTTGTCTCCGCCTCCTGAATGCTTGGATTACAAGCATGTTCCATCATGCCTGGCTGGTGGCGTGGATCTTGAAGGTCTTGGGTTCTTTGTTGGAAATTATCTGTAAGCAAAGGATACAAAAAGTGCATCCTTAATAAAGAAAATGTGAGTTTGGGGATTTAGCTCAGTGGTAGAATGCTTAAAGCTGGATTCTGTCCTCAGCTTTGGGAAACAACAAAACCAAACCAGACCAGACAGAGTAACTCATTTGGCTCCTGGTAATCTGTTATTAAGGTCTAGGCAGAACCTGGGGCTTTGCTGGTAGAACAAGGCTTTTTTCCTTTCAAATGTGCATTTCCCTGTGGCTGACTAGGTATCTGAAAATGTGCCATTTCGGGTCAGACTGCCCTTGGAGTTTTTAAATCCGCTGTTGATTTTCCCTGGAGAACTGGCGTCCATGGACTGACAGAAGGTAGAGCTATTGTGTGGAAGGTATTGGTTATCACCAGAGCTGATCTTTCCCAAGGGAAATGAGAACTTGGAAGTAAGGGAGTAGGAAAGAGAGTCACTTCATAAACATGCACATCTGATATATATATTTATATATATATATATATATATATATATATATATATATATATATATATATATATATATATAAAATCTGTGTATGCATTTACAGTCTTTTTCCAGAGGTCTTCATTCTGATACCTTTTAACTGCTAGCCCTGGCCGTATTTCTGGGATGCTTTTGTGGGAGCCTCTGTTAGGTTGATGACAGAGAATCTGTTGCCCTTGCTCACTCATTATTGTGTAGTACTACAAGTCCAGCCTAGGGGTACAACTGGAGAAAGGGATAGAAAGAAGCTCTGCGGAGGATTGTTGCTATTACACGACTTCTGTGCAAGTCAATG
Source organism: Peromyscus eremicus (assembly GCF_949786415.1). Lineage (NCBI taxonomy): Eukaryota > Metazoa > Chordata > Mammalia > Rodentia > Cricetidae > Peromyscus > Peromyscus eremicus. The sequence continues at coordinate 29,307,511 of NC_081439.1, read as the reverse complement.
ACAAAATTGTTATTTTGATTTTTTTCTTCTATTATATATCCCCCTTTAACCCCTGTGTCCTGTCCCCAGGGCATTAACACTACAAAGAGTAATAGCTATTCCACCGCACTCATACTGGGTTTCTACCCAAGTCAGTCTCTAGAAGACATTTGATATGGGTTTGAAGTGGTGGCTCCACCTGGTGGCTTTTCTAGGAAACATCTCTTCTTGGTCACCTTTGAGGATGCCTTTGACTTCCCCGACTCAGTGTTCTCATTTTTTCCACCTCAGACCCACAGCTTCTCACAGTCTGTAAACATTCCTTTCGGCCCCCTGCTTTCCTGTCTAAAATTTGCTAATTGGACTCATAGAATCTGGTTCACGATCCTTGTTCTACCTGCGATACCCCCCCACTAACCAAGATTTTTTTCAATTAAGAATTATATATAGTCAGGTAGTGGTGGCATACCCCTTTAATCCCAGCATCTGGGAGGCAGAGGAAGGTGGGTCTCTGAGTTCGCGGCCAGCCTGCTTTCTAGAGTGTCAAATATGACATGCATGTATATACTGATCAGGATTCTTGATAAAATTTGTTTCTTTGTTTTGAAATAAGGTCTCCCACTGTATTTCAAGCTGGCCTAGAACTCACTGTGTGGCTCAGCAGGATTCGAACTTATGACAGTCCTGCTCCCTCAGCCTCCCAAGTGCTAGCATTACAGGTGTGAGCCATCACACCCAGCTCTTGTTGATAACTATTAAAAACCAGAGACACCTATAGGCATGAGTTTAGGTATAGATATTAATTTGGACAAAGCGAAGAACCATGCTGCTGAAATCCCTGTAGGTGAGCCAAAGTCTCACCTCATAGCTCCAAGTACTCTTAATTACTTCTTCATATCTTGTTGAAGCTGTGTTTCCTCCACGGAGCAATATTTTTTATTACTTGTGTTGTTTTCAGTTGCCAGCAGGTGATAAAAACAAACGGCCAGCTGTCTCTGCTGGCCTTGTGTTGGCTTGTAAATTGTGAGTGCAGCCTCTTCTTGCCTGGTTCGAATCGTCCCAACTTGGGATATTACTGACCATGATTATTTTGATAAGTTAAAATGTCTGCTTTTAAATCTCATTTTTTTTTTTTTTTAGTTTTGTTAGTAAAATTGCTGATGTGCCTTATTTCAGCTGTACCTGTGGATTAGTCTGGGAATTAGTCACTATTTATAACAGTTCCTGTGGGAAAATGCATTTAGAGTTCCCAACTGTCTTAGTTTGGGTTTTCTATTGCTGTGAAGAGACTCCATGACCACAGTAACTTTTATAAGGAAAACATTTAATTGAGCTTGTAGCTTACAATTCCAGAGGTTCAGTGCATTATCATCATGGCGGGGAGCATGGTGACATGCAGGCAGATGTGGTGTTGGAGCTGAGAGTTCTACATCTTGCAGGCAATGGAAAGTCGACTGGCTCTCACACTGAGTGAAGCTTGAGAAAAGAGACCTCAAAGCCCGCCCCCACAGTGACACACTTCCGCTAACAAGGCCACACCTCCTAATAGTGCCACTCCCTTTGGGGGCTGTTTTCTTTCAAACCATCTCATCAACCCTCTGCAGAAAGCACAACATATGCATATAACTTCCTGTTTGATTTTATCATATTTCTGGCAATGAAGCCTTAGCCTGGAAAAGTCAGGGTCTATGTCACTGGGCACAGCTGAAGTTTGCTCTTCAGAGGAGCTGACAATTCCCAATGCTATAGAGTGCTGAAACTGACATAATCCAGTCCATACATTGTGCTCTGAGGACAGGTCTGGCTTACATTATATTGTGCCATCATATAGAGTCCTTAGTTTTCCTAGACCTGAGTACTCTTGTTTGTCTGAATAAGCTGTGTTAGAACTGGAAATGTGTCTCCAACAGTGAGCATGAGGATCAGAGTTTGGATTCCTAGCACCCGTGTAACAGCAGGGCATGGTGGTACACGCCTGTAATTCCAGTGCTGGAGAAAGAAGGATTTCTGGGGCTTGCTGGCCAGTCAGTCTAGCTGAATCAGGGCGCTCCAGGTCCCATGAGAGATGCTGTTTCAAAAAGCAATGTAGAGTTGAGTGTGGTAGCACCTGCCTTTAATCCTAGCACCCCTGAGGAAGAGGCAGGCGAATTTATATTAGTTTGAGGGTCACTTGGTTCACATAGTGAGTTCCAGGTCAGTCAGGGATACACAGATCCTGTCTCAAACAAGCAAACAAGGTAGAGAGGTGATAAAGGATAATACTTGATGTTGACCTCCAGCCTCCATATACATGTGCACACAGGTGCATGTGTACCTGCATGCACACACATGCACGCGCGCGTGCACGCGCACACACACACACACACACACATCAGCTGTGTTGTAAAATGTAGTACTCTTGTGTATTTCTATCTGCTAGGGAGGCAACCTTGCAACAAGTATGACATATTCAGATAGAAACCAGGCTAGCATTTCCAGTGTGTGTTGTGTAGAGTTGCAGCCCTAGGAAATGCTTCACAAGAGAGGCATGAGATGAGATAGATGTACAAAGAGAGGGAGGAAATTACCTCTCTGATTGTATTTCAGCTGTAGTACTAGCACCCTCTTAAGGACTGACAAACACATTAATGTATTCCATCCTCTCAGATGTCCCGTGGTAAGGAAACCTGCTTATCTGTGATTGTTTTTCTGAGTACTAGCTGGGACTCCGCTTTGAGATATGCTGGACTCCCATATGCAGGCCAAGGGCTTTGCTAAGGGTCTGTAAGCCAAGACCTGGTGAATTTTAAGTCTGAGTGGAGAAGAGAGGAGTGGCTGACGGCGCTCCTAAAGCTGGTGGCCATGAAACCAGAGATAGATGTCACTTGGGGGACAGTCTCTGAATGTGAAACTAGGAGCTCAGTGTTTGGGCTTTGCAAGTGACAAGCTGAAAGGAACCTGTCCCTAGTCCCCCAGTAATGTCTTGGGTCCTTGTGTCTGAGAAGGTGTTTGTAGGCTGGGCTTTGGCCTGAGAATTGGATTGAGAAAGGCCTGACCTAGTGATCTGTGAGCTTGGTCATTCCAGCCTACCTAAGACTAGTGTCAGCATCGAACTGAAAGTCCAGGGTGCTTTGTATAATCATTCAGGCCCATACTAGCTGTATATCTCATTACTTTCATCTTTTGCTTCAATGGAAAGAAAATCATGGGTTTTCTTGGTACCATTAAACCCCTGAGTGTACACGACAAATAGCTTTGTTCAATCCCTACCTATTTGTGAAAGAGGCTTCCATTTTGAATTTAGATAATAAATCCACATGTGATTCTATGCGGTGTAGATGTAATTCAGTGTAGATGTAGCCAACGGTTTTATCAGACAGAAAACACAGAGCCGATTCAGAGAAGAAAGCCAAGAGGTCAGAGCCAAGAGCCTCACCCTTCCTGATTCAGGGATCCTCCTCAGCCAAGAGAGCTCTCCGAAAGAGAAGCCCTCCTTCCTGTGTGTCTGTCTCTCAAGTCTCTCTGTTCTGACTTCTGATTGGTTGTCAACCCAATCATGTGACTGCCTTGTCACTGCCTGTATGTACTGCCCTCCAGGTCCTTAAAGGCGTACACCACCACTGCCACGCACTTGCTATGGCTCTAATAGCTCTGACCCCAGGCAACTTTATTTATTAATATAAAATACCACCACATTTCCCCTTTTCTAATTTAATAAAAAGAAAAAAAAAGAAAAAGGTTATAACTAACAAAAGAAAAACTACATACAAAAGTACAATAACTATATACAATGTCTAAATAATTTCTAGTCCATTTGTATTTGACAAATTCAGAGAAAATAATTTCATTATTTATCTTATTTTGTTAAGTCCAAAATGTATCTAATTCACTTTCTATCCTAATTAATCTTCAACTATAACTAACTAATCTTCAACTATAACTAACTAACTTTCAACTATAACTAACTAATCTTCAACTATAACTAACTAACTTTCATTTCTTTATATCCTAATAGTTGGTAATAATAACATTCAAGGATCAGAAAATTGCATTGTTAAATGAACGGTATAAGTACAATTAGAAATATACATATAGCATTTTCTAACAATATCAATTCCAATATATATAACTTGTATACAGTATAAAACAATCCAATCCAATGTAAAATACTTAAAACTAGTAATTGTCTTTTTCTTTCTTTCTTTCTTTCTTTCTTTCTTTCTTTCTTTCTTTCTTTCTTTTTTTTTTAAATAAAGCCCACATAAGCAGCCTTTGAGAAGTTCTAAAATCATACAGTTACTAAAGTGATGGGAGGTCATTGGTATATAGATCTACGTACAGATGTGACAGGCAAGTACACAGAGTGCATCTGCCTGGGGGCCCTAAAGGCTACCCCTTAGATCTGGAAGAGTGACCTTTGTTAAGCTCTGAGTGGAGGCCTCATTTCTACAGAGACTTTTTTTTCTGGAAGGAGAGGGAGTAGATCAAGGAGGAGTGATTAGATGGGGTAGGCAGTATGTAAGCGTCGGCCACATTTGTTGTCTCGTGTGGGAGCAACAGCTAGCCTCAGTAGGTCCTGGAGTAGGGGCATTTTCTTCTACTTCCTACCTACTGACCTATCATCACAGCCTACTCATCACACATCTCCTTGATGCCTTCTGCAGCCTCAGTTTAGTCTTTGGACTCTTGGAATTTTGTTCTTGGGAAGCCTTGAGGCAGGTGTGCCCAATGAAGACATTTCACGTCCTGTGTTGCTAACCCATGGCAGGCAGGCAGCAGCGTGCCCAGCTGCAGTGCCCATAGTTTTCCCATGAGAAAACAGTAAGAGAGCAGCCAGCAGCTTCCCTCATGTGTTCCTGTGCGTGAGAAAGAGTGTGGGCAGGGATGGAGTGCGATGGGACTGGCCTGCATTTCATCTGTGAGTCTAGCAGCAGGGCCTTGTTGCAGAGTGGCTGTTGGAAGGCCCCACACTCTATTCCTGCGGCACCTGCAGTGTCTGTGGAACTTGAGACAGGTTACATACTTCATCTGTTTTCCAGTTGTTCCATCATTAAACCAAAGCTACGACTCTTTGTTAATTCCCTGGACAATTGTGAGTATTAAAAGTAAGGGAAGAGAATAGGTGTTAGGCCGCAGAGATAGCTCAGCCAATAATGCATCTGCCTCGCAAGCACAAGGACCTGATTTCAGTGCCCAGAACCCATGTAGAACAGCTTGGTATGGCGGCATGCACTTTTAATACCAGTGCTGGGGAAAGAGAGACACGTGGAATCCTGGGGCTCGTTGGCTAGCCAGCCTAATCTACTTGAAAAGTCCCATGCTGGTAAGCATTCCAGACCTGTTTATAAAACAAGGTGGCTGGTACCTGAGGAATATTCTCGAGGTTATCCTCTGGCCTCCACGTACATGAACTCCACATGAACTCACATGAAAGCACATATACATACACTCATGGAGAGAGAGAGAGAGAGAGAGAGAGAGAATATGAATAGATATTGGGATGAGGAGAGGCCATGAACTAAGGTGCAATCACTGAATAGATGGTGTAGTCATTACTAAACATGATAAACTGCTAGTAAGTCTCCCAGGATGTTGGGGAAAAATTAGAGATTTATGAAAAATAGTAATTGAGTGTTCTTTCCACAAAGCAGCCAGTCATCAGATGCACATGGAACGTTCTCCAGGATGGACCAGATGCTTGGCTGTAAAAGAAATCTCAATAAACTTGAAAAAAAAATCAGATCATGCCAGGCATGTTGTCTGACCATAATAGAATTAAATTATAAATCAACAACAGAAGGAAATTGGGGAAATTCGCAAATCTATGGAAATTAAACAGAATATTTCTGAATAACCAATGAGTCAAAGAATTCACCAATTCTAAAATACTTTGAAATGAACAAAATGAAGATAACATAAAAATGAATTGCCTGCAGTTTACAGTTGTTAATATCTGTATTTAAAAAGAAGGCATCCTGAATACACAACCTAACTTTGTACTTTAAAGAGTGAGGAGAGGAAGCCAAAATGAACAGGCAGAAAGAAGAGCAAAGATTCCAGTGGAAAGGAATGAAATAGAGACTAGGAAAAAAAACATAAAAATCAACCGAAGCCGGGCGGTGGTGGCGCACGCCTTTAATCCCAGCACTCGGGAGGCAGAGGCAGGTGGATCTCTGTGAGTTCGAGGCCAGCCTGGGCTACCAAGTGAGTTCCAGGAGAGGCGCAAAGCTACACAGAGAAACCCTGTCTCGAAAAACCAAAAAAAAAAAAAAAAAAAAAAAAAAAAAAATCAACCGAGCAGGAGTTGGTTCTTAGCTGGGTATGGTGGCTCACATCTGTAATCTTCGTACTTAGTAAGTGGAGCCAGGCAAATCAGGGATTCAGGGTTATCCTGGGCTACATAGTTTGAGTTTAAGGCTGCCTCAAATATATGAGATCAAACAAAACATACACAAAAAGGTTGGTTCTGTGGAATGGTTGACTTGATCAACATTTAATTACAGTGATCAAGAAAGATTTAAATCCCCATATGAGAAATTAAAGTCTTAGGAAACATGCAAAGGGTTATAAGGGAATATTATGAGCAATTGGTACATTATTGATGGAACTATAAAATGGTATAGCCATTTTGGAAAAAATAGTTTTGCAGTTCCACAAACTTGTAGTTTCTATGTAATCCAGAAATTGATTCCCAGGAAAACTGAGAACATACATGTCCATATATACATTGTACTTGATTATTCCTAGCAGCATTATTCATAATAATCCCCAAGTAGAAACAACACAGATGTTCAGCAGCTGATGAATGAATGAATGAACAAACTTTGGTCCATCTATACAGTGGAATATTATTAGACCATCATTATGAATGAAGTACCTGGTACATACTAAAGCATGGATGAACCTCCAAAAGCTGATGCTGAATGAAGGAAGCCACACACACAGGACCACATGTTATTTGATTTCATTTATGTGAACTACCCAGAATAAACAGATTCCTAGAGACAGAAAGTTGATTAATATTTGCCTAGACCTTGGGGATGGGCATGAGAGCACCTGCTAATGAACATGAGGTTTCATTTGGGGATGATGGAAATGGTCCAAAATTAGACTGGTGGGTTGGCTGTATCATCCTGTGAATATGTAAAACCCATTTAATTATATACTTGAAAAGGGTGAATTTTTATGTTACATAAATTATATCTCAATGAAGCTGTTAAAACAGAAAATCAACACATAAAGTGGTGTTAAATGCAGTTCCTTAGTGGTTCCTGGCTGTCTCTCTGCCTTTTTTATTTTCCATACTGCTACTCCCCATCCCCCCAGCTGAGGGACACGGTATGCCATTTCTTTTATTTAAGTTTTTAAAATAATATATTTCTCAGGGAGGCTTTATATTTTTTTATTCAATCAGTTGCCTAGGAGATAGTGAGTCTGGGGGATCAAAATGACACTGTTTTGCTAGAGATGACCTAAATATTAGATAATCGATTCGAGAAGGGCAGAGAACTGACTGTGGCCTCCTATTGTTCATTTCTTGAGAGAGAAAAAATGAGATTGCCTGTAAATCAAAAGGCAAAGCTCTTATATTCTCCATTCAGAGCTTCCTGGAGAGAGCCTGTGTTGGAAAGGCAAGAATCCCATTTACGTTTCCAATTTGTCTTGCCATTGTTACTAACTCTGTTGGCTATTTTTGCTCATAAGTTTTTATCTGCAGCGCTGATGATTTCTTTAGGGAAGATGCTTAGATGTGGAATTACCAGACCAAACTGTGCATTCATTCTAGGGAACTTTGATCCATTGTTATCGGGTTCATTTCCTGATGCTTGCAACTGTTCTACACCCCCACTGGAAGCAGGGGATGCTTTGTAATGTTTTAAGCTTGAATTTTTCTAATTGTGAGAGTGTTTGAATATTTTTGTTTCTGTCATTCATTAGTAGTCTTTGCTATTTATATAAAGATCTATTTTTCTTAATAGTGTATTATCCCTTTGTCCTTCATGACTCATTTTTCTTCCTACTTTGATTACTTCTTCATTTTTTCCATTTATTTTAATATATAGAAACACTACATTTCTATACAATTAATGTATAGAAGCATTCATATAGATTGTGTATTGATACTTCGTAGTTCTTCTAAATTCTCAGCTATTTTTGTACTAGCTTCATTTTAATTTCAAATTTTTATCTGCATAGAATATTCAATATATGGCATTGCTATACAAATTGATTATTAATTTGAAATGGACACTTTTCAAGGATAATTTGTAAAACAGTACAGCTCTTCCCCAAGTATTTTTGATATTTCATTTATTATATACTGTTATTTCCCTGGACCTATAGTTTATTGCCCTTAATTTGTCTCAACATTCTTGCATCACCGTAGTTAATTGTGTGGCTTTATAATACATCTTAATATGTAGCATAACAAGGTTTTATCTTTTCTTTTATCACTCCCCACTTGGAAAAAATGTTTTATCTTGGGCTAGGAAGATGGCTTGTCAGTAAAGTGAGGACCTGAGTTTAATCCTGAAAATCCAAGTTTTAAAAAAATCCACTTGTGGTTGCATGCACTTGTAATCCTCGTGTTGGGGAGGCAGAAATAGGTAGATCCCTCTGGGATCTCTGGCCAACCAGTCTAGCCTAGTTGGTTCCTTCCAGGCTGTTGACAGACCTTTCCTGACAAAAACAAGGTTAACTTCCTCCATATACATAGGTGCACATGTAAGCCTGTGCATGCCCACGAGCATGCATGTGCACACACACACACACACACACACACACACACACACACACAGAGAGAGAGAGAGAGAGAGAGAGAGAGAGAGAGAGAGAGAGAGAGAGAGAGAGATCAAAGTTTTTACCATTGCTATTGGTTTATCATAAATTCATGTGATCAAGTTAAAAAAAATCTTGATTTTGATTTCAATCTTATTGAAGTTAGAAGGCAATATTGAAAAAAATTGGCATTTTCCCAACTTTTTGTTTATGAGTTTTATATTATTATACAGATTATCTTTAGGTGCAAGTATATAAATGGAAACCTTCTCTCCCATATGCTCCTTTCAAAACATTGCAGGAGATGAATCCTTGCAAACAAAACCATCTCTGGCCCCAAATTCTAAACAGCTGATCCTGGCCATCCACTTTAGTCACGTGTCTGACTTTTACCTGCCACACCATGCTTCCTTCTGATGTAGTTAGTCCTAAGCAGGGACTCATTGTTGCCTTTTGTAAATGGAATCTCTTTCTCTGTAAGATTGCTGATATATAGATTTTAACTTTTGACTCGTAATCTCTCTTGTGTAGTCTTATAATTGAAAACAGTAAGAGAATAATAAGTGTATATCAGTTTCTAGCTTTGAGAAGGTGGGTCAGTTGAAATTCTAAAATGCAGGATGTTTAAACAGAGCATTTTAGAAACAAAAACCCCTTAACTTGGATAACACCTCACAATGTACATGCATGTGTCTATACACATATGTATACATACATACACATGTGTAAATTACCTTTGTGTGTGTGCGTGTGCACATGCATGTACACACAAACACATGAAGGAAGCAGAGGTGGAGAGACTTGTTGGCTCCTTCAAGTATAACCTGTGAGGAGTGTTAAGGAAAGTATCATAGTGGGTCCATTTTAAACATAATCTGATTGTAAACTCCCCGAAGGAGGAAGCTACAAGCTCATTCTTCTTGGAGACAATTTGACCCGTTGAAGGAATTGTACACTTGAACTCAGATGCATCCACTCTGTTGAGAAAAGGTGGCAAAAGGAAAAGGGTCAGGGGGCCGCAATCTTCACATCTGTGTGAAAAGAAGCTGTTAGGGCAATTCATGGCTGCCGGGGGGGGGGGGGAGCCTCAGTCTTCTCCAGGGACGAGCCCCTGTTAGCTTCTCCAGTCCCAGTGGGCAGCTCTGAACACATGTACATGAGAGCAACACTAAAGGGATGCAGCAGGTTGCATGCATATATACAGTTGTGGTTTCTATATAGCCCTGCATGAATGTGTATATGTAACAACAACTAGAGAAGGAGAGGTTGTGAATTTGAGGGTGCATAGGGGGACACAGGAGAAGTTGGAGGGGAGAAATGATGTAAATGCAGTACTCATATATGAATTTATTTTTTGTTTTTTATTTTTTTGGTTTTTTTGAGACAGGGTTTCTCTGTATAGTTTCGGTGCCTGTCCTGGATCTCACTCTGTAGACCAGGCTGGTCTCGAACTCACAGAGAGCCAATCATATTGTAACTATTTGAAGAGGGAACACCAGGATTGTTCTCATTTACTTGTATACCACAAGATACAAGTGGGAGAATGTGTCCAGGGCAAGGGGAGGCTTTGACTTGATGTCATCATTTTGTTGTTGTTACCGTTATTATTTTGTGTGTGTATATATATATATATATATATATATATATATATATATATATATATATATATATATATGTATACTGTATGTCAGTGTGGGTGTGTGCACGTGTGGAGAGCAGAAGTCGACCTTAGGTGTCGACTTGATTGCTCTCCATCCTAATTTCTGAGACAGTCTCTCACTGAACCTGGGACGTATCAATTTGGCTAAGCTGGCTGGCCCATGAGCCACCTGGGCTGCCTGTCTCTATTTCCCCAGTGCTGGGACTACAGACAGCTCAACTGATCCAAGCTTTTACATAGGTGCTGGTGGTCTGAGCTCAGGTCCTCATGCATGTGTGATAGGCTCTTTACCAACTGAGCCATCTTCCCAGCTCCATGTCATTGTTTTAATGTATATATGATCTTATACTTTCCCCTAGGGTATTCTAAATGAAAGCGTATAGTTCATTTAACTTTATAGACAGCTACATGTACATTCTGTTATCTTTGTTGGGGTTTATGGGCCAGACTTAGCTGTCTCCCTTCCTTTCTGAACTTCTTCCTCTCTGATATTTGATCTGCTCATCATCACCTTTGTCAGGGTGAGGGGGTGTTTTAGTTTTATTTCTATTGCTACGATAAACACCATGACCAAAAGCAACTTGGGAAGGAAAAGGATTATTTAATCTTCCATTTCCATATCACAGTGCATCACTGAGGGAAGTCAGGGCAAGAAGTCAAGTAGGAACAGAGGCAGAAGCAGTGGAGGACTGTTGTTTACTGGTTTGCTCTCCGTGGTTTGCTTTGCTTGCCTTTTTTCCCCTACAACCCAGGACCACTTACCTGGGGTGGTACAGCCCATATCAATCATTAATCAAGAGACTGTCCCACAGAATTGCACACAGGCCAGTCTGATGGAAGCACCTTAGTTGGGGTTCTCTCTTCTCAGATATGTATAGGCTTGTGTCGAGTTGACAGAAACTACAGTACAGGGAGGGAGTTAAAATAGTCAGCAAGGGGACTGGATGACTGGATCATGTCAGCTCTGGTTGTTGGGAGCCTCAGTGAATTAATACTGACATACACAGTCGGCTCTATTGGCGTTCCTGTCTGAAGTTGGCTTCTTGAAGATTTGGGATGCGGTAACCTGTGGGGGATGGTGCCAGGAACCCTGCTGTCCCCCATTCTCTTCCCCTTCTGTCGCTTTCTTTTTCCCTAGGGATAACTTGGATGGATTCTTAAATAGAGTCATTTTTTGCAAAGAAAAAAAGTATAATTTCCCGATCTTTTTCAAAGGAATCACCTTTTATTTCTTTTAATCCCTTTCTGGGCCATTTTTTTTTTTGACACAGTAAAGCAAACAGATGGGTATAGCATACTGTTAATAGTAACATTTTTTTAAAATGCTGTTTAAGAAAAGAAATGATAACAGTTGTTTTATGATTGACTTTTAACTTTAAAGCAATCCTTGATAATATCACCAGGAGAATACTGTTTTTTTTTCTTTTAAAGAAATTAGTTTCCTTTGTAATTTACTTTGACTAAAGCATTATAATAAAAGGTAAGACACTTGGAATTATGTATACAAAGGGAAAATTACTGAATTTTCTTGAGTGTCTGACATGTTGTGGACAAGGATAGAAAACCATGAAATGCTAGAAATGAAAAGTCTGTAATATATATGTTTATATACACACATACATGCACATGTACACATACCACAAACATACACTCTCAACAATTTAACTGCCTGTGTTGCCTCGTACCTATGTGCAGATCACTGTAATGTTTGAAAGAGTCCTATCACTTAGTATATGAACTGTATTGCTATATGTAACATATGGTTTAAATAAAAAAAAAAAGACTCCTCCTTTCGCCCTTCTGTCTTGGCAGTACGCCATCCTTCTTCTGCTGTCTTACTCTATGTATTTCTTCCCTCTCCCTACCTCATTCTCTATGTTCCAACCTGTTATGTAGTGGGCTCCGTGTGTGTGTGTGTGTGTGTGTGTGTGTGTGTGTGTGTGTGTGATTGGTTCTAACTACATCTGTATAGAGAGCACAGGAATAATCTGGACCATTGAAGTCCAGGGATGACCTGCTGACATCTTTTTGCAATGTAGCTCTAAGTCTGTTGTTAGAGACACTTTTGTAGGATGTCATTTTATATTGTTCTTGTTCCCTGCTGATCCTCTCTGGAGAAAGTGTTCATAAATTTAGAAATGACCAAACCTAGGCAGCAAGAAGGAAGAGAGGCAAGCGTTAGTGGGTGGTTCTGTAGGATCAATCTCTCCATCTCCATCACCATAAATTATCAGCTGTATTGATCCATTCCCATTGATGTATGAACTCATTCTACCAAAGACCCATGTGAAATGGAAAATGGAAAATGATCATTTATTAGAATTGATGAGTGTCAGCTTTGTATTGAAACAAAACAAAAGCACAGAGATCTGAATGGCTTCCCTTTCAATATTACATGGCCATGGGCCACCAGACCTGGGTGAACCAGCAAGGCAGAGTAACATCACAAATATCTTGTCCTGTTCAGAAGCTCAGAACAAGACTGGAGCTTACTTGAGCCCAGAAACGCATTTGCATCCCTTGCTGTTCTTCATACTTCTACCCAAGTTTGTCTAGAGACCTTCGTTCATGGATTTGAAACACCTATGCATATAATTTTCTATTTTACCAGCAGTTATGGATCCTGGTGGTGGCTTTCTACCTTTTATTTATTTATCTTAAAAATTTTGTGTGTGTGTGTGTGTGTGTGTGCGTATGTGTGTGTGTGTGTGTGTGTGTGTGTGTGTGTGTTATGCACATGAGTGCAGGTGCCTACAGAGGAAGAGGAGAGTGTCAGATTCCCTAGAGCTGGAGTTACAAGTGGGTGAGTGGCCTGATGTGGGCACTGGGAACTGAACTCGGGTCCTTTGGAAGAGCAGTGCACATTCTTTTAACTACTAAGCCGCTTCTCTAGCCCCTTTTCCCCTTTAAGGCATCCATTTCTTCATCCACACAATCCGTGCAGAAAGTTTCCAATACTTTACCCCTGGTAGCCCTTTCTGGTTCTCTTCTTGTCTCCGTTAGAACACAAGCAGAAGTGCAGATCAAGGCACAGTGCTGCCTATCTGTAGTTCTCAAGTCGTTTTAGCCCGTGCACCCACGGTTCGGGCTTGTGAGCATTTTGAAATGTTGCAGAGCTCGAGGCCCAACTTCTCATCTGGCAAGCCCTTCCCAGGGTCCCCACTTTGCCATGCCACCCACATCCTGTTACAGGTGGCAAACATTTGTTGACAGACTTGAGTTTCTACATGGCCTGTCAGAAGCTTTCGGGGAGCTTTGGAGAATTCCAGTTGTTTCCTAGGACAGTTTTGTGGTGATTTTTGTTGAATAATGAAGTTAACATAGCGTTTCTGCCTTTAATAAAACACCCATTTTCACTTAGCCCATAGCAGCACAGGCTTCTGCCAGTCTTCACTCTGCTTGATTGTACATGGGTGAGCAGGTAGTGAAGTGTGCGTTCGATTAGCATTCAGCTCCGTACTCTTCAGAAGGCTGCCTCAGGAGGACTTTCATACCATCACCATGTCCACTGGGTGTGGGATATCATTATCCATGGGGAATTGGGTTGAATTGCTATGTGCCAATCAAGTCTCTCAACCTTGTTAGATGATGGCTGGTGATGGGTCGGTAGGTAATACGCTTCTTTTAGCATATTTAATATTTCAAACTAAAGTTATACCAGACACATAAGAAAGAAGCAAGATGGAGCTCAAGCAGGCATTCATGTATACATGTTCAGAGCAGTATTCATAGTGGAAAAAAAGGTGTCCATTCAAGGATGAACAGATAAGCAAAGTGTGGCTGATACATACAACTAAATACTACTGTTCAGCCTTTAAAAGGAAGGAAATGCTGACACATGCTACAGCGTAGCTGAACTGTAAGGTTTATTATGTTAGGTGAAAGAAGCCAGCCCCTAAGGACACATACAAAATGGTTCTGTTTGTATGAGGCACTCAGAATAATCAAAATCATGGAGGTATGAGGTGGAATGGTGATTCCCAGGACATGGTGTCAGAATGGGAACTTATTTTTTAGTGTGTAATATTGAGTTTCAGTTTTGGAAAATGAAGGGGGGAGATCAATAGACAGATGGTAGTGAAAACACAACAGTGGGAATGTACTTAGTATTCCTAAAATGTATAAACACAATGTCTGGAATGGTAACTTTCATCTTGTGTATCCTTTACCACGGTGAAAAGAAATCAGTGGCATCATGGATATTTAGTACCTGTCTCCCCACTATCCCACACTAAGAAATTTTCTTACCTAACAATTACAATGTATGTTTATTACTCCACCTCAAGTGCATTGTGTGTCTTTTGAGGAGTTAAGGATGACTTTGGTGAGAGGATTCTGTGCTAGGAGAGATTTTCTTCTCGTGTTTAAGTTTTCTGTTTGTATTAGCTAGCTAAACTAAATACACTACTCATAGAAAATTAGTAACTTTTTTTTTTAAGTCAGGATCTCATGTAGTCCAGGCTGGCCTCAGCCTTGGTTTGTAGCCAAGGATGACCTTAAACTTCTGATTCTCTTGCTTCTATCTCCCAAGTGTTGGGATTACAGGAGTGCTTTTCCATGACCAGTTTATGTGGTGCAGGGGATCCAAACCAGAGGTTCATGCATGCTAGACAAGCATTCTTACTATGTCAGCAGAGCTGTACACCCCTGGTTCCATGAAGTGAATATTTTTATGTCCTTTAAAATTAGTGTTTTGGGGGGCTTGGGGAAATGGCGCAGTTGGTAAAGTGCTTGCCACGCAAGCATGAGGATTGGGTTTGTATCTCCAGCCCTTACTTACAGAAAAGCCAACCTCACCGGTCCTAGTGGGTATGTCTACATAACAGCTCCTGCACACAAGGCTCGGGGAACATTGAGGAAGAGAGAGCAGAAAGATGCCAAGAGCCGGAGAATCAAGGATCAGGCAGTTTGCTGAAAGACTGTATCTCCTAGTAAAGTCAAAAGCTACTCCCATAAAGTCTCACTAACATGGCTGCCTAAACATGACTGAACAAGGACCTTAATAGACATGCAAAAGTGGACAGGGGAAAGATCACAAGGCCTCAATCCCACAGAAAGAACTATAGGCAACTAAGATATGCTCAGAGTGAGAGAAATAGTCTTCCCCAGGGAAGAATACACCAATTAGTTATCCAAAACCAAATGGTCAGCCCTGAAAACATATATACCAGTAACATACAAAATGAGCAGGTTATATTTAGGAATACATGCATATATACATATATGTATGTAATAGCACTTGATGAAAAAAGGAGACCGTGAATTTGAAAGAGAGTAAGGAGGGGATGGTGTGAATGGAAGAAAGGAAAAGGAGAGCTGATATAATTATAACCTTAAAAAGAGTATATGAGCAGTACAAATTGTACTTGATGGGTTTAAAAGGAAAAAGAGGACACAAAGTTGTGTGGGTAGAGAAGAAGAGGATCTGGAAGGAATTGAGAGTGAGTAATATCAAAATACATGGAAGGACATTCTCAAAGAACTAATACAAAATAAGAAACAGGAAGCTGGGATCAGCGGGACACTTCTTTAACCTCAGCATCACTTACCCACCTGCTTCCTCCTTTTACCTCAGTCGGGGACCCTAGCCCATGAGACTTATCTCAGGTGGGGACCCTAGCCCGTGAGATGGCACCGCTCACATGCAGGGTGGGTTTTCTTTCTCTCCTCAGGTAGACTTCTCTAGGGACACCATCACAGACACACCCAGAGACATGTTTCCACTGAGAGGCCCCTCAAATTGACAATGAAGGTTGACCATCACACCCCTTTTGGTCTAGGCTCTGGGTGGCTGTGTTTACCTGCAAGGAAATTCTCTAAGATCCTATTCTCAAGAGTCTAGAATTTGAGAATCAGATAGGTGCTGGGCAGCATGGACAAGGTGAAGAGAGCTTTTATACACCGGCTCTGTGCCATTTCATGCTGGCAGGGGCGGGGGTGGTGAAGACAGATGTTTGAGAGGGATAGCACTTCTAAGCTGATGATTCAGCGTTAGCCATGCTTCTTTTTCTTCCCATTAAAAACAACAAAAATAAACAAACAAAAATCTTAGTCTCTGATTTGGACCCTTATCACATCTTATAGACCAGGCAAGCAAACTGGCTAAGGGACCTACTCTGGCAAAACCTGTCCATTTTTTTTTAAAATAAAGCAAGTTGCATTGGCACCTAGCCACAGCCAGTCACTGGAATATTGTGTACGGCTGCATAGGTAGTATGGCCCACAAAGCCTCAAGTGTTCTCTGGCCCCTTCTAAAATACATTTGCCAACCCCTCTGTTAGAAAAACTCAGTTCCCCCCTTCCAGAAAGTTTTGTCTTGCAAAAGAGACTCATACTTGTGTGTAATATATAGACAACTTTATAGTCTGGCCTGTTAAAGTTAAAAGACATTTAACTGTTGAAAACTTATTTAAGTGCTGACAAAAATGAGTATTGTCGTGGAGATAATTGCACATTTCTTTGTGTCCCTTTTATATTTTTCTCTGCTGTTCCTTTTTCTGTTCCGTGAAGGAATCTTCACTGCTTCTCTAGCCTCGAGACTTGTAGATTGACACTTCCTAGATGTACAGTTTCTAAATTTATGCTCTTTCTGACACTCGCTTCCCTCCTTCTGAGAGGTAAAGGCACAGATGAGTTGGGAAACATGAAAAGTCTGAATGTGCATTACCATTTTTTGAAGCACACCTCTGGGCCTTTCCTGTACTTATAAGGACAATAAGAGTTGTTTAAAGAAAGGGGAACAGTCTGTGTTTGCTTTGAACAAATAGATGGTATGGTCACTAGTGACAGGCTGAGGAAAGCTCTGGCTAGAACCCTTCACTGCTCAGGAAAGCCAAGGAAAGGATGGCCAAGGAGGTGGGAGGGGGCCCTAGGGGAGCAGTAAAGGGGACTAACTGGGGAAGAAGGGCAACTGACTGAAGATAGGCAGGGGGAATGGGGGAGAACAAATGAGAACCAACTATAATGGCACATGGGAGCGAAGAGGGTCTGATGAAACCTAGTACTTTGTATGTTAACCTAAAACTTAACATAAACCTCCAAACCAAAAAGCCTCTTCACTCACAGCTAGCCCTGTTCTTTCACTTTCACAGCTCATTAGTTGCTTAGGAACCCTCCCTGTTCTCTGTGATATCCCTCCAGAACAGCCTTGGCAGAAACCCACTTGCACCCGTCCAGGAAGGCCCGAGTTTTGCATGGTTTTGTTGCTCGGACCAGCGCATGATCTGATGATGCTCAGTCCAGTGGCTCTGGGGCCCTGGTGCTTAGTCTGTACTCTTGGCTTTCTCTTTGAGTTGTACCTTTTCTTTTCTTTTTTCCAAGACAGGGTTTCTCTGTGTAACAGCCCCGGCTGTCCTGGATCTCGCTCTGTAGACCAGACTGGCCTCAAACTCAGATATCCACCTTCCTCTGCTTCCTGAGTCCTGGGATTAAAGGTGTGCGCCACCATGGCCCAGCTGAGTTGCACATTTTCTTTTAGACTCATTCTGAATGTTGTTAGATAGAGCCATTCTAAAGACTACTCTCTAGTCCCTTCCCCATCCAGACTACTCTCTAGTCCCTTCCCCATCCAGACTACTCTCTAGTCCCCTCCCCATCCAGACTTCCTGGGAAACACCTGATTCTCGATCCTCTCTATCAGCTGCTGTCTATCTCTACAGCTACATTGACATAAGCGCTAAGAAGCTGTGGGTTTCCAGTCAGGAAAAATGGTAATTGCATAGGAGACAAACCAGTCCAGCACACTCTACCACACACATATTGATGCCTTTCTGCTTCTGTTTAAGAACAGGGGCTTGCTCTGTGTGACCCTCCTGCTTCATCCTCTTGTGTGCCACCACACATGGCATTGGTGGGCTTTTGTTTGTTTTTAAAACATAGGTGGGATCATACTGACCTTCTATATTATAATATTTTTATTAGATTAGATAGCATCTTAGAAGTCTTTTTGTATCAGTTCACTTAGATTTGTACCATTTCTCTAGTGGTCTGTGTAATATGCCTATGATTTAACCAATTGGTCCCCTAATAGGAGGACATTTAGGATGTTTCTGCTGTTTCACAGTTCTGAGTAATTTAGCAGTAGACATTTTACACATATCTCTCTATATTTGTGGTGGTTAATTTTTTTGTGAGCTTGCAAACCATAGTCTCTTGGGAGGAAGGAACCTCAATCGGGGAATTGCAGCTGTCAGATTGGCCTGTGGTTATGTCTGTGGGATATTTCTTTGATTAGCAATTGATGTAGGAGGGCCCAGCCCACCTAGAGGGGTGCCCCTCCTGGGTCTTGGGGTGTATTAGAAAGCAGGCGGAGTAAGCCAGTAAGCTTTGCGCCTCCATGGCTTCTACCTCAGTTCCCGCCTCCAGGTTCCTGTCTTTACTTTCCTTGACTGTAACTGGTAAAATGTAATAAACCCCTTTCTCCCCAAATTGCTTTTGGTCAGTATTTTATCATTGTAACTGAAAGCAAACTAAGACATTATTCTAAGTGACTTACCCAGAGTCTAACTTTTCTTTTCTTTTCTTTTTTTTTTTTTTGAGACAGGGTTTCACTGAGCTGAAGTGGAGTAATTGTAAATCCTAACCTAACTCAATAGGTTTTGCATTTGCTAGTTAAATTCTGTGCTCTTTCTTCCCTTTTTATTCAAGCAACTTTTAAAACTTATTTGTTTTGTTATACTCTCCTGGAGAGTATAACGTCTTAAAAGTGGAATTACAATTTTTAGATTTTTTTTTCCCTGAAAGAACTAGGCAGACACTTTGGTCTCTGCTGAACTTACTGACCTTAATACCCTTCATCCTCTAGTAATTCCATAGAAATGGGACCTTGCTGTTAGTCAGGCAGCTCTTCCAGCAAATCCTGCTGTAAATATCGGCATAAACTTTCTTCCCTTTTGGATGATGTGTATCCTCACTACTTGACAGGCAGCAGAGATCCCTAAGCAGGGAATGCCAATACTGCTGAACAGGGCTAAGAGCTGTGGGTGTGTATATTTGTGAAGCCCCATAGGTACACAGAAGCCCTGACGATCTCTTCATCCCTGAGAAAGTAGCAAGTATATAGTGCTTTCTAGAATTTCAGCAGACAGAAAAGGGAGTGAAGGTTTGGGCTGGATTGCATGGGGCCGGTGGTGAGGCAGTGGCAGGTGTCAGCCTGTGCTGGCCTCCTTGGAAGAAGGGAGCATGGGGTTGGGCTTAGCTGAGACAAAGTGCCATATGACAGAGTGGACCCTCACTAGCCACTGACCTGAGTAATAAGAGGACACTTGGCAAGTGGCCTCATGACTACTGTGCCCACGCGGCTATTTTAGATCATAGTTTGTGAGGCCACCTGATGGGGTTCTTTTGTTCAATGTGTGTCTCCCTGGCCTATGAGACAGTCTAGTGAACAGACTTCAAATGTCATACTTATCACTTTATTTGATATAAAAATTCTTCCTTTGGGTTTCCTTGGAAACCACAATTTTGAAATCAGGAATTTCAGATTCTTAACTAGTGAAATCTCTAGACCCCTCTCATAGGATGATGTTTACAAATGAATAGAATCTATAAGATGATAAAGGAAGCCAAACACATCAAAATACAGTTACCCAAATATTACAGAAATGTATGTAAGGAGTGTTCTTCGTTGATGAGTTAAACAGCAAGATCCCAGTGTGCCTAGACGTGATCATGAGTGTAAATGAAGTAGAGGTGACTGTACATGACATTTCAAGATAACTACAGGCATGAACTGAAAATGTCTGTCTATGGAATAGGAAATATATATTCACTGATGCTGCCAATACCCATGTAGTGTGTTGCCTTTGTTTAAAGGGAAAATAGAAAGCCATGTGTGAGCGAGAGAGGATGGTAACCTTTTTCTCCATCTCAGTTTGTTCATTTATTAGTGCTAAGGATGGTAGTGTGCATGATAAGCAAGTGCTACACTTCTAAGCCACATTCCCAGCCACTCTCCGGATTTCGATTGCCCTGAACCATTTGTAAAAAGTGTTAACTACATTTATCCGTGTACGTCCTGGTGGTGTGTGTGCCATTACACATGTGTAGAGGTCAGAGGTTAACCTGAATGAGTCAGTTCTCTCCTTTCATCATGTAGTTCCCGGGGTTGGAACTCCGGTTTCTGGGCTTGGTGGTAAGCACCTTTTCCCACTAAGTCATCTCCTTGACCTCAGACATCCTCTTTCTGTTCAAAGACCCCAGTTAAGGATCTATGTTTGGGAAGTCCTTCCTCTTAGATCCCAGAGAATGAGTTGTGAGGTTATAAGCTTTTATTTGCATCAAGAAAATTCATCAGTACCCAGCTCTCCCTTTGGACCCCACCCCTTTGTTCGGATAGGTGCAAGAAGGGAATTCATGTTAAAAAACGAGTCAGCTTTTAAAAATATTTTAACTACCCCGTGGCAGAGATCTTTCTTTCCTCCAAGAGACAGTTATGTGGAATTTTCTGTCATTTTCTCAATTGTCCCTTCACCACAGTGGCCTTTTGTTGGTACTTTAAAAACTGGGAAACTCTAGATTTGATTATGGTATTTTCCTCTCAGCTTCTCTAAGACTGGGAAGGAGAGATAGATCCCAAATGAGGGTCTCTGGGATTTTCTAGATGTTTTCCACAGTTCCTATAATGTTCATATTCTCTGTTGCCTCCTCTGTGCCTCCTTCCTACCTCCCTCCCTCCCTCCCTCCCTCCCTCCTTCCCTCCCTCCCTCCTCCTTCCTTTTATTTTATTTTTAATTTTTTAAAAAAGATTTATTTATTATGTATACAGCGTTCTGTCTGTATGTCTGCCTGCAGGCCAGAAGAGGGCACCAGATCTCATTATGGATGGCTGTGAGCTACCATATGGTTGCTGGGAATTGAACTCAGGACCTCTGGAAGAGCAGCCAGTGCTCTTAACCACTGAGTCATCTCTCCAGCCCCCCTTTTATTTTTTTATAGACACAGTTTCTCTGTGTAGCCCTGGCTGTCCGGGATCTCACTCTGTAGACCAGGCTGGCCTCACACTCACAGAGATCCGCCTGCCTCTGCCTCCCAAGTGCTGGGATTAAAAGCATGCACTACCGCTTCCCAGCTTCCTCCTTCCTTTTCACCTCTCATTATCTCCCTGTTTTCTCTTATTCTTATCTCTTTTTCTTCCTCTACCCAGTCTCTCATTTTATTCCATCCTTGCCCCATTAACCATAAATATTTGGTGTCTGAGATATCCGTTTGTCAGTATCAAAGATCGAAAACACCTTAAAAATGTTGGAGGGCAGAGTATTGGGGAGAAGGGAGAAGTCTTGTTTATATCCAACAAATAACTTATATTTAGAATCTTTCCTCAAATTTTTCTTTAAAATTCTGTATTCTCATTTTTGCTTGAATGACTCTGCATGGAGCATTTAAAAGTAGATCAAACAGAACTCTATAAATATGTTGGGTTCTTTTGGGCTTTTTGCCCAAATCAGTCTTGCTAAAGCAGAGAAGAGCAAAGTGCTTTAATATGTTGGATTTTCTCTTCTGCAAAATCCAGAATCCTTCTCCCAGACACTAGCTGCCCAGGCTGAGGAAGGAAGCCTTGGCAAAGAAGCCCCTGGGGTGTGGTCCACTGAAAAGCTAAAACCAAGGTCTGAGACTAGCGTGAGGAAAGCCACAGAACTGGTATGCTTAGAGAACTCACTGATTATGTTTTCTCAGTATGATTCCTTTATGTCACTCCGATGGGAAAGAAAGGCTGGTGAAAAGAAAATTGGTTGAGCTAGTACAGGTAATTTAACAAAGCTGCCTTCTACTGGCTTTATGAATGTAAAAGCAAATGTTAAAAAGGATGAAGTCAAGTGAAAGTAAGCCCTCCTGTAAAGTAGGCCTCTGCCCGTCACGCCCATGTTGTACATAAGGAAATGGATGCAAAGAGCCTGCGGTAGTTGTAGTGGGGGAGCCCTGGGGCCTCTGTATGCCTTCTGTCTTTTGAGCTGCAGGCTTGTTAGACATGGCCATAATGCTTTCAGTGTGAACCATGTATCCCTGAGCAGGAAAATCACAGCTCATATTGCCCTTTCACAGTTTTCCATACACCATTTTTATAAGATGATTGCGGTAGAAGATACTTTAAGTTCTCTGTATCCATGATGCCAAAATTATAATAGATGTGACTCCTAGGGAAATATCAGAGCATGGCATGGTATAATCTGTAGTCTCTGGAAGGGAGAGCCAGAAGAGTCAGGAGTTCAAGCTCACCTTTCATGGCATAGCTTCATCAAACCCTGTCTCAAAAACAAATAACCATTAAAAATTAAGTAAACAAAACCCAGGAAAGGTCAAACAACATTAATACTGAAAATACACATATGCAAAATCAGTTCAAGTGGATTGTTCTTTCTGTATTCCTCTGGCAGTAGAAACTCAGTATTTTTTCATCATGTTAGTCAGCCAACTATTTTTTAGGGGGTGCATATGGGTCTCATGTAGCCCAGGCTAGTCTTGAACTTGATATATAGTGAAAGAAGACCTTAAATTCCTTATCTTCCTGCTTCCAATTCCTGAGTGCTAGGATTACAGATGTGTACCACTGCACTCATTTTTATGTGATGATGGGAATTGAACCAAGGGATTCATGCACTGTACCAACTAAGGTATATCCACAACCCCCAGTCAGCTTTAGGACTATTTCCAGTGGTTTTGTTAAACAGGGTATCCCAATCTGTAATTTTTAGGGCTGAGGAGGGACTAGATCCTGGAGTTTTATTCTTCCTTTTTTTCTAGATACACAGCACCTGGGCCCACATACTGATTTCTGAGTGGGTATTTGTGAAGAAGTAGCATCATCAGAGCCATAATAAGACATATGTGGGAGTTGGGAAATGAGTCAAATTTATTGAAAAAGGTGAGCACAAAAAAGCCAAGAGGTGTCACATTGAAAGGGTGCAGACAAACTGATGCTCTCAAATAAGGAAAACACAATGGAGTGAGGACACTGTTAGAAAAAAGCAGTGGTTAGGGAAACCCAGAAAAGTTCCCTCATGTGTTCAAGTGCTGGCTCTTCCTCTCTTTGCTTCCCCTTCCATCTTCGGGACTGACTTACAATTCCAGAGGTTCAGTCCATGAGAGGCACGATGACGCACAGGCAGACATGTGCTGGAAAAGTAGCTGAGAGTTCTATATCAGGATCCACAGCCAGCAGGAAGGCCAGACTCTGTACTTGGAATGGGCTCTTTGAAACCTCAGAGCCCACCCCTGGTGACACACTTCCTCCAACCTGGCCAGACCTCCTAAATCCTTCTCAAGTAGTGCCACTTCCTGATGAGTAAACATTCAAAGATATTGAGCCTATGGGGGCCATTCTTATTCAAACCACCACACCTTCCCTCCCCCTCCCTCTCCTTCCCTTCCCTTCCCTTCCTTCTCCTCTTTTCTCCTCCTTCTCCTTCTCTCTCCCCTTCTCCTTCCCTCTGTATCTCTTTCCTTCCCCTTTCTCTGTCTCTTCCCCCACCCTCTCCTTCCCTCCTACTCTCTCCCCTTCTCTCCTCTTTCTTCCTTCCTCTCTTCCATCCTTCTTTCCTTCCTTCCTCTCTGTCCCCCAACCTGCCCCCTTCTTCTCCCTGTCCCACCTCCTTCTCTCTCCTCCCTCTCTCCCCGTCTCTCTCCTCCCTCCTTTCTCTTCCTTCTTCTCTCCTGCACTCCCACTTCCCCTCTCTCCTTCTACTTTTATCTCCCTCTCCCCTCCCTCTCCTCCCCCTTCCTCCATCTCTGTTAGTACACACACACACACACACACACACACACACACACGAATGAGTAAGCACACTCAGAAGGTAGACAGGGATCCCACTGTCCTATACGGGGACGGCCTGCTAAGTAGGTGGGGAAGAGTCAGGCCTGGGAAAGCAATCAGATTGGTTCTGATGGGATCCTGTGGTCTCCTTAGGATACTAACAGCAATCTGATTGGAATGCTGACAAGTATGAGATATAGATGGGGAGCTCTTTGAGCTCACATCTCCTGCTGTCTTAATGGGCTTCTTGCCATAGGGTGGTCAGAAACCCCCTTGTCATTCAGCCTGTGAAATAAATGCATCGCTTTTGTCTGATTCAATTAGTACTTATTTACTTGTGAAATAGGAACTCGCCATTAATGTAATTTAAGCAAGTTAAGCATCTATGAGGATGAGCTTCATAAAACAAGGTAATTATTTTTATCTGATAACTGATGTTGTTTGAAATGAAACATATTTCAGCATATTATATGTTCTTTGTAAAATCAGATTGATATGCAAAAGCACTTAAATGAATCTTTATGCCTCACTCCCAACTATTATCATTACTTTGGTGGTATTGTTTTCCACATCAATTTCTGTGCTTACGTAAATATGCCTGTATACACATGTTCTCTTTCATTCATGGGACTGTATTAGGCCTTCATAGATTAATAGCTGAATGGATTCATTTATTTATCAATAAACATTTTCTGAGTTCATGCTCTGAGCTAGATCCTGGGTGATTAGGCATAAGTAAGATAGTAATGGCACTTACAGTTAGAGAATGTGTGTCTCCATATGATATTTGGTCTTTTGATATGTTATGGACACCTTTTCACATCAGTATTTGTGCAATGTCTTATATTTAATTACTAAATATTCCATGATTTATTCAGGCCCTCCCATCTTAGTGGACATCCAGGATGTTTTATATGTAGATCTCTGTGCTATTAGAAACAGTGCTGTCCCAAACCTTTTGACACATATGTCCTGGCTATCTAAAACAAATGCTTTCTGTCTTTTAGAGGACCAATGCATGATTTTTCTGTTCATAGAAATCTCTCCTCTACTGTTTAGTATGAATAATTGCAAGTGGACTGTAAATTTGTAAGAGAAAATAGGAATAGATTATTATATAAGTTCACAGATTTTTTTTTTTTTTTTTTTTGTGTGTGTGTGTGTGTGTGTGTGTGTGTGTGTGTTGCATTCTGGTGGAGAATGAGGGACAATGGCAGCACTACATTATCTGCCCCATTTCCCTTCCCATAGTGTCAACAATTCAACATGCTACTTACCTTTTGTTTCTTTTTTAAGGGGTGGGGTCTCATTAAGTAGCCTTGGCTGCCTTGGAACTCACTGTGTAGACCAAGCTGACCTTTAGCTTGCAGCAGTCCTGTATCTGACTCCAAACTGCTAGGATTATAGGCCTATGACACTATGTGCAGTTGATGTCATTGTGTTTTAAGAAGACGTATGTTAGGTTCTCTATTTAGCATCATGAGGAAACATTATCTTGCCTTTCCTCTACCATTTCCGTCCTTCTAGTGCCTCTTGGACTGTCTGGAAATTTGTATTCACAAAACGATGACCCATAGGCGATATGAGTAGTAAGTATTCATTAGTTGATTAATCCATTCATTTGCCAGGCACACTCTGGTCTATATGCTGGGATCAAGGACAAGTAAGAGAGGGTCACTGGCTCCAAAGGAGGCAGCAGATTTCATCAACCGATGATGGTATTGTGTATATCTGCATTCATGACTGCCTTGCTTCCTTGGTAGATGATTCCTCCCACTGTGGTTTTGAGGCTTTATGCCTGCCTTTCATTTCTCTTGGGCAATTCACCTGATTTAGGGCTATCTCTCCCAAGCCATTCCCCACATCTCTGACACCAACCACTTTCCTCTAAATTGTTTTGTCACCCTTTATTCCATGCTTCCCTATCCAGAGATTTTTCTCCCATTTCTCATCATCTCTAAAATGAAGTCCTTATTCTTGACACCCACGGTGCCCCACAGAGATTCTGTCTTAACTTCCTTCTTGGCAGTATCTTGGATTGATACCTAACTCATGTGCTGTAGACAAGTTAGTCTTTTGCTGTTTGTCCCTAAAGGTGTGGTCAACTGTTTGGTGTGAGGAATTGAGGGAAGGGACTTAGGTCTTGAGTGTAAACATAGTTCCTTTTACATAGAAGATGTTAGATGTTCATTTCCTTCATACCCAGCAAGATGAAATTGATTTTCCTTATGTAATGGTTGGCTCTGTCTGTCTCCCTTATCACCTTCCATGGCTCAGAGGCCCTAAGAAATGAATCCCCACTGTGTCTACATTTTCCTTTTGGGACAAAGCAAGAACTAGAATAGCTTTCACTGCTTTCCTCACAGCCCTCGCCTTTGAAGTAGCCCACAAATGGATTTCCTGGTTTCTGCCATACAAAGCGGTTGACTGTGTATATCCCTTTAGGAACGAGGCGGGCTCATTTCTAGGGACTGTACAGTCCCGGCAGTGCTGGTTAGGTTTCACCCTGCAGATTGCCACTGCAGCAGTCCAGCAGCAGCCAAGAAGGCTTTGCAAAGAAAGACCTGGGCGGTCCCTTTTGTTCTGGAGTCTGCTTGCCTTCTGAAGTGCCCTTCCTCTGAGAGGCAGCACATTGAAACAGTCTGACAAGTGGCAAGATTGCTAGTAAAGGGCATGGTGCAGAGTCCACACCTCTTCCCTTTCATCCAGAATCCACTCCATGTCCAAAGTGGCATGTGCTAGTTTCCACATTGATTTATTTGGCTTATATTGCTTTTCCATCCTGTGATAAGAATTCTGCCTTCTCACATAAATGGAAGCTCCCACCTCTTTGAGAAGCTGACATATTGCTCATTAACTTGGGGAGTTGTTGCACCCCCCGATAATGCACCGTGCCAGATACTTTGTCTACTTCATTCTCTTGTTCCCAAGAGTACATGTCCAAAGCTCAGAACTACTTAGTACAACTGTGAAATACAACCACACCATGGCAGCATTTAGCTGGGTCATATGTTAACACTATGGGTATTGAGTCATATGGCTTCTCGTCCTTGCTGGAAAAGATACTGAACATGGGCACTACAGTCACATGATAATCTTGATATTCTTTGAACAATACATCAGTCTAGATGTCCGTCCACATTGGCTGCATGTTAGTGTCATGCCGGGAGCTTCTAAAAATTCACATGCCCAGACTCCATTTTAGACCACTGGCATCTGAATTGCTGGGGGTGGACCCCAAGCATTCTTCTCTTTTTTCCCTCAAAAATGTGTTCATACAAATTTTAAAGTACAGAAAATTTAACAATACTGGTACGCTCACATCGATTCTCCATTGTCACCCCTCTTTTGCTTTTTCTTAAATTCAGAGTAAGTTACAAACATCAGGACACTGTCCCTAAATACTTCAGGATATATTTCTGAAAATCAAAGGCATTGTGTGGTGTAACTGCAATAGAATTAACATGCTCAGGAAAAGTAGTATTAATGTAACATGATTATCTAGAATTAGCCCATACTCAATTTTTGGGCTAATTTTCCCCAGTACTCCCAATAATTTCTGTGGTGGGGCCAGGCACCTGCTGTCTCTCCATGCGATAATGCTCACAGAAATCTCCCAATAATTACATTTAATGTTTATATATATTTATGGGGTATCCACTTATTTGTCTTTATGTTTTATTTCATTTTTGAAAAGAAATTTATTTTCATACAATATATTCTGATTGTTGTTTCCTCTCCCCCCACCCCCTTTCTGTCTCTAGTGAGAAAACAAACAGGCATCTAAGGAATAAGACTAGAATAAAACAAACACAAACAGATTGGAATAGGACAAAACACTGAACAAGGAAAAGAGCTAAAGAAAATGCACAAGAAATGCATATAGACACAGAGACACACATCTTTGCACACATGGGAATCCCATTTGTGGGCTATCAGGTTTTTTGTTCTGTTTTAAGTTTTTTTTTTTGGTGTTGTTTTGTTTTGTTTTGTTTTGTTGACAGTGGAGTAGTTCTCTATCCTTCAGAAATATTTTGTGACACAGAATTTAATTAAGAAAAAAGTCAGGGCAGGTTTGTAGACTGTCCCTCACTTTGGTGTCCTGATGGCTGAACTGAAGCCAGTGTTTTTGCATGGCATTCTGTAGCTACAGCTGATCAGGAGGCACGTGGTATATGTCAGGTTGCCTCTCGATCGATCGGTGATGTTAACTTTGCTCATTTGGGTAAGGCTGTGCCTGCCAGCTTTCTCTATTCTAAGAGGACTGTTTTCCTTTTGTAATTTATGGCAATTTGAGGGAGATACCTGGAGGTTCTGTAAATATCCTCGCCTTTAGTAAGCATTCACCCAGTGGTTTCAGGAGACATTGATTCTTGCCACAATCAATGGTTACTATGATGTCTAAAAATTGAGATCATATATGTCTACATTGCTTTATGTTATTAGTCAATATTCTTTTGTTCCAGAAAGAGCTTTGGCTTCTCACTCCATAACTCTCTCCTCTTATCTGCCTGCCTATCTAGCTTGCCACCTGTTGAACATATCAGACAAATTGTAATACACCCCTCAGTACATGATATCCTGGTCCCACAGGTGCCACTGGGAGGCCTGCAAAGCTGATTCTTGTGGCCTTTCATAAATTTTGACACAACCGTTTTAGTCTCATCTGGTATGTTCTTTTCAGCAGCACTGAAAGAACATGTTTTCTGTGGAGATCTAGTTCCTCAGGGACTGCCATTTAGGAAGGCATCAGTCGTTTCCTGAAAGGTCCCTAGGTGATGTCAGTGTGTAGCCAAGACTGAGAATCAATGGCTTTGTGCCCTCCAAGGAGTGATTGATTGCCTGTTCTCGTAAGGTGTTTTTCTATTGCCTAAAATTTGTGGTGCTGAGTCATTACCTCAGGTTTAGATTTTTGTGAGAATTATCCCGTGGAGAGACAGCAGGTCCCTGGCCCTACCACAGAAATGTTCAATAAGTCTAACCTGCACTTTAAGATTCTAGTAAAGGTGGTTCCTGGAACAGTCTAGGGAAAATGCCAGAAGTAACTCTGGAAACAGGAAATTAGGGGCTTCTGATTTTCCTTTTTGACTTTAACAGTACTTTCTTTTTTGTAATTTGGTTACTAAGTCTCTCTCTCTCTCTCTCTCTCTCTCTCTCTCTCTCTCTCTCTCTCTCTCTCTCTCTCTTTCTCTCCCCCCCCCTCCCCCGCAGTATGGCGGGAATGAGGCCTTCCTTTTTGAAAAAAAAAGGGGGAAGTGCTGTGGGATGTTCTGTATGGCAAATGTGTTGCTAATTAGTCAATAAATAAAACACTGATTGGCCATTGGCTAGGCAGGAAGTGTAGGCAGGACAAGGAGGAGAATAAAGCTGGGAAGTGGAAGGCTGAGTCAGAGAGACACTGCCAGCCACCACGATGAGAAACAGCATGTGAAGATGCCGGTAAGCCACAAGCCATGTGGCAAGGCATAGATTAATGGAAATGGATTAATTTAAGCTGTAAGAACAGTTAGCAAGAAGCCTGCCATGGCCATACAGTTTGTAACCAATATAAGTCTCTGTGTTTACTTGGTTGGGTCTGAGTGGCTGTGGGACTGGCGGGTGACAGAGATTTGTCCTGACTGTGGGCCAGGCAGGAAAACTCAAGCTACACCCCCCGCCCCGTCTGATTACAGTCATGTGTCAGCATGTCACCATACCTAGTTTATGTGGTGTTGGGGTTAAACCCAGGGCTTTTTCATGCTAAGCGAGCACACTACCAACAGAACTACACCTCCAGTATCCAAACATTAAATAATTTAAGCCGTTATAGTTTCCTTCTGTTGGTAGATGTGGAGTGTTAAAAAGCAGATTATGTGAGTGTTAGGAATTGTCAGTTGACCAAAAAACTTTCTTTCTGTTTGTGATGTTATTTGTTCTATTTCTTGTGGTAATCGAACAGATTTGATCTAGTGAAGTTTTCACATGCCACAAGACTATAGGTTGAAGGGTCTAAGACATCAGGGTGTACCTTGTTCTGAGACTGGAGTCATGGTGTGGTTTCCAATTTCAGCCATTTCCTTTTTAGAGAAGGAGAATATACTGCAATGTATCCCCACATAACTGGTGAATTTCATTTAAGACAGGGTCCTCTAGGCCCTAGTTCCCAGTACTTGCTGGAAATGTTTGGAATTTAGGTCTTTTCACTTTCTGGTTTCAACTCTTAGCCATGTACTATGTTAGCCCATCCAGTTCTTCAAAAATATTACTACTACTACTACTACTACTACTACTACTACTACTACTACTGCTACTACTACTATTTTGGGGTGTGTGTGTGTGTGTGTGTGTGTGTGTGTGTGTGTGTGTGTGTACGTACAGCTTTGTGGAGTCAGTTTCTCCTTCTCCTTCTACCTTTATGTGGATTCTGAGGATCAAAATACTTTTACCCTGGGCCTTTTACCCCCTCACCCCTATACATGGTTCTTTCTGAAGCCACAAGACAGAGCTGAGATTCATTTTAAGAAAAGCCAGATAGATGGGCAGCATATTCTCTAGAATTATGTCAAAGCTTTGAAATACGAAGCCTTTACTTATAAGCTATAAAATCTCTGGTGAAATAATTGATTGCTATGTCCTCCTGAAACTCATTGTCTATAAAAAGAGAGCCAGCCTTCTACCTAGAGATCAATCTGAAATGAAATGTCACAATACAGGTAAAGTATCTAATAGTCATAACCATTGAGTATAAGTGCTTTATAACTGTTAGCTGATATTATTTTATTAATCAAATTATTGTAGGAATGGAATGTGGCTGTTAGCTCTAGTGAGAGAGTTGAGGTTGTGCCTGCCTTGCTATATGTCTGTGTACATGTTCTTGCATATGAGTGCATACTCATGCATGTGTATTTTAGGACCAACATGCTATAAGGGTATTAAGTAGAAATGTAGCAAATATGCATTGTAACATTCTCCTTCTTTCTACATTTTTGGTAAACAATGTATGCATACGTATTTGCATGTGCATTATGTCCATTCCTTCTTTCAGTTAAGCATGAGAAGTTAAAGTGGCCTTGCCTTGAAGACACATAAGTGACTGGCATAAGCAGTGGCAGTGGTATTGCCATGAATAATGGAAAACACTTAGGATGCACTTTCTACTTTTTCTAATGTAGATGTGTGTGTATGTGCATATATATACATATATATGTATATATATAGTTGGCTCTGCTTATTATGTGTGTCACAAGTTGGTCTGAGAGGAAGATGGTGGCTGAAAATAAGAGATTCCAAATTTCAGATATGGGCAAGTCATGTTTGTTTCCAATTCTCAAGATCAAAGACAAAAGCCCCTCAGAAGGAATTGGTGATTGTACCTACCTTTTCAAGGAAGCTCGTGATTCGCTAGTAAATGCCAGTGAAATGTAGGGCAAGAAAAAATGGCAAGAGACACCCTGAAACTCTCTGTGTTACGATAGGTGAATGCAGTTGAAATACAATCTCTCCCAAGTTGGTGTTCCTCTTTACACCCACACTGGGTTGTGAAGCCAGCACTCATGTTGATATACAGAGCTGAGGCGCAGAAAAACAGGAGGCCTACAGTTCAGTAACTTTCTAATGAAAGCCAGAGTGAAGAGTTGGGGCGATGTCACAGTGTTACAGGAAGCAGCTGATACAGATTGCAGAGAATTTGGGACTAGTGAATTGATTCAGTTCATCTGGGACTGAAGAGAGACCTCAGAACACAGGCCAAGGATGTACTGCCACTTATGAGCTTAGTGATCCTGGGTAAATCACTGATCTTTGGTGTTCTCATTTGCAAAATGGTTGCTCATTCCAGCTCTTTTATTTATAACTCATGTGGTTGAGATACAGTGATATGGATATCAGGAGGGGTGATGGCCCATGCCTGTAATCCCAGCACTTGGAAGGCAAAGACAGGAGGATTGTGGATTTGAGGCTAGTCTGGACTAACTAGAGAGACCCTGGTTCAAACAAAGAAACGAAAACAAAGAAAAAGATGATCATGAGCTAGCCTCATGTAGGGAAAATAAGACTTTCTGCATAGGTTCAAGTCAGGTGACCTTTAGCATCAGCTGCCTCTGAATCCTTTCTTTGTGCCTTCTGGGGAATTTCTTGGTATGTTGACAGTGTGTATTATAGGATTTTA
Source organism: Peromyscus eremicus (assembly GCF_949786415.1). NCBI lineage: Eukaryota > Metazoa > Chordata > Mammalia > Rodentia > Cricetidae > Peromyscus > Peromyscus eremicus. The sequence goes on along the minus strand of NC_081439.1, from coordinate 29,275,222 downwards.
TGGCACCAGTTAAGTAAGCTCCTCAGAACCATTTAAGAAATATAGACTAGCCTGACAGAGAGAAATTAGTGAATTCATCATTGTTTTGGTACCATGCAAGCCTTTGAGGTCTCAAATGCATAGATTTGGTTGAGGTGAAGTCAGGTCCTAAACCTGTTATAATAGTCTTTTCTCTAAGAATATATCACCATGGCCTTTGCCATTTGTACAGTGTTGGGCTAGGTGCTACATTTTACATTTAAGAAAATATTTATTCATGTGGTTTTATGTATATGTGTGTGTGCCTAAGTGTATGTATGTGCACCATGGGTGCATGCAGGTGTTTGAGAAGGCAGAAGAAGATGTTGGGTCCCCTAGACTTGGCTTTACCATATGGGGGTGCTGTGAACTGAACCCAAGTTCTCTGCAAGAGTGGCAAGTATTCTTAATCACTGAGCCTTATTTACCTATAACTTTATTTTTTTGAGAATCTGATGAGATCTAATCATATCTACCCTCCCATTTCCTCCTTCCAACTCTCTCATGTCACCCCCAACACCCTCTCCCAACTTCATGTCTTTGTACTTTTGATAATCCACTAAGTTCAATTAGTGCTACTCATATGTGCGTGTGTGTGTGGCCATTCCACTGGAGAGTGGGAAACCTACCCGCTGGGAGCCTTCCCCAGCAGTGACCAAGTCCCAGCAGAGGATGTAAGGAGTCAGCAGGGGAAGGAATGAGCCAGGCATGATGATTGGGAGAATCTTGCAGCCTGACTCATTAGAAACCAGAGTGCTTTTTTATTTATACAACATTTAGCAGGGATAGATTCATGTTGTTCCAAAACATAGAGCATATCATTTTTGGTTTTGGACATGTGTTTCACCTTTTCTTGCTCATCTTTTAGTCATTATTAATAAACTATGACAGAAAAGAGTTATCATTTCCAATCATTTTCCCTCCAGTTTTGACAACATTGATGAACAGAGTTATCATTTTTACTCATTAACCCATAACCCAATTTTTAAGAATCTAGAGGCATATGACAGCCTGTTCTCAGGCTGATAGCTTTGGTTGCTTCAAGGATGCTAGACCAAAACAAAATCTTCAAGCCAGACTGGGCATATTGCCATGTACCAAGTAGTGTATTATTAATTCTTAATGGTCAGATGGCTCAAGAAAATTCTCAGGCCAAAGCTGCTGCAGGTATTATTCAAATTCTGGCATAATACAATGTTTATATTTTATATTTTTATAGAATTTATTTATATGTCTAATCCTGACATTCTGTTGTTTTTTGGTCATAATATATCACAGTGACTTTGCATGTGCTAACTTTTCTAAGATAGGGAGGTCCTGACATCTCATTATTTTATCATATTTCCACTCCATGCTTTTCTCATCAATTTAAGTCTCTGTGTAGGACAGAGATAACTTCAGCTAATCTGACTTTATTACTATATATGCCATGTAATTGCCTGAGTGTATAGTGGGAAGAGGCTTGCGATCTGAACTGTGACCAACTCCCCTAGCCCACCGAATCTTATTGACCTTTTAAAGTTTACCTTGTTTTGAATATCTTGTTCCTAAGTAAGTACAAGGACAGATGTTTCAAAAATGTCTTATAGCCTCATAAAGAGACCTCTGACTTCTTTATGTGTGTCACAACCTCCAAGGTGTAAGGAAGACCTTCAAGTAGATAAGGCTGTCTCCTTAAAAGCAGGAGGGGGAGTATATTCAGGGCTGTCCTGGGTAAGCTTAGAAGCAGCATTCCTGGGAGAAGGCATAAATAATTCATAAGAAATTTTCCATCAATCCAATATCCCCAAATTGTGCAAATATTAAAAAATCTTCCTAGGCTGGGCAGTGGTGGCACACACCTTTAATCCCAGCACTTGGGAGGCAGAGGCAGGAGGATCTCTGAGTTCGAGGCCAGCCTGGACTACAGAGTGAGTTCCAGGAAAGGCGCCAAAGCTACACACAGAAACCCTGTCTGGAAACAAAACTAAACAAAGTCTTCCAAGTATGCAACAGGTGGAGATGAAATCCAAAGGTGGCACGGTAGCCATCATGTGGCTCAGCTTGCTGGATCTTTATCAAACAGCTGTGCTTACTTTAAGCTGTATCTGCCATTCCCATCAGATGCAGCTGTGCCACCTACCCATGGCCATCCCCTCAAAAGAGAATGATTCTCCCTCCACCATCAACTATTCATTGACAGTAGCTCCTAAGTAAGTGCTGGAACATGAAGATCATTTATGGCGGAATTCTGGCTGGCTTGCTCTTGTGTAGGTCTTGTTTAGGTAATCACAACTGCTTTAAGTTCATGATTGCAGTAGCCATGTCATGATGAGAAGACCACATTTCCCAGCACTCCTCCCATCCTCTGGCTCTTACATTCTCTGAGCCTTGGTAGTAGAGTTAATGTAGATGTCCCGTGGGGCTGAACACTCAGTCTCATATTATCAGCACTTTGACCAGTCATACATCCGATGACTGTTGTCCATGGCAAAACGAAGCTATTCTGACCAAGGTTGAGTGTAGCCAAGGTCTACGAATTTAAACACAAGTATCCAGAAAGAAATTTAATAGCATGAATATAAGAGTAACAACAACAGGTTCTACTCTAGAGTCTGTGACCTCCCCATTCATGGATATTTGACCAGGGTTACAATACCAGGCATGAAATTCCTCCTGTGCAGCAGGCCTCAAATACAGTCTGAAAGCAGTGGTTTTGTTAGGCTACCTCATGACAGCCATGCTACTGCTGTACCAGTGGACACAGCTCGCCTGGTAGGCCAGCATCACAGCATGCAGAGTCCAGCACTGTGTAAGAACATTGATGCCTTTCCTCCCGCAGCAGCGTGCACAGCCACCTTCTGGCACTATGGAAGTGAGTCAACTGCAAGTTTTCTCGTTGGTGAGATTGATTTTTTTTATGTTCTGCAGCCTTCAGCCATAAAGGTCTAACCATGTAGTTATGGAGGCTAATTAAGGGCAATGACACTAATCTGTGTTGTTTTGGGGATCTCTGGGGCCTCCCTGACCAATAACTTATGCAGAAGTATCCCATGTCTTGTACTGTGATTTTTGTTTGGTAACCACTACCTTCTGAGAGCGATGTCATCCACCCATGCAGGACAAAAATACAGCAAAAATGTCTTTTGAAACTTGTTCACTACCGAGTGAGTTTCTCTAAGGCCTTTTCATGGATTCTTTGTTTTGGTTTAACCACCCAGTACCACCTCCTCTCTCCTGTTCCTCCTTCCCATTCCCAATTAACCCTTTAACCCTTAGTACCCCCCCTTTTTTCTCATTTCACATGTGTTTTACTATCCTTCCACTCATTTTATTTTATTTTATTTTTTGAGACAGGGTTCCTCTGTGTAACAGCCCTGGCTGTCCTGGAACTCACTTTGTAGACCAGGCTGGCCTCGAACTCAGAGATCCGCCTGCCTCTGCCTCCTGAGTGCTGGGATTAAAGGTGTGTGCCACCACTGCCAGGCTCTTCCACTCATTTTTTTAAGTCAGGTTATGAGTACTAAGGTTCCATATGACCTGTGATATCATCTTCATTTGGGTTAGCCGTCCCCCTCATCGCCCAAATTCCCCACTGCTCTTACACCTCTCACTGCTTAAACCTTTCTGCCCATAGTACTCCGCTTCACTACTTCATTTTACATATAATCTACCCTCCCCCTTCCCTTAACAATTATATCTAAAGTTTATGGCTTCAGCTAGAACCCTCTGGGGCTTTTGGTGTTAAGTCACCTTGGTCTGGATTTGGTGGTTTCTGTGGTTATATTGGTTTTCAAACATTTGTTATTTTGTTTCATGCTTAGAGTTATGTCTTCAGAGTTCATTTCAGCATCACATTAGATGATGGAGGGCTAATGAGATGGCTCCGTACATAAAGGTACCTGCCACTAAGCTGATGACTTGAGTTCAGTGCTCAGGATCTACATGGTAGAAGGAGAGAACCCACCTGCACAGGTTGTTTTCTGACCCCTGTGGGCACACTGTGGTGCATGTATAGTTCTTCTATCCCCTGCAATGAAATCAAATGTAAGAAAACTTAGGAATTGAAAACTCATAGAACTTCATCTTAAGGTACATATATGGGGCAGGGGGCCGGAGAGGAGTACCACAATTGCCTTGTCATGGAGATTGTCTTTGCTAGTGTGAGAACTGTGTATCTTTCACAATGTCCAGAACTTGATTTTTCCTCTGTATTGTTGGGAACTGTAGAGCAGTAGTGGTTGGCTTTTGTTTTTGATATAGAAATAGAATCTTACTGAATAACCTGCATTGGCCTGAAACTTAAGATCCTCCTGCCTCAGCCCTCTGAGCTCTGGGATTACAGATGTGTCCAATCATATCCAACTTCGTGACAGCACGTGTTGCACTGAAGTATCAGTCCTCTAGCCTTGTTCTTTGGAGAAGCAATATGCAATGGGTCCTTGGCCCATGCAGAGCCAGGCCCTCCTTACAGCTGACAGGACACATTGCTAGCCTAGGATGTGCCTGTGAGCTCTGAGTTTGTTCTTGTTAAGATTCAGTAGCATGTGACTTGGCGCAGAAAGGTGGAGATCATTAGTATAGTAGCCGAAGATGTGATTAGACAAGATATTGATTCTGAACTTCTGCCCTCCCCTTTGTGTTCAACCCTGTTCTTCCTTAGGGAGGTCCACACAGAGAAAAATGAAAGCAAGAACTAGGTCACTGGCTTTTGAAAAATATTGATCAGGGAGCCCGTAGATGTAGTTCCAACACATTCCCTTTTGTGTGATGTCATGCTGGGGGTAGGACTAATGTACTCTGTAATCACCCCTACAGGGACTTCCTTTTTCAGGGAAAAGCTTAGAAAAGAAAAAGAGTCTCCAGAGGCAGTACCCAGAAATAATGCTGGCTTTCTAAGTGCACTTCTTTGAAGTCGTTGATCCTGGTGATTTTCTAGGCCATGTAGTGGCATGAAGGAATGATGTGAGCTGGTCAGCTGTGAGCAATGCCTATCTCAGTTCTTAGCCCTCATATACCTCTCCCTGGCTTCTACCACCGGTGCTGCATGCCATCCCACATGCATGTTTTTTTATGCCCACAATGCAATAGGCAGTATGGATATTCTGTAGACAATAGCAACTGTATTTGTACCAGCTTCAAGTCAGAGGCTCCCTGGTGTGACCCATTGTGTAAATGACATGGTGTAACCCTGAGTGTCCTCTAAATGAAGTATGGCTCTGACTTTTAACCTTGACTTGCCTGGCTGGGTTCTGTGGAAGCAGCCAGGGATCTTGCTAATGCATCCCCTGGGACACAGATGGCTATGTTAAACCCTGTGGGACTTTTGAAATGGTATCAAGAATAGCAGAAATCAAATTGGCTTTGGGTTATCAGGCTCGAGGTCCAGTGTGTTGAAAGGGTGACATTAATAAGAGAAAGCCCAGGACACTTTCTCATTTACTTTGCACACTTGGGGGAAATGCTCTTTGCCTTGCTAGCATCAGAAGTAGACCATTCTGGTTTCTTTAGCATATCACATCAGCTTTCATTATAAATCATCAGCAGCAAATAGAAAGTACCATCATCTATGGAAGTGTGTCTAAGGCAACACTGTGCTCCAGTGCTTCGGGGTGGGGTTTCTGCCTTCTGCACCAATGATCAGTTTCTCATATCCATGGGTTTCTGACCCAGCAGCTTTTCAAAACACCAAGAAGCATCGCTCTGCTTTCTAATGCCTCTCTAAGAGACCAGGGCTGCTGTGCCTCTAGCCATGCCCCAGAAAGCATATTTGAGACAAATCAGCTTACTTTGCCTGCATGCCTAGGAAGCCTCTCTTTAAAACCTTAGTGTGGGATGTGAGAGAAGAACAGTATCTAAACATTTTGCTTTTCCCATCCAGGCGAGCGACGGAGACGCCGATGCCAGGTGGCATTCAGCTACCTGCCCCAGAATGACGATGAGCTTGAGCTGAAAGTCGGGGACATCATAGAGGTTGTAGGAGAGGTAAGCAAGTGGTTGAGTGACATTGTTGCCTCATCTGGCTATCAGACCCACCTGTGCATCCAGCCATGAGGAACCCTTGCTGCAGATGTGCAGGCCCATTGGCCTTGGCAATGGATGTTCAGACTCAAAGAGACTCCAGAGGTCATCTAGTTGCATCTCTAGGGGAAATTGGTTTTGGCAGAGGAATTCCTTTAGGCCAGGTAGGGGTCAGATGTGGGGCCATCTGAAGCCATTGTCTTTGTAACATACCTTTGGAATTTCAATGTTGTCTTATCAACGTTCCTGTTTACTTTAGTTAATGATGGACCCTGGTCACAATAACAGGGATTCATCTTTAGAGTAGAGATTCACTTTTCATTGTGGAGAACACTGGATATAGAAAGAATGAAAGTGGCATGTGGCATTTATTAGAAGACCAAGTATGTGACAGGTATGATAAGCTTTTTGTTTTGTTTCTGTGTTCTTGCATGGCTTGGGTCCTGACTAGGGGTGGCAAGGGGATGAAGACATGACAAACACAGAGACTCATAGAAAATCTTGGATTGAGTAGACTGGGCTCTTTAATGGAAAAGCTGCAGGTGCACCCACCCCAGCCCCCCAAAAAACAACAAAAAAAGAAAACCCCCAACTCAGTGTATTTATTATACACAATTGATCAGGGAAGTGGGTCATTGCATACAGTTTAGCAAGGAGGTGGCATCATTACATATAGATAAAGGGGGAGGCAGGGTATTTTATACAGCTGGGCAAGAAGACCAGTTTAGCAAATCTCAGTGGGTGCAGTCTGTAGGGAGCAGTCATCAGGCTATAAACATGGGGGATGGGGAAGAAAGCTACAGTGGACATTTTCTACACTCATTGTCAACACTTGTGCTCTGACCAGAGGAAGACTTTGTCATTTCTATGAGCCTCAGCTGGGGAAGTTTTTGTCACTTCCATGGGTCTGAGGCATTGGAGTCTTTGATAGGGCCATGTTCATGTCAACAACACACATTCACTCAAGACTTACTTGCTGCCTTTTGTTGTTGTTGTTCTGGTGTGGAACACTAGGCCTCATATATGAGCTACACTCCTAGCTCTATGATGAGGTTCTTCACACATTAGCCCACTTAATCATCCTGATCACTTTATGGTGTAGATGCACAAAGAACCTCAAAATATTCTAGCAGAGGCAGTGCTATGGGATAATGCTTTTGTACACTGGTTTAATAAAATGCTGATTGGCCAGTAGCCAGGCAGGAAGTATAGGTGGGATAAGCAGACAAGGAGAATTCTGGGAAGAGGAAACTGAGTGAGGAGACACCATCCCACTGTCCAGGGAGCAGCATGTAATGACACACAAGTAAAGCCACAGAACACGTGGCGACCGAGATGAACAAAAATGGGCTGAGTTTAAGTGTAAGAGCTACTCAGTGGTAGGCCTGAGCTAATGGCTAAACAGTTATAATTAATATAAGCCTCTGTGTGTTTACTTGGGTCTAAGCAGCTGCAGACCAGGTGGGACACACACACACAAAAAAACCTTTCAGCTACAAGGCAGGGCTAAGGGGCAAAGCCAGATCCATTGACCGGGGACACCCTCAGTCTCCTGTGCCATTTTCCTTTGAATGTTTGATCCTATCTATCCAAACCGAGCCTTACTGGTATTTAAATGTTCCTAGAGACACGGAGTGGGCTGCTTGGGCTCTGCTCCCCCAGGCTTTGAGCATCTTGTGCCCTGGACTTATAACCTCATCATTCATTCTGCTTCAACGTTTGGCTCTTGGTATAAAAAGAAATAAGTTTTCCACTTGCTTGTATTTCCTGGCGATCAGTTGACTTTACAGAAGCTCATGGTTTATAGAAAACAGGGTGGAAGTTGAGGTGGTCTGGAAGTGAGCTGTCATGTGGGTACAAGTGGCAGAACTGCTAGCAGAAGCCAGATTTCCAGACTCATTGAAACCTAACCTGGCCTTACCCTACCAGTAAGAGATCTATAAGATGGGAAGGTTGGCTCCAAAAGAACTGTGAAAGAACAAAGCTTTGATAAAGATGGAAGGGATGAGTAACTTGATGAAGATGGCCGACTTAGATTCCAAACTCTATTGTGACCAGTACAGCAATTAAACTGAGACCTTTGGGGTTATCTTTTCTAGAGGACAGATCATTTGCATCTCTGCTAGTCAGTCTGTTTTTATTTCAGCCTGGTAAGAATCACTTGCATTGCTTTTATTTTTCTAACTTGTCAAACAAAGATATGTGTCTCTAGAGAAGCAGTTAATTGGGTTCCCATCATTATGTGCTTTAACCCCCCTTGTCTGTTTCTAAGTTTTGGATAATTTGTGCTAATATGTTAGTCAATCTTTAAAAATATCCGATGTCAAGCAGGGCACATAGGAAACATTTATTGAAAGTTAAATGAGTAAGGAATGAATGGATAGCTGAGCAGAACATCAGTATAATGATGGACAAATTTCTTAAGATCAGACCTACGGAAGAAACTCTATGATAAAGTAGATGTGACTAATAAAAATGTTAAAATTGGTATATGATTTGAGGTAATTAAACAAAGAGAACAACAAATAGGAAAAAACTATAGTAAGTTATAAAATGTATAAATATAGCATATGAAAATTATATTAAGGTACCAGGTAAGATGGCATATGCTTTTAATCCCAGCACTCTAGAGGCAGAAGAAGCAGGATCTCTTGATTTCCAGGCCAGCCTGATCCATATAGCAAGTTCCAGGCCAGCCAGAGCTACATAGTGAGACCCTATCTTAAAAAACAAACATACAAAAAATATGAGGAAGCTGTTAGAGCAATGCCAAATGATACATGAATTTGCCAAAAATTCAAATCCCACAAGGGAGAATAGTATTTTTATTTTTGTTATTGTTTTGAGACAAGAATTCACTGGTAGCCCAAGCTGGCTTTGAGCTTGGGTTCTTGCTGTCTTAGTCTTCTGAGTGTTGAGTTACAGGCATGTATTACCATGTCTGGACCTGGAAAAAAATTAACTATGTGAAAATATCTCACCTTGCTGTTTATTAAAGAAGTGTAAATTAAGATAGTAATTAGTAGGTTTCAGATCATTAAAATCAAAGAAAATATCTACTGGTCAGACTGTTGGCAATGCCTAGTTTATTTGTATAGTTGTATGATACTTACATGAATGAATGCCAATAGCTATAAAAATATGAATAAAATTATAACTCTGATTTCATTCCTAAGAATTTATCTGCAGAAAATGGCTAACAAAAATGTACAACAGAAAAATATGTTAATTGTAGCAGTGTTTGTAATAATGAAAAATAATCAAGAAAAGGAATTGTATTACCTAGCTAGAAGACATTGAAGCCATTAAAATGATTCACACAGAGGCCTTTAAATATTGATTTATGATGATGTTTTGCATTATAATTATTGGTTATATTCCTCTTGCTGAGAGTTTTTCAATGGTGGAGACCTGGCTTTTATCTGTCTTTGTATTTGTGGTACCTGGAGTAGTGCCTGAATCCTAATATGTACCTTGATAAATGCTTGTTGAATAAGTAAGTGAATAAATGGAACTATAAAACAGTTTGTTGCAAAATAAATGAACAGATTAGGACAGAAAATTGCACACACTAGGATATAATCATGTGAAATAGATCTATATACATGTGATCCAAGATTGAAAGGGAGAAAGAATTGAAAATGGTCCTGTCATAGAAGATGATTTTTCCTTCACTGTCATAATAATACTTTAAGAACACAAATCAAGGACAAGAAACATGATCAATATATTTCTGAAAAATACTGTACACTTTTGCTTGTCAAGTGTGAGGAAAGAGCCATGGGTTGTCCTTGAGGAACAATTGCTGCACTTGTGACTGTATTCACCTAGAGGACATGAGCTGTTGGCCACCACCATTGGCCATCATGTGAAATTCCAGATTTTTTTCTGCTTGCTTCCAACTGGATTCTAGGCTGCATTTGCAGTTTGCTTCAGCAGGAAAAAGGAAAAAGAAAGCTGTAGAGTCTGAGGGCTAGCCTTTTAACCTGTATTTTCAAAATTCTATCGACTTCTCTATTGCCTCTATTGATATCCCAGATGTTTTTGTCATTATCAGTGTATAAAGATCTGTCCTTTGATGGTAAATGTTGTATATGTGCTTATGGGCATCTCTTTTCTGATTCTAGTAGAGCAGCAGTTCTCAACTTGTGAGTCATGACTCTTTTGGGGTCACATATCAGATATCCTGCATATCAGATATTTACGTTGCAATTCATAACAGAAGCAAAGTTACATTCTGAAGTAGCAACAGAAATAGTTTTATGGTTGGGGGTCACCACAACATGAGAAACTATATTAAAGCAGTTATACAGTTATACAGAAAAATAAAAGAATATTTTTCATTATCACAAAGCAACATTTAGAAAGGTACTAGAGACTGAAAAAAAAATGTCCCAAGTAAACAAAATTCTTTAAGTCATAGGGACAGATGAAGGTAAGAACACAAAGCTTTGTGATACTGTTCAATCAACCAATCTCTTAATGAAAGTACAGCAGATTGGAGCTGGAGAGATAACTCAATGGTTAAGAGCACTAGCTGCTCTTCCAGAGGACGTGGGTTCAATTTCCAGCATCTACATGGTAGCTGACAACCATTCATAACTCCTGTCCCTGGGTATCTGGTATCCTCTTCTGGCCTCCAAGGGCACTAGGCATGCACATACTACACAGACATACATGCAGACAAAATACCCATATACATAAATAAATAAAATTGAAATATGAAAGTACAACATAATTGTATATGTAGATATTATAATTACATCTTCATCGATTAATAGTATTAGAGTTGTTTACACAGAAATGCAACCTTTTTTTTAATTTTTATTTTGCAATACAATTCAGTTCTACATATCAGCCACGGATTCCCTTGTTCTCCCCCCTCCCGCCCCCCTCACTTTACCCCCAGCCCACCCCCCATTCCCACCTCCTCCAGGGAAAAGCCTCCCCCGCAGACTGAGATCAACCTGGTAGACTCAGTCCAGGTAGGTCCAGTCCCCTCCTCCCAGGCCGAGCCAAGCGATCCTGCATAGGCCCCAGGTTTCAAACAGCCAACTCATGCAATGAGCACAGGACCCGGTCCCACTGCCTGGATGCCTCCCAAACAGATCAAGCCAATCAGCTGTCTCACCCATTCAGAGGGCCTGATCCAGTTGGTGACCCCTCAGCCATTGGTTCATAGTTCATGTGTTTCCATTCGTTTGGCTATTTGTCCCTGTGCTTTATCAAACCTTGGTCTCAACAATTCTCGCTCATATAAACCCTCCCCATTCTCGCTAATTGGACTCCCAGAGCTCCACCCGGGGCCTCACCATGGATCTCTGCATCCAGATCTCTCAGTCATTGGATGAGGTTTCTAGCACGACAATTAGGGTGTTTGGCAACCTATTTTTTTTTGTCCCTGAAAGACAAATCTCAGGATTTTGACTGTGTAGGCTAGTTTTTAGGAAACAATTGAGTCAAAAAAATTTTTAAAGTTATATATATATATATATATATATATATATATATATATATATATAAATATCTAATATTAACTTAAAATATCACAATCTATGTGCATTTTCAACACAGAGTCATAACACGGGGTCAGGCCTATATCCAGTATTCATTGTATTCGTGTGTGTGTGTGTGTGTGTGTGTGTGTGTGTGTGTGTGTGTGTGTGGCCAAGGCCTTTTCCCGGAGTATGGGTTGCTGGGTTGAGCTCCTTGCTTTGTGTATCCCCAGTGTATCCTCTCTGATTTGCACTCTCTTTAAAGTGGACCAGTGGCAGAAGCAATTGAAGTATAGCATCCTTCTGAAGTTCTGCAGCTCCCCACCCGCGTTTTTTTCAGTTTGGTAGCATTTTTCCTTTTAACCTTCAGATTGTTACCTTCTTCCTTTCTTAGCACTGACTTTCTCTTCCCACACCTGTTTTTGCACTATGGAACCAAGTGCATGCATCGGGAAGGCCTAAAAGGTTGGGAAGAAACAGCCTTGGGGCCCTGGTAGAAGTAAGAGCTCGCTTGTCCGGCAGCAGTTAACTACCAGCCTGCAGCCCTCAGCCGTGGTGAAGGACGAGAACAAGGGATAGTCCCTGAGCGGACGGAGTCGGGGTTTGCTGGAGAGCCTCCCACCCCACTGCCACCTCCTGGCTCAGCTGTGGGAAAAGCCATCACTGCAAACTTCAAGCACCAAGCTGGCGCTGTGGGAGGAGAGTGGCAAGCTCGGAGTTCCTAGGTGGATTGATTTTTTTTCCTTCAGTTTTGAAATAAGTCATTACAAATACTCACTTGGGTCATTTCGGTCCAGAGCGGAGAAGCCAGAGAAATGCTAGTGGGTTCTCATGACAGACAGACACATGTGGTTTGGGGACAAAGTTACCGGGAGCAGAATCTGTGGTCCCCTGGAGAGTTCCCTTTTTATTTTTGAAGACTGCCTTGGAGCTTCTGTTTTATTTTGTTTTGTTTTCCTGTCTGTGTTATCTGGAGTCTAAGGAAAGCGTTTCTTTCTTTTCCTGTGTTGGATGAGGCTGGTCTTAACAAATCTCCCACAGTGGCAATGTTCTGAAATTTTCCTTTTCATGTGCTTTTTGGAGATTAATTTCAGAGGCAGTTCTCAGAGGTTCCCAGTCAGCCTGGCTGGTGACTGAGGGCTGCAGGCTCGGAGTTAAAGCCTGAACTGGCTTTGTGGTTTGCAAAGATGGTAACTTGCATGCTCAGAAACTGTCTGCATTCTTCATCTTATGCCCATAGAAGGAGACTGGATCCACTCAGCTCGAGTTAAGCAGGCTCTTGAAATGCTTTCAACCTTTCACTCAGTCAGATAAACCTCCGTGTGGGTGGATAGCTCCTTCCTCTTCCTTTCACTCATACTCCAGAGAAGTCAAATTCGGCGTTCTGTTTCACAGCACACACACTAAAAATTGGGGAAGTTCAGTAAAAAGCTGATTGGCCCAGGCAGTGGTGGCACGTCTTCAATTCCAGCACTTGGGAGGCAGAGGCAGGCAGATCTCTGTGAGTTCAGGGCCAGCCTGGTCTACAGAGCAAGTTCCAGGATAGCCAGGGCTGTTGCACAGAGAAACCCTGTCTCTAAAAACAAAAACTGAAAATAAAACAAAAGCTGATTGCTTAATAGGCAATCCAAACGTGTCTCCATTTTCCCCCATTAAGACTCTATGTTGCGCTGGGCGGTGGTGGCACACACCTTTAATCCCAGCACTTGGGAGGCAGAGGCAGGTGGATCTCTGTGAGTTCGAGGCCAGCCTGGTTCCAAAGCGAGTTCCAGGAAAGGCGCAAAGCTACACAGAGAAACCCTGTCTCGAAAAACCAAAAAAAAAAAAGACTCTATTTTGCTTTAGAAGTACTCCCATTTCTTATTTAAAAAGGCAACATTAATACAAAAATCTTAGTATTGGACTTTGATCATCTAAATGACTCAGGCTGCTCTACAACTGTCCTCTGTTTAACTTAGTGGTGAACACATCTGTTTTCCTAGTGTGTACAGGTACTGAAGTATTCACATTATGGAGAGGGATGCCATGTTTAGAAGAGAAGGTAAGCTGAGTGTAGTGATGCACGTCTATAATCCCAGCACTTGGTGGGCAGAGGTAGGAGGAGCATTTATTCAAGGTCATCATTAGCTACAACAGTACATTTGAGGCCCTCCTAGGCTATATGAGACCCTATCTCAAATAACAACAGCAACAAGTGAAGAAAAGCAGTTATATTTGAATCATCAACAGACAGTGCAGTCCACAACTGTATGACCGATAATAAGTTCAGATGTATATATGGTAGATTTGCATAACTATGAAATTTCTCAAATATTTGAGTGCTTGCATCATGAGAGAGTCTGTATTTATAGAGACTCAGAGATTTATTGAACAGAATGTGCACAAATAGGCTCAGTTTAGTTGTGGAGAGTATTACAAGAAGCTAAGACTCTAAAGGGTGACAGATGATGGAATTGACAAATGAGCAAGGAAGTGAAGGCAGAAAACCCTCATGGGGGGTAAAGAAGATGCTACCCATGCACATTTGTTTGGAACGAGTGTGGAGTATATGAAGCAGATGCTGGGGAATGCAATGAAAGACATTGCTAGGAAAGCCTCAGGAATGCCTCCACTGAGCTTTCCAAGAGACAGATCGCCTAAGGTGTCTTCCCTGGGGTTTTTCCAAGGCATAGGCGTCATCACAGGCGATTTTCTCCCATGGAGGCGACAAGATAAAACTTGCACTCTCTTGGTTCATCAGAAAGGTTATCTTACTCGTTCGGTTTCCACTTTGTTCATATTTTCACGTTAGAGTGATGGTAAAGCATTATTAGAGTTCTTTAGGAATCTGGGGATCTGCAGAATAGCTCTGACTGCTGTGAAGGGTGAGACCATGACACTCCTCCAGAAGCCCTACAAGCAACCAAACCCTCCCTTCCCCCTTCTTTAGTTTTGAGGGCAGCCAGGAACTTGCTGAATGGTCCAGGCTAGCCTTAGACTCAAGATCCTCTTGCCTCCACTCCCTGAATGCTGGGGTTCCAAGTGCATGGAGCCATCTGTGGCTCCAGACCTTTTCTACTCCATTGACAACCATGGATATTGTTCTGTCTTGTTTAAGCCTTAAATAGAAATTCTATTTCTTAAAAAATCCATTTCCCTTTCAATTACACTATGGATTTCTCTTTTGAAGGTCCATTCTTAGGAAATAGGCTTTTTCCAAAGGAAAGAGGGGAAGGAATGAAAATTAGCACTCCTGTGTATATGAACTCTTTGAGCCTACCTAGAAAGAAGGAATTAGGGGAAATTACTGACCGGCGATTTAGGACCTAGATAAGGCTTATTCAACAGAGATAGTTATTTCAAGAAACTGTAAAGGAAAATAATGTAGATATCTATATGTTCAGGAAGTGTCCCTCTTAAAATCTTTCTCCATTAATTCCACTGATAGAAAAATGTTTTCTAGAAACAAAGTTTGTTTTATAAACACTATTCATGGAATTAAACTATGCCTTTGTATATTTATATGAAGTTGTAGAAAAACCAAAGCCAATCAAAAGTGATTGAAATAAGATTAAAGATTGGCTGAGAAAGGGCACATAGGAATTTTCTAGACTAATAAAATATCCTGTTTGTTTATATAGGTGTAGCCTTCAAAACTGAGCTACTATAGTGTTAAGAATTATAAATTATATTTCAACTTTAAAGATACTTGATAAATGACCTTTTAGTTTTTCTAGTGTGGTACTATTTGCAAAATACCTTCAACTACCTTTCATAGGTAGGAAACATCACTAGTATTGAAATTCTCATGTAATTACTTCTGGAGGAGCGTGTGTTTGTTTGTGGTATATGTAAGTGTGCATGTGTACCTGCCTGTGGGTATGTGTGTGCAGGCCAGAGCAGGGTATCAAATGTCTTCCTCTATCACTCTCTACCTTACTGCCCTGAGACAGTTTCATAGAACCAGATGCTTAGAGCGTTGGCTAGACTAGCTAGCTAGGGA
This sequence comes from Peromyscus eremicus, assembly GCF_949786415.1. Lineage (NCBI taxonomy): Eukaryota > Metazoa > Chordata > Mammalia > Rodentia > Cricetidae > Peromyscus > Peromyscus eremicus. The sequence goes on along the minus strand of NC_081439.1, from coordinate 29,259,727 downwards.
GTTTTTGAAACCTGACTGTCTCCTCCTTAAAATTCTGGGCTTATATTTATGTGGAGCTGTACCCGACTTCTTACTTGGGTAGTAGGGATTCTAGCATAGGTCCTCATGGTTGTAGAGTAAGCACTCATACCCACTGAGTCATCTCCCTAGCCCCTATTTTTGGAAAAAAAAAATGAGGAAGATTCTAGAAATGTTAAAGTATAGCCCTTAGAGTTTTATATGCCTGGTTTTCTTTTATGGAAAGAGAACTGCATTTGAACTGCTGAAACTGACTTCATTGGCTTCTGTGCAACACCTCTGCCCCCATCCAAATTTACCCTTCTAGCCTGCTCCTGAAGGGGGTTTGAGTAACAAGGTAGCCATTGACCGAAAGCAGTGATTGCAACCCTTAAGTGGCTTTTTTCTGTTGGCTGCTTCTGCTCTCAGGTAGACTTCAGATTTGATAAACCTTTATTCTTCCTTGCACAACTGACATGTAAAGAAAACACTCAAGGATGTTACATAGGACTTGGTCAGAGAAGTATCAAGGGGAAAGCATTTCACCTTTTCATTCCCATACATCTTCCCTGCCTAACAAATGTAGGTGATGTCTGCACAGCTGGCTGCACAGCTGGCTGGCTGGGTGGCTGGGTGGGGTTTGAAATGGACTCTGTTGTTTCCTCAGCTTCCGACAGGCTTAAGATAGATAAATTATTTCCTTGAGCCCTGAACCTGGCTGTGTAAAGGCTCTTCCTTGTAAAGACGTGGAAGTTGTACCGGGATGGAAACTGCCTGTACTCAGCCTTTCTCAAACCGAACTAGTTGGAAACTGCTTTGCTCCCAGCCATGAGCCATTGGTAGGGTTGGCTTTGGGGGCACAGTCATGGGGTCTTAAGTTAGCCACTTTGGTCACAGAGAGGCACAGCTAAGGTTTATTTTCAGCCTAGATCCAGGTGCTACAGAAGACTGATGATGAGTTGGGATTGGGTGGGCATGGGGAGAAGGTGGGCATCTACTCCCTTTACTTTCTTATTGTGGGCAGGAGCTGTGGACCTTTGGTACCGTCTTTAGTCTATACTTTATTGCAAGGGTACACATTTCTTTTTCTGTGTTCAAATCCAGAAGCATCAGTACAGGCCATCTTGATTTCTAAGCAGAAGGTGTGCAAGCTGTGCAGGTTCTTTTTGGTTCTAGAAATTTCTCCAGGATATGTGTGTGTGTGTGTGTGTGTGTGTGTGTGTGTGTGTGTGTGAGAGAGAGAGAGAGAGAGAGAGAGAGAGAGAGAGAGAGAGAGAGAGAGAGAGCGCACACATGTGTGTGCCTGGGTTTGTGTGTGAAAGCCAGAGGTGTTTTCCTTCCTTAATCACATTTTTACCTTATTTTTTGAGACTCACTGAACCCAAAGCTCACCAATTCAGCTAGAGAGGCTGACCAGCAAACCCCCAAGATCTTCTTATCCCTGCCTCCCCAGTTCTGAGATAATGGGTGTGCACCACCACATTTGGATTTTAAATGGGTGCTGAGTATATATAGGTCCTCTGTTAGCATGGCAAGCACTTTAGGTATGGGGCCGTCCCTCAGGCTCCAGGATGAGGTCGGTCTTTATCTATTTTGTTCACTAATGAATCTATACCAACATCATAAGGCAGTGCAGGATAACTGTTTAATAAATGTTGACATCACTGGAATGGCCACACAGGCTTGGTATTGCAGGAGCTAATTAAGAACAGTGGTAACATAATCAGGATCTCGTGTTCCCTTCTGCTCCTCATAGGAAGATTCCCATTTCCCCCAACACCCCCCCCCCAAAAAAAAACCTTTTTGTGAAGCAATCAGGACTTGAAAGGATTTTTTTAAAAATAATTTCCCTAGCATGAATCCATTGGGACTGAGTTTGATAGGGGGAAATCATCATTCTGGGCTTCAGTGTCCTTGTCTTTATGTAGGAAATTGAGCCAGATCTCTGAAGAGAGCTAGTTTGAAAACAGGGATAATTTTTCTCCTATCTCCAGGCTTAGTCTTGAGACCAAAGCAGCAGACTGTAGGAAAAAAAAAATGTATTACACAGCGCTCAGTGGTTCTGGTACGAGGCTTTCCCCCAGGAAGGGCTCAGGTCACAAAGAAACACCCCTTGTGCCCATGGAAGCTGCAATTGGAAGAGTATCCCCCAGGTGATGAGCAATGGTTTTCTTGTCAATCCTTCTACTTGTGTGGCTAATGATATACCTCTGCTGTTTTCCCACAGACCTGGCAGGCTGTGCAATGACAGTGCTGCTGGCATCTGGGGTGTGGCAGAGTGAAGATACCTTTGTTTTCCCGGTAGGCAGCTGCTGATCCTATACATCAGAAGTGCTTCCCTAGAGTCTCACACTAGAGCTGCTTAGTGGAGACGAGAATATTTCAGACATCATCAAACTGAATAGATGGAGTTGGTCCAGCTGCCCTTTGCAGCCCAGGATTATGCCACATATCACTCAGTTGTGGGTCCTGCCCTGGGTTTTCCCCTTGCCCTGTGATTCCTGGGAGGAAAGGGGTTATTTTATGGTTCTTTATTCAGAGGTAGCACAAGGACCCCATGCTACAAATCCTGTGAATATTTATATGCAGGCAGACTCACAGTGAATCTTTCCAACTATCTTAATCCTATCAAAACCCTCTTGAAGGAATGATACACATCAATTGAGTTGGCATAGAAACATGGAAATGCTGGTCAGTGGAAATGATGTTAAATGTACTGAACTGATACTGAATAATCACCAGGACAGCCATACATGGATGCTGTTGTGTGAATTCTTCCCTTAAGATTTTGTGGTCATGCAGATGTAACCACCACTCTACAAAGCTGCATCCTATGAGTTCTCTAATGAGTGTTCTGAATGTATTGCTTTGGTTGTGTCCATTCTCTGGCCTTCATTAGCCCCTTTCTCCTTTCTGGAATGCCCCAAACATATCTACCCTAATCATAGCTACTGTTTCTAATTTCTTAAAGGCCTACCTTAGTTTTGATATATCTTTTCTCAAATTTCTCTTTTGCCATCCCAGATCTGAGTGAGCTCAACTTCATGTAACAAGTTTGATTTGTCCCAAGTCATGGTCTTTTTCTCGTCTATTTATCCTGTATTGCCAGCCTTAGTCTTTAGTCACACCTTCCTATTTTGGTAGATTATCACCTTCTTTAGCAAAAATAGGTACTTACCATATATAGTGCTGCATCCCCAGATTCTAGCATAGAACCATAATGCATATACCTCTGACAGAGACAAAGGTCATGCTTAAATATGCCGCTTGAGGTGTGTTAACCAGCTCTGTTAGGCAGATGGGGAAGAGGGATTTATTTTGGCAGGAGAAAAAGGAATGAGTTCATATAACTGTTAAGTTTCAGGGTGGAATTTGAACTGGGATTTGAGTTTTAGTTTTCTTTTTTATTTGAATTACTTAAGTTCCTAAATTATATTTGGCTTGCTCTGGTAATATATACATATAGAAAAATTCTAAAGGTATTAGCTCTTTTTTCTATTAGCCCACATCTTATTGGTAGCTTAATACTTGCTTGTTCTCAAAATGACCTTATTTTTCCTTCAAGAAGCCAACCAAACATTCAGACGTCTACTTTGCTGTTAGTGGATCCATCTCGAATTCTTCAGACAATTTTTCTTTCACTTGCCCCCAGCTAGTTGATCAAGACCAGTTCACACCTCAAAACTGAACCTGTCTTGTCTGTTCTCACTGCTTTTCTGGTCCGGCTCCTATATCCTATTCAGATGGTTGGAGTCTTCCTACCCTCTGACACTCCAATCCTTCCCCCACATTCCAGGAGAAACCCACAGGAAATCTTCCTACCTTCTGAGACCTTAGCTCAGAGCTGTTTTTTTTTAATTTTTAATTTAAAAATGGTTTTATTTAATTGAAAATAGGTATTTTTCTCTCAACTGTCTAGTTTTGATTATCTCGAGAAACCTTCCCTCTCTTCTTCCCTCCCTCTCTTCGCTTCCTCCTCTTCCTTCCCCACCCTCCTCCTCCTCTTCCTTCTCCTCCTCTTCCTCCTTTCTGCTGTTCATTTGTGGTACTGAGAGTGCAAATTAGGCCTTGTGGATACTAGACAAGTACTTGCCTAAGGAGCCATATTTCCAGCCATTTGATCTAGCCGTGTAACCCAGGCTGGCCTCATAGGTACTATTTATCTTCTTTTCTGTATCTTCTGAGTGCCACCATGCCTGGTTTTTAATAGTGGTTATCATAAAACAGAACACATGAAATTTCAAAGGAAACTAGTGTGACGTACACATCAAATAAAAGCAAATCTTGATGCAGTAATCTATGTGATACCCTCTTAATACATTAAATAGCAAATACCATCCAGAAAGTATAATTTATACCACTGCAAAGCAGCACAAGTAATATTTTGAGGTACTCACAGCATCTGTGATGTGATAGGAAAATATTCATGATTTATTTTGTGATGAGTCACAGGTCCTTCTAATATTGGTATGTTAGCTACTTTCATAACCAAAGGAAATGTCAAATTTCACTTAGAAGTTGATGAAAATGGAGTGTTACATTTTGCCCATTTGTGTTGGGTTCCAGGTTAACTTACCTTACCTATCTGAATGATAAGACCATGGGGCCTACTTTCTGTTTCTCTAGTAACATTGAAACTTTGGGTTCCTCTTCTGTGTGAGTTCCACCATGTAGAGAGAAGACATGTCTAACCTGATCTTGTACCTCTGTTCTCTTTGCCTCTATGCAGGTAGAGGAAGGATGGTGGGAAGGTGTACTCAATGGGAAGACTGGAATGTTTCCTTCCAACTTCATCAAGGAGCTGTCGGGGGAGTCGGATGAGCTTGGCATTTCCCAGGATGAGCAGCTATCCAAATCAAGTAAGGAAGTCTCCCATACTGAACAGGAAAGGGAAGAGACCAGTGGACTCTGTCCTAGCCTCCCTTATGCATCATTGTGCTATGCCAAAGGCCTGTGACAAAATCTTGTGGGTATTTTGTTGGCTAGAGTAACTTGCCCACTGTAATTTAGTAAGTTCGTCACTGTATAGATGTGACCTATAGCTATGTATTCTATATACCTCTGGATAAGTGAATACTAGCCTTCAGCCATGGTAGTACTGGCTCATGGTAGCACATGTAGCTGTGCCTCTATACTTCTAGAATGTCCTTTCCCATTGAGTTTGTAATTATCTTTTAAATGAACCCAATGAGATGATCAGTATTCTCTAGTGTCTTCTGATGAACTTGGGGGAAAAATAACCAAGTTAGTCATGACAAGGTACTGTGTACAAGATAAATGCATGCCAGTTCTATTGAATATATGACAAGATAGTCAAGAGGCCAGGCTCATCTTGGGTAAGGAAATGGTCCCTTTTGCAATGGTGAGAACAAACTTCAGGTCTGTTTTTCTCCAGGGCTTGAAGCTTTCCCTCCTGCTTCTCTGCTACCCTTTCCAGCTCATGGAGCAAAAGGTCAGGCCCGGGAAGCTTTATTCTCCCAGTCACTAACCCAACTTCCCATGTGGGCGTCTGTGTTTATCTTGTGCTGTGTTGAGCCAAGGTCATGGGCATGAATGTTGCAGGAGACTCAGCTGTGTCATAGTGGTGTGATGCTACTTGCTGTCTTTCTTTCCTGACAAGAGGAGGACAATCCAGTCTTACCAAAACAGTTCTTAAATATTGTCACTTTCCATTTTGAAAAAAATTTGATTTAGACAGTATTCTTCTATTGCCTTGGTATCCCTTTATTCAACCAGCAGTATAATTGGACAAAGGTTTGATTTGGAAGTTGAAGCCATTTCCAAAAAAGTACGTAGGTGACCTTTTCTGCTTGGTATCTCAGCAGTGGCTCTGGGTCATAGAGCCTGCCACACATGGAAACAATTGTACGGGCTGGTTGACTCAGTGGACACAGCAGGACCCCTTCCTTCCACTTCCAAAGCTCGGGAATCCTTCTCCTTCAAATTCCATTCTATCCTTGAGTCTAGGATATGAAGGATTTGTATAGATGTTTGGAACAGTGAAATATTCGGGCACTCCTTTCACCTGTGAGCTGTGCCATGTGGTTTTCTACTACTGTGGCCAGCTAAATGAGTAGAGCAGTGAGTTTCTTTTGCAACTCCTTCTCCCTAATCCACAGTAAAATTTTAGCTGCTCTGGAATCTTCTTTTGTACATTAGAGTAGTATCATGCCTGGTAACTATGTCCCACATTAACGATACATTATCTCTGGAACATTGTGGATTAAATATGCTTTTTGGGGGAGGAGAACAAGTCAGGTTATTATAACTTTATTTCCATGAGGAAATGAAATCTAAGTTCCAACAGCAATATCATATATAAACCACCATAGCTCTCATTGTTAAGATAGACTTGAGACATGACCAGTTAGTGTTTAGCTATTTGTTTTCTCTTTGCTACCATGGCCATTGTAACATCATGTCTACATTTAAAAATTACTTTTTAATTCCTTTACTGATACAGAGATGGAGATTTAGGGACAGTCTTGCTGGGTAAGTCTTTACCTTTTGGCATTGTACCATCTTAGCTATATATTCTCAGAAATGAAGAGTTTCAGGAAACACATCCCATAGTTTTTGGAACTATTGAAACAAGTTGTACTCCAAAACACATCCCAGGTCATTACCATGGAAAGGTAACTGTGGCAGACTCTCTACTCAAAGCATGTAGTTCTAGAATCCCTGGTACTGGAGGTTTTGACTGAATAGAATGGTCTTCTCAGCCATTTGGCTATCTTTTACCTACCTGTAGCACCAACTCAATTACTAGCCTTCTTTTTCAGAACAAGGGAAGTCTAGTAGTTTCTTTGGCCATGTTCAGTCCAGCTGTTTATTGCTGAGGGTATTTGATGTCCCTGGAGAATCATGTTCTTCTAACAAGAATGGATGGTTCTGATAAAAAAAAAAAGTTTGCTGTAATCTTCCTATGTATACAATTAAGAAAAACAGGTCTCATATCTCTATCTGCCTGCCTGTATCCATCCATCCCTTTTTGTCTTCTTTATTTCCTTCTATTCTTCATTAATTAAATCTCTGTTGAGCTCCAATAGTTACTAAGATGTTTGTTGATGACTTGAAAAGTCAGAGACAAATGAGATGCAGATAGGGACCTTGCCCTCAGTCAACTCACCTTGCAAAAAGAGGCACACATATCCCCAGAAGCTCTGGAAAGTTCCTCAGGAGTTGACATTTGAGGAAGAGTGGGGCACAAAGGCAGAGAGGCCAGTCTGTAATTGGCATTTTATTTGGGCCATCAACCAGCTCCCAAATCATGACATGGAGATTTATTATTAATTATGAATGCTCGGCCTTAGCTTAGGCTTGTTTCTAGCTAGCCTTTTTTTTAAAAAAAATCCATTTCTATTAATCTATGTGCTGCCTCAAGGCTCATTTACCTCATCTCATACTGTCCATCCTGCTTTCCTGCTTCCTCCGTGTCTGGTTGGCTGGTCCCTGGCTGGCTGGCTCCACTTTTCTCTCTGCCTATTCCTCTGCTGCCTAGCTATTGGCAGTTCTGCTTTTTATTAGACTAATTCAGGTGCCTTAGGCAGACAAGATAAAACAGCAACACATCTTTACATAGTTAAACAAATGATCTAGTCCACAACACCAATACCATGGTAATGTGGGGTTGTAGTAGTCAAAAAGGGCTTCATGGAAGAGTAGATGTGAGAATAATGTCTTTCTTGCTTTGTGAATTGAAACCATGCCCTGAAAAAGAGAATTAGCATCTCTCTGTTTAGTGGTAGTGTTTTCAGTACTTGTCTGCACTCATGATTTGCTTCATCATAGAATTATGCTAAAATGTATATATAACCAGACCACATTGCTGCAGAGATTATGTATATTGATGGGATTTATCCAAATAGGACCTTTGATTTTTAGAATGGTCTGCTTATTCTCTTCCTACCGTACTCACCAGAGAAAGTGTTAGGACTTTGGATATATTTTACTTTTTTGGGAAAAAAAAACTGTTTTGTTTTGAAGTAATTAAAATTCACAGGAAGTTGTAAAAATAAACACAAACTATCCAGGGAGAACCCATGTGTACTTCACCAGTTTCCCCCAGTGATTACATCACCTATAATTACAGTAAATGCAAAATGCATTTTGCCCTATAGTTGAGAGATAGAAAATGTAGTTTGTGTACAAACAACATCTAGCTTTTTTTCTGTTATGAGCCAAAATATACTTAATCAGAGTCTTTGTCTGATCAGCCCACGTAATACTCTTTGTAAATGGCAATCCATTTTTATGCAGTGATTGCTTAATTACATGAATCTGAGACTAAGTTAAATCCTAATCTTTGTACCATATTGGTGATTTTTAGAGATTACAGTGATAACATAGAAATATTCTTTTAAGTGCTACCAGACATTATAATGAGGGTTTTCTTTGTCATTATAGCTAAAATCTGTATCCTAATATGGAGAGAGTATTGTGTATAGTGAATTCTTGTACATCTTCGCTTCATACATGTACATAAACACTACTTCCTTTGAATGTGTGCATTCTTATTTGTATACTTTGCAAATACTTGAAGTTATGAGTTTTGTATATTAATAGATGACTCTGATAGAGGAAACATTGGCATTGTACTTAAGAAGTATGCCATTACTACTTGTCACATGGTAGGTATTTAATAAATTCTTGATGAGCCCTTTATTACTCCAAGGAGGCATTTTTATCTTGAATGATAGGTAAAAATTTCTACAACTTGCTTTTCATACACTTTTACATATGGCATTTGGTTCATGTTATGAATTATTGTGTGTGTGTGTGGGGGGGATACCCTGAGGGTATCCCATGTGTGCAGGGAAACATGCTGGACAGATGCAGTGGGGCCTGGGCAGATGCATGCTATGTAGGCATGGTGGCAGCGGTGGCAGCAGCCAGTAATTCACAACCCAGATGCTGCATCCATGTGGACAGTTTATTATAATAGAGAGATGAAGAGAAAAATAGGAAAGGGGGAGACAGATAAAGAGAAGAAGAGAAGAGAGAGAGGATGAGAGTGCACACCTCATGGGAGGAAAAGCAGAAGAGAGGGAGAGAGAGAGAGAGAGAGAGAGAGAGAGAGAGAGAGAGAGAGAGAGAGAGAGAGAGAGAAGGAGGAGGAGGAGGAGGAGGAGGAGGAGGAGGAGGAGGAGGAGGAGGAGGAGGAGATTTTCCTTAGAATGAGGCTTTTATGTCAGGACGCAGGGCAGCACCAAGGGGTGGGATTTCAAGGGACGGATCAGAATATTAACATTCCTCCATTTTGATTATTATAAAAAGAGGTGAGTTATGGGAGCAAGTGGGGGAACAAGGACGCTGAATTCTTGAGGATACTTCAAGCTGACAAGGGGTGAATTGGGGAGGGGGGAACCGGGAGTCACACACAGCTGAAGAACTCAGGAACATTCCTTGAGGGAGCTGAGGAGGCAGGTTGCAGCAGTGGTGTTCCAGGATTTGGGGGGGGGGGGGATGGCATGCCAGATCAGGAGTATAGAAGCCATGGCATCTGCTATGTCTCTAGAGGTCTGGCATGAATAGTGAATCTGCAAAATATGCTAAAAAAAATTCATGGGGTCAGAAATGGGCTCTGGAGATTATTAATTTTCATCAGCCCAGATTTCTTGATGCAGTAGCAAAACTTTTCCCAGGACCCTGTGGGTATTTCTGAGACAGCTGGAATGGATTTACATTATGGCAAAAGGGTTAAAAATCTATTTAGGACTCATAAGAACCCTTTGTAGTCAATGTTCTATTAGTTTGTTAAAGCTGCGTTTATCAGTATTAAAACTTTGAACCTCTGGAGTTATATCTGAAACTGGTCTATCCTGTACCATGAAGTCTGTGAATGAGGCATACCTGTCTGTAATTGGAGAGCATATATATCTAATCTTGGGACTGGGGCTGTTAAACTGATACCCTAGTCATCAAACATCATCAGCTCTGAGAAGGATAAATTTAAGAAATGAGACAGCTTTTTGCTACCTAGGCAGCAAACTCAAGTCTCTCTGTAGTTGTTGGAGGGGTGTCGCAGAAGCCCCAAAGGCAGCACTTGTTCAGCTGGCAGGCCCAGAAGATTTCAATTCCCAGCATCCACACAAATGCACCTGGCTGTCTGATGTCCAGTCATGCCCCACATTGGGCACCAATGTTATGAATTATTGCACAGTAGGGGGGGCGAGGGTATCCCACACATGCAGGGAAATATACTGGGCAGATGCATGCCATGTGGACATGGTGGCAGTGGCAGTGGCAGCCAGTAATTCACAACCCAGATGCTGCATCCACATGGAGAGTTTATTAGAATGGAGAGATGAAGAGAAAGATAGAAGAGAGAGAGAGAGAGAGAGAGAGAGAGAGAGAGAGAGAGAGAGAGAGAGAGAGAGAGAGGTCAAGGGTGTGCACCTTGTGGGAGGAAAAGCAGAAGTGAGAGAGAAGGGGAGAATTTTTTCCTTAGAATGATGCTTTTATGTCAGGATGTATGGTGGAGCCAAGGGGTGGGATTTCAAGGGGAGGATCAGAATATTAACAGTTCATAGCCCCTGTTCAGGGTAATCTGTTCTGCCAAGGACAGAGTTTTAGTCATATAGGTTGGTCCATAGTTGAGTAATAGCAGAAACTTTCTGCATCTTTGAATTTGAAAACATTTTTTAACCATACTTGGAACTTGTGAAACTTTAGATATATTTTCTCAAAAAGATTTTAATAATCTTTAGTTATAGATAATTTCAAACATAGGTAAAAGTATGAATAGTGTAAAGAATCCCTGTGTATCTGTCGCCCAGTTGATCAATTCTCAACCTATGGCTAATTTGCTGACATTATGTCCCTACACATTCCTGCTCTGTTTTATCTAAAAGAAAATCTTAGATATTATATAATTGTACCCATAAATATTTTAATATTTATCAATAAAAGAGTTTCTTAAAGTCCCATTACCACATGCACACAAAATTACAGTGAGTCCTTAAATAGTTAAGCATGTGCTCTGTGTTCACTTTCCTCTCATAACCTTTTTTTTGTATGGAATTTGTTGACGTGAATTTGGATCCAAATAAGGTACATCCACAGTGATGAGTTGATGTGTTTCAAATTTCTCTGAATTTATCAGTTTCTCCCTTTATAGGTCCTCCTTCTGTTCAATCTGTTTGCTAAAGAAGCTAAGTTTGTTTGTCCATTAGTTTCTCATTATCTGACTTGTGATAGTTTCATCTCTGTTTTGTTATTTAAAGAAATTGATAATTAGATCTAGGGATGTGAGTAGATTAAGGTTGTGTGTGTGTGTGTGTGTGTGAGAGAGAGAGAGAGAGAGAGAGAGATAGAGAGAGAGAGAGAGAGAGAGAGAGAGAGAGAGAGAGAGAGAGAGGGGAGAGAAGAGCGAGAGAGCGAGAGCGAGAGCGAGAGCGAGAGCGAGAGCGAGAGAGAGAGAGAGAGAGAGAGAGAGCTTCTTAGGTGGTATTAGATTCTCTGCTTGGAGGTTCCTAAGTTCTGACTGTCTTTCCTTTTGAACTCAGCTGTCATTGATTATCAGTAATATCTGGTCAGACAGGGCTCACAGAGTGGTACCAAACAAGCATTTTTTTAAATACTGAAATGGACTTCCACATATCACATTAGTAAACACACACAAAAGGTGTTTAGTAAATTCAGTTTTTCTAAAACAGAACATAGAAACGTTTGCATCAACAGTGCAGACAGAATCTTAAGATGCCAGGTGTGGGTAGGAATTTTCTGGTCATTTGGCCTAGTGTCAGATGACAGCGCTTATGTGCATAGTAATTCCATTTCAGCTCTAGCCTGGCTCTAAGTTAGGAGACCAAAATGACATGCAAGCTTTCTATACATAGTCTGTCATCACCTCCATTACACAAGCAAATCAACTTCTCACACAGCATCTGAATTCAAACCTGCTAAAGTTAAGTTTATTCTTACCACAATCATAGATGGGGACTAAGTGTCTTTTTATCTATAATTCTATATTTGTTCCCATTGTCTAAATATTGTGAAATGGAATTAATCAGCAAATGTTATAATCACACATTATCCTGGCTCTGGGATTTATTTGAACTTAGTTGTGACAAAAGAAGTTGTGAGTATGATCCAATTTCAGTATATATTTTGTCTCATATTTAAAATATATATGAATCTTCCATTTTAACAGTTTTGATACTACTTATTTTCAAATAATTTTAAAACTGTAATTATTACTTTTTAAAACCCTTGGGCTAGAGATGTTACTGAGGTTTTTTAGAATGTTTGTTACGCATGCACAAGGGCCTGGATTTGTTCCCTAGCACTGAATAAGCTAGGTATGTTGGCATAGGACTGAATCCCAGTGTTTGGGGGGGAGTGAATACAGGAGCATCATAAATTCAAGGGCATTCTCAGCTCCATAGATAGTTTAAGGCCAGCCTAAGATACATGAGAGCACAACTCAAAAAACAACCCTATAGCTACAGGAACATCGTCAATTATTTTCCATAATCTTCTGAGGGATAAAAATTGTAGTTTTGTATATAACTACAATTTTCCATTTGAATTGAAGCTCCTGCTTTCCCAATTTCTTATTTAAAATGTTTAGATTGTGGTACCTTGGTGACCTGTCAAGCTAAGACAAATCTAAGAGGGCTTTCATTGCATACCACTTCCATGATACCAACTTATTTTGAAACACTCCATTCTGCAGTATCACTAAATGTTTTTCATTTTTAGTGTTTAGTGGCATTGAGTTTGTGTTTGCATTCTATTGGCAGTGGAGAGCAGTTAACCAATAGATCAAACAGCGTTTCAGGAAAAGTTAGATGCTAACATAAGCATATAGTTTTTTTCCCTGAATTTTAAAACTCTTCCCTTCCACATTGTTGGCTGCCTTCAAGAACTGATATTTAAGCCAATATGGTGGTACACACCTTTAATCCCAGCACTCGGGAGGCAGAGGCAGGTGGATCTCTGTGAGTTTGAGGCCAGCCTGGTCCACAAAATACGTTCCAGGACAGCCAAGGCTACACAGAGAAACCCTTAGGAAAAAAAACCCTGACATTTAATGGTCATAGTAAAATATTCCCCCTAGTGAGGTAAATGTTGCTCATATGCATCATATGCATGAGTTTTCTGATTGCCTGTCTCTTTTGCCCCTCACTCAGGTAAGAGTACCTATGTGTCCTTACCCAGCCCTAGTCCAGGCTACCTCTCTGATTGCCTTGCTCCCAGTGGGCAGGGGGACTTTGCATATTGGCTTGACTGACAGTGGACATATCAGGCCAATGGTCTGTCTCCCGCTGGGATTTTCAGACTTGCTCCTGTGGCAGAGAACATGAAAGCTCTGCTGGAATCAGGAACATCCCTGGAATAGTGACTGTTTTGTTTCATCCCTCCCTTTTGCTGACACTGAGATGACTGCTGCTGTTCATTTGTAGAAGGCCTTTTCTCCCACCAGCAGCTGTGTTTAGGAGTAATGGTGAAGTCCTTGAAGTTAAGTAGAGGGAAAATTTGCTCGAATAAAAACTAGCTGCTGACTTGCTCTGCCTTTGTCATGAGCTCCTCAAGAAGCATATGGGCAAAACTCTGTTGCTTCCCTAGATTGTTCTTATATAGATAGTGATTATTATTTCCTTTTCCAGACAGGGTTTCTCTGTATAGCTTTGGAGCCTGTCCTGGAAATCACTCTGTAGCCCAGGCTGGCCTCGAACTCACAGAGATCCGCCTGCCTCTGCCTCCTGAGTGCCGGGATTAAGGGCATGTACCACCAGCGCCCAGCCTCTGGTTATTTTTTTGAGACATGTACTTTGTATCCCAAGGTTTGGAACTCAATATGTAGCCCAGGGTGTCCTCTAGGACCCCCCTGCCTCAGCTTCCTGAGCAGCTGAGGTTGCTTGTACATACCACTTGGGCCCACACATAAGTAGTGACTTGAATGCCTAATTTTTTGCTCTAATTGGCTGCAGTGCCTATGACCCAAAGGGCAGATTTCCAAACAGGGCATATTGCCATTCCCGTAACACATGGGAATTACAATACCTCATCTATTTAGAGTGATCTGATCATTCATAATTGGTGTCATAAATTGGGAGTGACAAGGCCTGGAAACCGACCGACCCTATCGGAGTTCCTATTCTGATGGCGGAGAGTTTGTAAGGAGTGAGAGAAGTTGCTCTTTGCCCTTTCAGTTACAGTCCCTGTTTACGCTTTGCCTATGCTTTGCACCTCTCAACTTACTATGAAAGTATAAGCCTGCCTCCCTGTTTGAGTATTTAACTCATGAGCTATAACAGAACTTATTTCTTTTAATAATACATTTATTAATTGAGATTATTTTTTCAAATCATTTTACCACCTTGTGATACTTGTGATATCCTCTGTGTTGTATGTGTATGTGTTGTGTATGTGTGTGTGTGTGTGTGTGTGTGTATGTGTGTGTGTGTGTGTATGTGTTGGGAAGGTGGGTGGGTATATGTATACTTAAATTGGAGCAATATATACATCTGTGTTCTTATGATCCAATGATTTTGAGCTTTAGCTATATATTCAGTCTTATCATATTGTATCAAAATACGATATTTGAAGCTGGATGAGTCATATGTCCTCAATGCTTAAGTACAGACTCATTATTGACACAGCAAAACCTCAATTAAGATGTTTCAAGAAACAGGATTTCTCTGATATCCTTGGTGCTAAACCAAAGCGTCCCCTCATGTTGGTATGGGTGCCACTATTGGTTTCAAATCTCATAGTAAAATCTCCCCTGTAGTTTGTTACTATCTTGTCTTTCTTGAAGGTGCTGAGAAGTAACAAATCTTCTATTTACTCATGTTATGATGCTGGGATCAAACCTAGAGCCTTATACTTGCTTAGGAAGTAATCTACTACTGAACCACACCCCTTGCCCAACAAATTTCCTGAGGAGGATTCTGTGCCTTGTTCAAAATACTGGAGCTTGAGTATCAGCCTTTACCATGTGGGGCTCTAGGGATAAAAGACAGAGGCAGAAGGGCCAAATCTGTTTTATGTGTAGGTCACACTCTCCAAAGGAAAGAGTGTGCTTGTTGGTTGAGTTAATGGAATAATCCTGTGAATTGGATTCTCGCTGATTAATTGAGGTTTTCCTATTCTTAAGTTAAAATGTGAAATTGACTTCCAAGTTTTAACTGGGCATAATGTACATGTCAGTCATTTTAGAGGCAAGTCCCAAATCTGAGTATTTCTTGCCATTGTGGTTACGTGGGGACTTTGGGCTCATTCTGTAACATTCTTAAACTCTGCCTAACGGTCTTGAATTAATTGCATGGATGAAGCTCTTGCAGCAGAGTCATTGAAGGCAAATTCAGTTAAAGACTCTTCCTCTTCCTTCTTTCGCCATCATTTGCTCCCCTCTGCCCCCTCTCTTGTTTTTCTCTCCCCCTTCTCTTCTCTCATTCACTGTCAGGAAAGACTACCTTTGAAGGGACAATTCTGTACCGTGCTGCACCGGGAAAGACGGAGAGCCACAGACGCTATTACAGTGAGTGACCTTAACAGCAGGAGGCAATCATAAAGATAAGATCCGGGCACCTGTGGGTTTCCATGCAACTGTGCTTTTCCTGAGCTGCCCGCGCTTATGCCAAGTGTCCGTGTGCATTTCTGAACCAAGGACATGGGCTTATTTGCCTACAATAAGTTCCATTTCCTTGGTGTGTGCTACAAGACACTCTCACCACCAACTCCTGGCGCTGTCTTGTTCGCTTTCTGCCTTTCTCCTGTGTGTGACATGTGTGCATGAACCACGCGTGCAGAGAATGAAGCAGTAGCTTTTGTCCTGACAGTGGAGGATGGCTTCTGGTGGAGACACCAACCTCTCCTAGTTGCTGCTTTTTCCAAGCGGATCATTTGTCATTTGTGTGGTTCAAAGAAAGAAGATTTTGGCATGGAAGTCCATGCCAGATACAGTGTTTTGCTTTGCTCATCCAGCTAATCACCACACGGCAGACTTCTTTTGGCAGGACCCATGGGCAGCCTTTGTGTTGTAAAATAAGGCTGCCCAAAGTTGAAGAAGTGGGATGTATGAATTAATTTCATGATGCCCTTAGAACAGTTCCTGTTACATCACAAGTGCCTACACGTGGATGTGTCAAATTAAAAACGATCAAGGACTGATGGGTGCTGAAGCTAGGTGAATTGCACCACAGTGGACAGCCATGGGACTGGCAGAAGCAAATTTTAGGAGGCTTTGTTCTGTTTTCATCGGGAGGGAAGAGCATCCACTGTGGTACACATATATTTATATCCTTGAATTATATACATAAATGTGATGAAAGAGTTCAGACATGAGCACCAGGACAGTCCTCAAATGGTTGAGCTGAAGGTATTTTTCTTTGTATTCCACTCTGAACAAGTGCACAATTCCACTGCATATGACTTAGCATGCAGTGTGCTTCTTGGGCTCAGTGGGGAGATCTGATCTTATTCCTGTCCATGCCCTGCCCTGCCCACGTGTCTGGAGGTCACACCAGTGCATAATGCCAAAATGCTAAAGTCATTTCCAAACCCTCATACCTTTTTACACTATCTCTTCGTGGACCAGTAATGTGCCCTTCATAAACTGGTCCTGGCCTACATTCCACTTGGTAGGTTGAGCGGCCTGAGAGTGCCATCTAGCATTCAGAATATGATATGGGGACGTTTTATAAGAAGATACCCATGATAGATACAAGTAGCTAAAAGAAGGAATACCTAACACACATGAAAATAAAGTCACTTTTCTTTCCTTCCAAATGGAAAGAACTGGATTTTTGAGTTATTACATCAATGCAAATATTTAGCTATATAATTTACATTCTTAAAAATTAATAGAATCAAGCTGCCAGAATTCTGGAACAAAAATCTGCCGTGTGTTTCCTTCCCAGGCCATGCTTGTGTGGCTGAGTGACTGTGCATCTATTCCCTGTATAATAGATTATTTCTTACAAGTACTAATATAAAGTTAGTAAGATGAGCTGGAAGGCAACAAATCCCTACAAGTGGAAACTTGGTGAATTAGGGTGACAATGGAGACCAGGTTATGGCTGTAGCTCATGGTGAACTACAGAAGAACCCCCTGAATTCCTCTTTCTGAAGAACTAAAGCAGATACACTCTACCCTGTTTACCCTGCTGCCTTCTGGTGGTGGTGGTAGTGGAGGTAGTGGTGGTGGTGGTGGAGGAGGAGGAGGAGGAGGTGGAGGTGGAGGTGGAGGTGGAGGTGGAGGTGGCGGTGGCGGCGGCGGCGGCGGCGGCGGCGGTGGTGGTGGTAGTAGAGGTGATGGAGGTGGTGGTAGTGGTAAGTGTTGGTAGGTGATGTGGTTTCCTTACACTATTTCTTTATTTCACCCTCACTGGTTCTTTCCAAACATGAAAAGAATATGCAAGCCATTTATCACATAGAAAGAATCCATACAGCAAAATAAGAGCATGTAAAAGGGGAAATGACACAATATTTAGACTCCAAAATTATATCTCCAGCATGGGTATTCCCAGAAACAATGAACAGATAAACACATGGATGGATAGCTAATCCAGGGGTTCTCCATGTTTGTACACACCAATCTGGTCCTATGAAGTGCAGCTGGCCCCCTCCTTATTACGTCCTCTGTTTCTGCTCCCAATTGCTGTGCTTTAGTTAATTCAAATATGCACCAGCTCTCTTCCTCCTCTCCCACCCCTTTGGCTTGGAAATACTGCTTTATGGAAAATGGCAGCAACAAAGGAAACCATGGTTCTAACGCTTTGATTCTGAAAGCTGTTAGCAATCTATAATGACCTTTCTATATTTTATCTGTTTGCATTTAACAGTTTTTCCTTGCTCTGAAACTTTCTCGCTTAAATGAGTTCAACATTTTATGATACTCTGTGTGAATAATTATTTAGTGTATCATTCCTATGGACTGGTTAGCCACAGGAAGCTAATGTTCAATTGGCCACCAGCAAAAGAAATTTGATGGCATTCTTTCATCTCAATGGCATTGTTATGGTCAGGGGATACAGAATAAATGGTCAAAAGCTACCCTACAAACATAGAACCTTAGAGATATGGTTTAGGGACAGAACTTGAGTATTCCAAGAAGTATCCTTTAGACCCTTCCTTTTGCTGGCAAAATTGACATCCTGACCACCAAAGGAAGAATATATACCCAGAAATTCACAGACTCAAATAGGCTCTTCCTTTTAGAACACGAGTGTGGGCAGAGCCTAGGGACAAAGCATCTGGGGAGGTGAATGTTGATACCGTCTTGTGGATAACTGTCTTATACACCTCCCCATGTATGGCACAAGAGGTTAAAGGCAGAGTGTCATGTCCCCAGTGTTTTCCTTGGGAAAGGATTTAGCTCTGGGAAGATGGCGGTGTTAGAGGGTTGGGATTGTGGCCTCTGGGAAGGCAGTTTTCTTTCTGTCTTTAACAAACACCATCATCTTGCTAGGAAACACTGTCGTAATGTCAAGTTCGGTTTTAATGCTTTCTTAGAGGAACATGCCTGCATGCACTTATTCCTTGTGAAGCCATCCAAAGAGATTTAAGTCTTTGGCAGTCATAATTTTGTGTGGTTTAATTGCTAATTTGTTTAAATCACTTTTAGCTTTACAGTTTCCCTTTAGGAAATGTTACTTTCATTGCTAATCACTAATTGACATAAATCAGAGAATTTAGAGGTACAGTATGTGGTACTTACTGAGTGGGAAGGCCAGGTATGGGCGGGGAGGATTCGTATTACACAAGCCATGGGTAAAGATTTTGGATCAGAACCAGGCTTCAGCTCAAGCATATGAAATGTCACATGTACAACGAGATCAGCATGAAATTAGAGTTTCTGAAAAGTTATTTTAATTCACTGCTTAAAATTAAAGTTTGGGGGTAGGAAGACCAAACAAAACTCAGAGGCAGCCTGAGTCAGCATACTCAGTACAGAAGCCCAGTCACACTTTCAGAGATGGCTTCTGGGCAGCTGTGAAGTTCTTTATTGTGGCCTCTGGCTGATTTCTGAGCTCTTTCTCTCCTCATCCTCACTGTTGACAGGCTTAAGAGAAACCACAGGTTCCGAGAGTGATGGGGGTGACTCAAGCAGTACCAAGTCGGAAGGTGCCAACGGGACAGTGGCAACCGCAGCCATCCAGCCCAAGAAAGTCAAAGGAGTGGGCTTTGGAGACATTTTCAAAGACAAGCCAATTAAACTAAGACCGAGGTCAATCGAAGTAGAAAATGACTTCCTGCCGGTAGAAAAGGTAGGTTTGACGATTCCTGTCTGACTTCATTGTAATGTGGGATGTTCCAAAGCAGGTGCCTTTTTTGCTCGCTGCGTGCCATCCCTCCTTTGATTCCCCTGCTCTGCAGGAATGGCTTCCGTGCTGCTTACCATTCTTACGTTGGTCAGCTTTCTGTAACTATAACAAAATACGGCTTGGCTTGAGATAATTAACTTGAGTCCATGGTAGAGCAAACTGGCTTACTGACTCATGAGTGGGAGGGATAGTAAAGAGGGGGTAGGCTCAGAATCCTATAATTTCCTTTAAGAGTACATGGCCAATGACCTAGGACCTTCCACTAGGTCTCGCATGTCAAAGTTTTACAACCTCCTGATGGTACTACCCTGGGCGTCAGGTCCAACACACAGAACTTTGGAGGACTTTCAGGGATATATATCTCCTTTAAAGAATGTTCCTCGGGATGACTTTTCAAATGGTTCAATACTTCTCCATCTCCTTTCCAGAGAAGCCCCTCATACCTGGACCCAGCTAAATATATGACTCTGACAGCCTTCAGATACCCTAAAATCTCTCACTAATGCTTTGTGCTCAAGTGTGTTGATTGTGTTTATGCAGCGGAGAAGAGCAATTGTGTGGATTTTTTTCTAAGAGTTAGGTAGAGACGATTTCAGACTGATGAAAGGGAGTCTCCTGTGTGTGCGCAGGAATGATGGAGACAGCTTGCATTCTGACACCCTGGGTTGCTCCCATCAGGAAGCTAGCTGTTTTCTTCTGCTTCTGGTTCTGGGCTGGTGAGAAGCAGACAGCATGTTGCTGCTGAGTTCATAGTTGCTATGGCAACACACCCAGAGCCATAGCTCTGTGGCTACCGCTGACGTCTACTGTGGTACACTTCTGAGCATCATAGCCTTGCTTGGGAGTTGATAAATACTGTGGAATTTTCCAAATTATAATAAGCTACACTCGTGCTGTGCTTAAGAAATGTTTGTTAATTTGTTTTAGTGTTAAGTTTTTTTCTTTGACTCTTGTGCCAGCAGGTTTGGGATAGGGTACTGGCAACACTTCTAATTCAGATCTACCATTGGCTTGTGGTTTTCATTTCTTCAGTGAGGTCAAATTTTGAAGGGTGCATCAGCATCTGCAGCTGCAGAACCTGTACTATCCATCCAGCCACTAGCAACTTTCCATAGTGCCAGTAAGCATTAGAAATAGCTTCTACAGAGTGGGGGGCATTTTGGACATTTAGTGCCTTCGAGAAAAGGCATAGAGGGAGAAATTGGAGCACGCTTCACTTAAAACTCTTCCTTTGTTGAAATGTTGCAGAACCAGTATTGCTTCTTTAGTAATCAGTATGTGGTGTTGCCTGTGATCTGAAAACTATGTTGCTAGTGTCTGAACTTGTGATCACCTTTTTGTTTCCCATGGCCACATTCAGAGTCCATGAAGTAGCTACAAAAAAGTGAGTACCCATCTTGACAAGGAATGATGGATGGAGTTTTTCTCCATTTTATTGAAGTATTTGAAAAGAATGTGACCATTGACTCAATCAAGGTGACATGATGTGTATGTGTGTGACTTATTATTGCTATTAATAATATTTATTTTAGGTGACAGTAATATATTTAGTTATTAATAGTGATATCAGTGTCAAACATAAAACCTTCTCTCTCTCTCTGTCTCTCTGTCTCTCTGTCTCTCTCTGTCTCTCTCTCTCTCTCTGTATACACATGTGTACATACACATGTGTACATGTGGAGAAATCTGATATTAATGTCAGGAATCTTAACTCTTTTCTCTCCACCAAGTTCATTGAGTCAGAGTTTATCAGTCAAACCCAGAGCTTAAAGATATGGCAAATCTCACTAGCCACCATGCTCTGCAGATCCCTGCATTCTGAGGCTGGAATTACAGACAAGTGGCTGGCTGCACCCACGCAATTTTTACAAGGGTTCTGGGGATCTGAACCCCAGTCTTCTTGCTTGTGTGGCTTGTGCCAAAACTTCCCAGACATTTCCCTAGTCCCTGTTTATTAATTCTTAAGATGAGATCTCACTGTGTGACCTTTGAACTCCTGGGCTTAAACAACTGCCCCAGCCCCCCAAGTGCTAAGGCTATACATATGTGTACCTTCTTACCAACTACTCCCAAGTTTATGTCTTAGCACATTTCTTTCAAGAATGACAGAGCTTTATGCTTGTTTCTCTATCCTTTCCACCTAGAGATTCCGATTCCCATCAGTTTATCCAAACCCCCCAAACATTCTCCTTCGCCCACAACTTTCCCCATCTCCGATGAAGACAGTGCCATCTCTCTTTCCCTTTATTCCCTTGAGGTTGTGTCTGACTAATTGATTAAGAAACCCCATCACCTCTGCCTAGCTGTGTCTAGCTAGCATCTGTCTATCTATATCTCAGCACCCTCACAGGGCTCTTAGTTTCTTCTCACTGTTGTGCACTGTGTACATGGCACATATTGGTGGAAGGTAGACTGTTTAAAAATGTATTAACATGGTGCTTTGGAGATTGCAGACCTCTGTAGAGTGAGGGGGCTGGGTGGAACAATAGAGCAGGTGCACTTTTGAAAATAAACAGTTGTGTAGTTAACTATTTCTCTGTGAAATAGTGTATTGGTGGTAGTGACATTAAACAATAACTTTATCAGAGTTATGTACTGTAAAGGTATATGTGTGCATGTATGTGAGTGCACATGCATATACCTGGTTCCTGATTTCTTGCAGAGAGAAACCATGTTTCCCTTAATCCATTGTGAAGCCTTGGGAGCAAACATAAACTTCCCAGCTTGCTTGAGTGACTGCAGGCAATGTTTCTAACATCTGAAATGATTGAAAACTATCTCTACTCCCTGTTGTTGGTGCGATGAGGAGTTGCATAGATTTATGGAGCCATTATGTTATTACACAATATGGCTGGAGAGCCGATGAGTATGATACTGTTTTATTAATGTACAATCTGGTTCTTTTCACTTTTGAAATGGTTTTGTATTTAATATTTATGTTTAAAGAAGAAAGTTTCCCTTCAAAATGGGGCTTGCTGCTTTGATTTGACAGAAGCAAATTGGATCTTGCATGACAGAATTTGGTATATGAAGCCAAGCATGTCTCCTACTTAGGGTGGGACAGTTGATCTTCTGACATGGCTGATTTGATAATTTGTACGAGGAAAGAAAGGATCTGAAAAAGACTCTCCTCTCCTCTCTCCTCTCCCCTCTCCCCTCTCCCCTCTCCCCTCCCCCTCCCCCCCCCCCCCTCTCTCTCTCTCTGAATATGTGTGTGGTGTATGCATGTGCTTGTGTGGGTATGGATATGGGTGTGTGCACACATGGAAGCCAGAAGTCAACATTGGGTGTCTCCCTCCATCTCTCTCCACTATATTTCTCCATGGGGTTTCCTCACTGAACCTAAAGCTCATTTGTTGGCCAGTTTGACTGCTCAATAAGCTACATGTGCTTGTCTGTCTCTGCCTCCCAGTGCTGGGGTTACAGGTGTTCGTTACCATGTCTGAATTTTAAGTGAATACTGGATATCTGAACTCAAGTTCTTATGCTTGCATGGCTGATATTTTACCAACTAAACTATCTCCTAAGCCCCTGTATATCTGTTTATTAAACTCACACCTAATGATTAGATTATATGTCAGGGGAGGTACTAAATAAAATAGCCCTTTACCAACCCTGAGAAACAGAAATAGTAAAGCCAGGCTTGATGCTATACATCTTAATCCTAGCATTCAGAAGACTGAGGCAGGATAATTGAAAATTCAAGGCCAGCCTGATATATTTAGCTAGTTCCAGTCATCCTGGACTGTATAGAGACCTTGTCCCAAAACAACAAACTAATCAACCAACCAAAAAACTAGTGAATATTGTTGTTTTTGCTTCTCTTATTAAGATATAAGGAGGGACCCCATATACACATTTTTTAATACTACAAAATGGGTATACTTGTGAACAGTTTGTATAATGTACTGGAATATTTACAGATGAAATAGTGTAGGGGAGACAAGATTAGTGGTGAATTGATAATTTCTTTGTGTTTTGTGAAGCTGGATTTTATGTAGATCAGGCTGAATTCAAATTTTTGTGTAGCCAAGGCTGATCTTGAACTTGTGATCCTCCTGCCTTTGCCTTTCCAATGCTGGAATTGCAGGCATATGCCACCTAGCTCATGAGTTGGTAGTTGTTGACAGCAAGTGATATGTACATGGGAGTTTGGTATATGCTCCATTTTTGTGTATGTTCGAAATTCCTTTAGTAGAGATTACCGGAAAGGAAACTTGTGGGGAAATGTTTCCGTTTAAATTAAGCTTAGATGTAAGTATAATCTATCAATAGGACCTGGAGACATGGCTCAGCAGTTTAGAGCACTTGTTGGTGAGTCCCTGAGATGATTGCTCTCCACTAACCACTTAGATAAAGGATGGCAGATGTTACGACGTTTGTAAATAAGTTGCAGATATTTGCCTGAGGCCCAGGACCTAACTTGGTATGGCTTTTTATACAGAGTGGTCCTTGCTTTTGGTGCCAACTTATTCCATGTTTGGGCTCTATAGTCAGGACTAGTCTTGGCTCCCCTAATCATTTTGGAGTCAGTCTTTTTAGCCAAGTTGGAAAAGATATTTTGAAGCATTATGGTTTGGCAGGTCGGAAGTATATAATGTTTCTTAGATTTCTGACATCTCTTTCTTGAAAGGATTTTGTATTTCTATATTTTCTACTAGGCTTTATTTGTGGCAGTCTCTTTTTCAACTCCCATCAGCTTGAATCTCATTTATAGAATTACAGTCATTCAAATTAACACCTTTATGGTATCAACATTGAAGCATTTGTTTGTGGCAGAGAATTAAAATTTAAATTGTATGTAAATGGAAGTCATAAATCAATTGTTTCAATCAGCCAAATTGCAGTTAAGAGAATTTTAATATTTTCATTCACATCTCTGGTAGTCTTTTTATCCATTCTAGTAAAAATTCATTAAACTATATAAGTACCAGGTGATACTTGCCTGTATTCCCAGCACACCAGAGGCAGAGGCAGGGCATCACTGCAAATTAAAGGCCAGCTTGGTCTGTATAATTTCTAGGCCATCCGGTGCTACATAGCAAGACCCTATCTCAAACAACCAAACAAAATAATGACCTTTGTTGTGAATATGAGATTTGAGGCCAAGAAGACGGCTTAGCAGGCAAAGGTCCCTGCCATTAAGCTTGGTGACTTGACTTTGATCCTCAGGAAGAGAAAAACTCTGTCCTTCAAGCTGTCCCCTGACCTCAATACAATGTACTATGGTATTTGCATATCTCTCTCTCTCTCTCTCTCTCTCTCTCTCTCTCTCTCTCTCTCTTTCTCTCCCTCTCTCTCTCTCTCTCTCTCTCTCTCTGGTATTTACACATATACCCCCTCAATCTCTCTCTCCCTCTAAATATAAATTTAGAAATAAAAGTCCTAGTTACTTTTCTATTGGATACCACAACCAAGTCAACTTGTAGAAGAAAGAGTTCATGTGGGGCTTAAAGTTTAGAGGACAAATCCATGACTATCATGGTGGGGAACATGACAGTAGTCAGGCAGGCATGGTCTAAAATAGTAGCTGAGAGTTTACAACTTGATCCTCAAGCAGGAGGCAGAGAGCACTAACTAAAAACGGTGTGGTCTTTTGAAACCTCAAAGCCTATCCCCAGTGACATATTCCCCTTTAACAAGGCCACACCTCCTAATCCTTCCCAAATAGTTCCACAGACTGGGAACCAAGTATTCAAACATATGAGCCTATAGGGACCCTTTTAATTCAAACCACCATAGTCTCCAATCCTTTGAAGAGAAACAAGCCCTGGTGAGCCCCGGGAGCTACTATATTCTTGGACTAATAAAACACAACTTGATAACATTTAAAAAATCATCTAAGACTTAACCTATTGGATATTCCTTATTTGGATGGAAAGATAAGGTTATATGACATCTTTAGGGTAATTGGAAACTCCATGGCTTTCACTGAGCAGATCCACTATGATGCACACTGGTTGAATAAAGCATATGGGGTTCTCAGACTTCAGTTTATTTATTCCCATTGTATCCCTATTTCCTTGTCTAGGAAAAGTGGGGAAGGGGTTGGTAGGGAATCGGAAACAGTATTACAGGGTTATTTTAAAATTATTTTTTAAGTGTGTGTGTGTGTGTGTGTGTGTGTGTGTGTGTGTGTGTGTGTGTGTGTGTTTATACACTCTCGTGAGCCATGTGCCCCATGTGAGTGCAGGTGCCCGTGGAAGTCAGGAGAGAGCACCAGATACCCTGGAGCTGGAGTTACAAGTGGTGGTAAGCTGCCTTACAGGTGCTAGGCATAAAACTCTGGTCCTCTGGAAGAGCAGTATGTGCTCTTAAGTACTGAGCCATCCCTCTACCCCCAGGGCTTACTTTATGACACATTGGATGCTTTCTTCTGTTTTATGTATGTTTGACATTCGCTTTGTGAAACACTCAGCCTAGTGTGTTTTCTAAGAAATATTTAACTGCAGCCAGATCATCACCAAGATTTATATTCTCAGAAGCTCTTGCAACTGTATTTCTAAGGACTGTGGATAGAGCTCAGTTGGCAGAGTGCTTACCCAGCATGCAGAAAGCCTAGAGTTTGCTCCTCAGCACTGCATAAGCAAGGTGTAATCTTGTAGGGTCATTCAGGAGGTAGAGGCTGGAGGATCCACAGTTCAAGATCATCCTCAGCTACATAGTGAGTTTGAAGCCAGCCTGAGGCTGTGTGAAATAGCACCTCAAAACACCAAAAACAAAACAAAACAAAACCAAAAAACCTGTGTTTTTAGGAGTACTGATAGGTATTAAACAGTCTGGCCAGATAGGCTAGGTTCAAATCCCAACTGTGCCTTCTTTTAGGACAATTTAGTCATATAGTGCTTTTATGTTCCTCATCTTTAAAATTAGAATAACAGGATGATCTGTCATTTAGGGGTGTTGTGAGGATTAAGTAATATGTACAATGATTAGAAAAGTGCTTGTCATATAATAATCACTTGGTTAAGGTTCTTTTTACTAGAAAGGAGCTGTTATAAATAGCAGTACCTTTTCTAGCACCATTGCTTTGAGGGGGGGGGGGAGGAGAGAGAGTGTTCATGTAGTGTGTAAATGTGTATGCCAGAGGTTGATGTCAGGTATCTTCCTCAGTCATTCTCCACCTTTTTTTATTTTAAAGCAGTCTCACAGTGTCGCTCTGGCTGTTTGGAACTCACTCTGTACACCAGGCTGGCCTCGAACTCACAGAGATCTGCCTGCCTCTGCCTCCCAAGTGCTGGGATTAAAGGCATGCGCTTCCTTGTCTGGCCTTCCTTCACCTTAGTTTTGGGGTTAGGGTCACTCACTGAAGCTGAGGCTCATCAGTTTGCCTAGACGGGGTGGCCAGTGAGTTACAGGGCTCCGCCTGCCTCTACCTCCCCTGCGCCAAGACTATAGGTTCACCTGCTGGGCCTGCTTTTACCTGAGTGCTAGGAATTCCTCATGTGTGCATGGCAAACACTTTACCAACTGAGCCATCTCTCCATCCCACATTTCCTTAGCTTTTGGTTATGGGAGATTTGAAACTCCAATAGTAGACTTGCATTTTGGTATACTTGTGGTAACTGTTTGTTTCATATTACCAAGTCTGAAATCAGCCACTAGAAAGTAAATGCCATAATTTTGGACCTTGTCTGCATTAGTCACTATTGTATTTACAATTCCTTGAAAAAAATGTTAAAACTACTATGTATCGTTGGTCTTCAGTAAATGCTTGTAGACTAGCTAAGTGAAGAGTGTGTTTTGTCTTAATCCAGTTAAAAGGATTATAAAGGAAAACTCATTGTGTTTGTGTTGTGCTTGTGGTCTAGCTGAAGATTGCCTTTTTCGTTTATTCATTAATTGCCTCACTTACTCATTTAATGAAGCATCGCCAAATTCTTTGCATAGATCATCAGTGGCACTCTGAGATTTCTCTGTAAATGATGAATGGGTGGCAGTCCACATTGAAAGATTGGCTAGGTCGTATGTCTAGAACAGTGTGGTTCTCAGCCTATGCGTTGTGCCCTTTGAGGGGGGGGTCACATATCAGACATCCTGCATATCACATGTTTATGTTACAATTCATAACAGTAACAAAATTACGGTTATGAAGCAGCAACAAAAATAATTTTATGGTTGGGGTCAGTACAAAATGAGGAACTATATTAAAGGATTGCAACATTAGGAACATTGAGAACCACTGGCCTAGATGCTATATTTACATATTAAATGCAGAATGGTTTTGCTTATTTGTTTGCCTGGATGATTATTGATTTGGAGTGGGGTAGGTCTGATCTAGTTAATTGGAATTTAACACTTCTCTCCTAAGTCATTCCTTGGCTCAGTTATCATTTCTAGACTTTTCTAGACTGATACCATGGATTGTCCCCACACCTTTTATTTATGTTTTGTTTGAGACAGGGTATCATGGAGTCTAGGCTGATTTTTCAACCTACTATGTAGGTGAGGATGATGATGAACTCCTGATTCTCTGGTTTCTGTCTTCCAAGATCTGGGATTATAGGCATATACTACTATGCCTGCCTGGATTATCCCTTGATCTGACAAACTTGTGTGTATAAAGGTCCCTACAAAGCAAGGACAAGGACTACCAGAGTTATGTCCATATTATCAGTGAGAATCAGGAGGAAAGAAGTTTCCTGGGATGCTGAGAAGGAAGGAAGTATGTGGAGATATTTTCAAGGAACATGGATACTGAACAGAGTGTTCAAAGATGATGGGAAGTCATGGTCCTGGCAGTATGTGTATGGATAAAGAGAAAGTGTGATTACATTGAAGGGGCAAATAGGTAGATTGAATAGAGGGCAAGGACTGTCATGTGGTGATGGTGATAGGTAGCTGGAAGGGAAGTGGTGCCTCTTTCCATGAGATTCTGCCAGTCTGCTCATAGGCTGCACCTTTTCTGGGTGGGCTGGCACGTTGGTGGAGGAGTTCAGCTGTGTAGCAGCATGATTTGCACTTTAGGGAGATAACTAGGGAGGTGCCTGGGAATGTGTTCTAGAGATTGAAGAGGAAGTAGCTGGGAGAGTTGCCAGCCCAGAGCTCTGTGGTTGGTGACTAATTGGCCAGGCACCAGGAACTTCTAGTAGCTCCTGGAAAGGGGCAGATGGGCCCACCTCATGAACACTCTTTAAGCCAGGCTGCCATTGCCTGGATTGGCAGCAGAACTGATAGAAGAGCCAAATTTCCTTTCAAAGAAAATTGTTCTCTGTGTTTGGGGAATCAAAAAGCCAGGAGTCAGCATTCTGTTATCTTTGTTCATAGATGAACTAGCCATAGATAAATAAAGTTAGGAGGGCGTTGTTTAATTACATTTGCATTTGTATATATATATATGCACATAATTGTGTATATGTATAAATATCACCTATGTGTTTCATTTATATATACATGGACATTCAACAAATTTATCTTTCCAATTAGTTCTTTTTTTAAAAAACAGGCTCTCATGTTGCCCAGGCCAGATTCAAGCTTCCTATGTAGTCCAGGCTACCCTCGTACTTCACCCTCCAAATGCTCACTATAGGTGTGTGGTACTGTGTACACCTATCATAATTAGTATTTATTTATTTAGATTTTTGGAGACAGGGTCTCATGTAGCCCAACAAGCCCTTGAAATTACTATGAAGCTGTAGATGCCCTTGAACTCCCCAGCTTCTTGTCTCTGTTTTCCAAGTGATGGGAGGGATTACCGGCCTGTGCCACCATGCTCAACTTTTAATTTGTTTTGGTTTTCTAATTAGTTTTTAAATTAGTTCTCCATTGTGGAATGGTTTTAGATTTATAGAGAGGTAGTAATACAGAATTTCTATGCACTCCATACCCAGCTTTCACTACTGTTAACAGCCCATGTTAATATGGTATCTGTTTTCAATGCCTGAGCCAATGTCAATGTGTACTCACAGATTAAAGCCCAAACTTTATTCACGTACCCTTAGTTTTTAGCCCTTGTACTTTCTCTTTAATTCTAGGCTGTCATTCAGGATACTGCATCATATTTAGTCACCCTGATTCCTTAGATTCCTCTTGTTTTGGTGACCTTGGTAATTATGAGTTTTGTAGAGTGTTCTTCAATTGGCATTTGTCTGAAGGTTTTCTGTTGATGGAGGCTCATTCATGTTACATCATCTACCAAGGGCTCGTGCTATCAAAATCACTTGCCCTTTTCACTGTTGACCTTGTTCACCTTGACTGAGGTGAGGGTAGGCAGGCTTGTCCCCTGGGAAGTTTCATAGTTGTCTTTTATTTTGTTTTGCTTTCCTTCCATATTAGACTCTTCTGGAAGAAGTCACTCTGCGAAGCCGATACTTAGGGCCTGGGCACTTAGGCTGCGTTTCACTGAGGGAGGAGTGTCGAAAGAAATGAATTGAAATTCCTCTGGGCTGCTTTGTCTGTTCTCTCTCATCCTAATTAGGTTTTGATAAGGTGATTTCTTATCTGTGTTCTGCATTCCAAATGCTAATTCCTCAGCTCTTGTGTCACACTGGTCATTTACACCTAGTGATATCTCCCACACTGCTTTTATGTATGTCATATATAAACAGATCTGTGTCATATTTACTCAGATTATACATTTCTTGAGGACTGAGGCAACATCTCACTTAAAGCCACCTAGAGTTGGCCACAATGCAGGCAGTTAATAAGTATAGAATATATTATTTTTAAGTTGGATTAATTAAGAGACTTAAATATTAACCATGGTTCATTACTAAACAGGGCATCAAAGTCTAAGAATACAAGAAACATGGCAAGAAGAAGATACTGCTGATTTGTGAAGTTGTCCTGAACTTGTAGTAGTGGCTAGTAATAATAGGAGCTTTCTGTGTACCAGATTCTTCTGTAAGCATGTAGTCTTCTGTATATCATTTAGTCACCTAGATAATCCTGTAGGTCTGTGCCATTATTACTACCCTTTTGTAGTTCTGAGTCAAACTCGGAACCTTGCACATGCCAGGCAAGTGTTCTGTTGCTGAACTATATTCTCTGTTCCATTAGTCCCATTTTATAGATGAGAAAATCAAGGTGAACAAAGTTTAATTTGCTCAAGATTATATAGCTTGAGAATGACCTAATTGGAATTTTTATCTCATCTTGTGGCTCCAGAGTTTTGAACTCTTCACCAGTGGGCTCTAAAATCATTAAAATGGTAATTCATGTGGTATCTCATTTAAGGGAAAACAAGATGTTTAAATACTTCATTCTAGTCTGTTGGGATATTTCTGATGACATGATGGCAGTCTTACTGTTTTTCCTAGGGGAAGTATATCCATAAAGTAAGTGCTGTTTTCCCTTTAGTTTTTTTTTAATTTTTAGGGCAATTTTTGTATAGTATGACTGATTTTATTTCTATAAAAGTATTTGTACTTTTTATAACATATTTTATATATCCTTTACTACCCAGGCATGTAATCTGTTGAAAGATAGCTTTTTATTTTCCCTCTCACATTAAAAAAAAATCCCACAAGTGGTCACTGAGTCCTGCCAAATAAATACTCAGTGAGTTCCTTGTCCTAATGGTCACACCTTTGGGCACCGGGAGGCAACCTACATTGCTGCAGAGATGTAGGTGAGGGAGGAGGACTTCTGGAGAAGCCACCCAAGCCATGAATCGGCCCTGGCTTCCTGAACCAGAAACAAATGCAAGCTTTGTTCTTCCCATTCCTCATTTGGTCCCAAGTATGACTCAGGATTAGGCTGGGTCCTCAGGCTCCGTGCCTTTGGCTGTTTGAAGGAAGTGGGAGGATTTCAGGGTAGTTCTGGGACCTTTACAAACGGAAGAGAGGAGGCTTGGCTGCATGATGGGAGAAGAGGTATTTCTTTCTCTTTTCTTTTAGAGAGGAACTAGATCCTTTTAATCTGTGTCTTATGTATAGCATTCTATAGTAGGACTTGTTCTGTGTTTCCACGGCTCTGTTAAAATGATGTTTGGGCCAGCTGGAATCCCACAGTGGAGGGGGCAGTCGCTGTTGGATGGATTCAGAAAGAACCTTTCAAATGTAAGGGTGATTTTTCTAAAGTCAAATGTTGCACTGGAGCTATTTAGCTGTTTTTTGATTCCCCCCCCCCATCCCACCCCACGGCTTTGGTCAATTTGGCCATTAATTTTTACAGATGTTTCCAATTTCTTTGTGCCTTGGTTTTCATGTGCTCATACTGCAGAGAGTAATTTAGATGGGCAGTTTGCACAAGCAGTAACTAACTGTTGCACCATGTCACAGAGATGTTTAGCAATTACAGATGTTTGTGCAGTCAACAAATCCAGCTTGCTTTTCAGGTTAGTTTAGGAGAGAAGAACATCTCCACAGAACAAGCCAGCTCTGGGGCATTTCACCTTTGGGGGTCCCAGACATTTGGAGTTTTCCTTGTGAATGGAGAAACTGTGAGTAGTGATTTTCAGGGGCCATTGCACTGCTTACTTTGGAGATGAAGATATTTGCCTCTGTGGGGCTGAATGTTTATATTTGTGTTTGTATTTGTGGATTACTTGCTTTTCTAAAAGTTAGCCAGTAGAGAGTTGTCATATTTCTCTGAATCCTTAAGTTGGCCAGTAGAAGGTGGTCATGTTTCTCTGAGTCCTTCATTATTTGTCTACCTAAAAGCAGAAGTCTGTTATTTTCCAGACACAAAATAAAATTCCCTAAATAAACCACAGGATAAGAAAAGGCTTGTGATTACTGTGTGTCTTCCATAGCCTGGTGTCTCACTAAAAACCAGAAATTTAAGGGAAGAGGCAAAGTCTGTAAAATATGTCCCTTGATGTCTTTTTCTATTGGCTTTAACTTAAAACTTTTTTGAAACTTTTTTTAAAAGGGAAAATAGTGTGGCAAGAATGAAGCTGATTGTTTCAGCACATTATTTAAGAATAAGAGAATTTCTTGATAGTTTTTTTTTTTAAATAGCATCCGTTGCTTACTTAGGAAGACAGAGACAGACATTTGAGGGAGCTCCATGTGTTGAATAAAATAAAGTTCATTTGCAGTAGCTTGGGAGCAACCCCCAGGGAAAGAGATCTGACATTTGCTGGTCCTCTAGATGTAACTTTTCTGAGCTGATTCGTTTTAATTAATTTTTTAGATTAGAATTCAAAGTAATGGGTTTCTTCTTGGTATCTTCATACATTTGTGTCATTATGCTTTGTTCTTGTTGGTCCCTCTCCACCATTGTCCTCTTCTGTCCCGGTCCTTCCATACCTTCTAACTTGTGATAAAGAACCCAGAGTTTAACTTTTGATGCAGGAAGTAGCCAGAGCCCAGTAGGTTTTAAGATATGAGTGGGGAAGACTGAGCAGCTGCTGGTCCTCAGGGAGCTTATCTGGCCCTCAGGCAAGGCCCTGGAGATGGGAAAAGTAGAGTGCCCTGCTGGCCCCTGCTGGTTCCTGCTCTGCTGGTTCCCTCATGTTTCCAGGGCTATAAGGCTATAAGCTACTTACTGTAGGAGAGTGCTTCCTGAATCCATTTGCCTGTTGGTCAAAAATTAAATAGCTTTGTTGCTTCACTCATGTCAAAAGTTCTTTGTAGTAATAATAATAGTGAAAGCAGTGCCTCATAGTTGAAGTATATGAAGAAATGGAGACTACTCTTAGTCTCATATTTGGAGAAATTATAATTAACATTTTAATGTGTATTCTCCCAGACTTTTTCTGAGCCAGAATATGTATGCACGTGGGGCACACCTCTCACTAATCTTCCAACAACAGGGCCATAGTACATGCTTCCTGTTTTGAAAACTTAACGAGTATGGCTCACCTTTTTCTGTTAGGTAACTACATGGTATTTTTTAAGATCTCTAGCCATCAGAGAGCTACAATACTGTTCATTGAACCAAACTCCACTTCATATCTGCTTAGATTGCTTCTATCATTAATAGTTTTTTCATACCCTTATATTAAAAACTAAGAATGTTTTCTTAGGCCAGACATGATGGCTTACATCTACAGTACCAGCACTCAGGAGGCTTAGACAGGGGAATTTCCATGAATATGAAAACACTCTGGGCTACATAGTTCCAGGCTAGCCTGTGCTAGAGAGTCCCTGTCTCAAACAAACATCCAATATTGTTGTGTGTGTATATATATGTATGTACATGTATATATGTATATATATCATTACATCTCACCCAGTTATTTCCTTGATAAATTTCCTCCCTCCGTCCCTCCCTCCCTTCATCCCTCCCACCCTCCCATACTTCCTCCCTTCCTTCTTCCTTTCTTATTTTGAGGCAGAATTCCATATAGCTGAAGCTGGCCTGAAATTCACTATGTAGCTGAGGGTGATCTTGAACTCCTGATCCCTGCTGTTTCCACCTCCTGCATTCTGGGATTATAAATTTGCCCTGCCTGGTTCCTCAAGCTGAATTTTTAAAAGAGAAATTTCCAAGTCTAATGGCTTACGTGACTTTGATTTTATTTCAAGTGAAAACAACCTGAATATATGGTTTCTTTACTACCAGTGGGATAAAATGTTCACTTTTTGTAATGCTTCACACCTAGATTAACTTCCTTGTAGAAATAATCCCCAAAAGCTTTCAACAACTGGGTGTGGAATAGACACCTGGAATCCTAGCATGGCACAGACTAAGGCAGGAAGGATCTCCATAAATTCAAGGCAAGTCTGGTCTATGGAGTGAGAAACAGAACAAAACGAAACCCCCAACCCCAACCCCCGAGTGTTCTCAAAGCTGCTTGTGGCATTAGCTCCATTCATACCATTGTGCAGCTGTCATTACTGTTAATTTTCAAGACTTCTGCATTTTGCAAAACTCTACCCATTAAACGTTACGCCCTATAGTTCCTTCCCCTAAACTGCTGGCAAACTCCATTTTGCTTTCTGTATCTATTCACTGGATCATATGATAATTTTAATTTTAAGGTAGTGGGGGACCTTCATAGTGTTTTCAACAGTGGTGGTACCACATTTCATTCTTACTAGCAGTCCACGGGTTTTCTAATTTTTCTGCATCATCTCTTGTCCACACTATTTCCTGCTTTTATTTTGTTTTTGATAGCAGCTATCCTAGCAAATGTCAGGTGTTTAATATGTGTCCATGATGGCTGTCATGGAAGGAGACGATTGCTATTTTTTTTCATCCGATAACAGAGGAGTTAAAGAGTTGGGGAAAAGGTCTTCTGCCTCAGAGTCACCATTAAGCGGCCGAATATTTGCACAAGTGCAAAAAAAGATTGCATATCACTTGGAGGAAGAACCAGATCCCTCTTTTCCATACTCCTCAAAGAAACAAACAGGGAGTAGTATCCTGGTACTTTTCATGTAGCTTACCCCCCTTACTTGGAAGGTTAAAATTTCTCCGGTGGGCTTTTGTTCATTCTAACTGACTTCCTCTTAGTGGGAAGAGTTAGCTATATGGTTGATTTTCTCTTGTCTTCTATTATAGAATTGCTCAGGAGTAAGAAATGGCAGTCCTTCCTTTTATGATGTATTTGCTGAATTATTTATAAATGCTGATTGATATTCTTCAATGGGGCATACAGTTATTGGCAAATATTCTGT
This sequence comes from Peromyscus eremicus, assembly GCF_949786415.1. Lineage (NCBI taxonomy): Eukaryota > Metazoa > Chordata > Mammalia > Rodentia > Cricetidae > Peromyscus > Peromyscus eremicus. Next base: position 29,224,944 of record NC_081439.1, on the reverse strand, counting down.
CCTCTTTTGTTCTTTACTGACACTAATGATTATTTCATAATATTTATTCCTGAGATTGCTTGTTGCTTTTGGATCTTGATATCCAAGGACATGTGTATATCTGGCTGGCCATTGGAATGATCATGTTTTTGTACTTAGCCTGATTTTCTGATATTCTCAACTAGTTGTAAAATAAGATTCTGACCAACTGAAGTTCAGTAGGTAGAATAAATTCAATGCTATAAAAATTGGTGTCTTGAAAACAAACTATTCTGCTGATGTTAGTTGAATTGTATTGTGTTTTCTCACTTTTAACAAATTTAAATTGTAGAGCTTAGGAGGTCAGCAACTTGTATTTCTTCATGGCATTGGAGCCCATTTAATTGGTACAAAATTAATCCTTTGCTCAGGCCAGGTCCCCAAATAAATGTGTGCCCCTGCATGCTCTAGGCCACAAATGGCAGCCGTAAGCATACTTCCAATAGGTGCTTTGCACTCAACTTTAAAAGTAACAATTCATGAACAAGGCATGTGCTAGAATTTCTGTAAATGGCTCCCTTTCATCAAAAGGTCACCCTTAAAACCACTTCATGCGACCTACCATTCTGAGTGTTAATTGAAGTGTTACCTCGATTCAACTCACCCTTGCACTTGTAGGAATCCAGCAGGCAGGGTTTGGGAAATTGATGGCAGAAAACTGAGGTCTGGATCACTTAGAAGTTGTTTTTCTGTTTTGTTCATTTAAGATTAGGAACTTGGAGGTGGGAAGGGTGAATTTACTGTTTCGCTTTCTTATTCTTTCACCAGCTAAGCATTTTCACTCGCCAGCGATTTTAATATGTTTTGCTCCATTTGTTTTGGTAGCATCTGTTCAGTCTGTTCTTTGTAGTTTGTCTTCTTAGTCAGGGCTACTTTCACTTTCCACCAGGAAACAGCTTCTCCTGGGTACCTTTTCTAGGCTGTGAGGAGAAACTGGTAATAACTGAAGTGATGATGCTAAGAGTGTCATGGTTTTAGGGCCTGAAGTAGTTTCTCTATTTCTCGAGGCACAGTGCTTAACCCTGTTCAGTTACTGCACTGGGAGAGCTACATGCCTCATAGATGTTGCATGTCTAATTTTATAATTAATTTATTTTTGCTTCAACCCCCAATAACACCTCTACAGTTAAGCATCATTAGAAACAGAGAAAGAAGAATTCAAACAACTGCAGGGTTTGGTGACCTTTGGTCATATGTTGTTATGCTGAATAGAGACAAAATGAAGTTTTAAGAAAGTTAATGAGAGGCTGAGAGGCATCTAGGTCATAGAGGGATCACCAAGTTTCAAAGTATTATAGTAAAAAAATGACTATATGGGGCTGTAAAGCAGTGTGTTTGTGTGAAAGCAAACCTTGAATTTTGTCTGCTCCAACTCTCAGAAGTCTTTGATGGTTGATCTTGCCATGGAATTGACTACAGAGAGGCCAGAGATATCCTAAGGAGCTATGAGACAAGGCAGTAAATGAAAATTAGTTTTTAAAAGATTATTTTAGATTCATATATTTTATTTTATGTCTGTCAGTATTTTCCCTGCATATATATATATATATATATATATATATATATATATATACACACACACACACACACACACACACACACCATATTTGTGCCTCTTACCCATAGAGGTCAGAAGATGGCATCACGTCCCCTGGAACTGGAGTTATGGATGGTTGTGAGCCACCATGTATGTGCTGAGAATTGAACTTGGGTCCAGTGTAAGAGCATCAAGTACTCTTAACTACTGAGCCATCTCTCCAGCTCTCATGAAAACTAATTTCATCCTGAAACTAGATATCTGGAGTTGTGGACTTAGGCATTACAACCAACAGAGTTAGCTAAGCAATGTCTGTGAGGAAATTAGACTTCACAGCATTTGAGACTGTTCCCTGATTCCACTAATGGCAGAAAGGAGAAACCCCATGACTTGAATCATGATGATCAGGTTTTGGGAATAAGGGAGAAGCAGCCTGTGGTGAAGACTGATAAACTCACTTTGTTGGGCTATGGGGGTAAGAATGTAGAAATCTTTTTGCTGTAAATCTTTATAAATTTTAGGAGCATGACCCATCTAAAACATGTTTGCTAGAATCATATTAAATATACTATAATAAACCAGAAGTAACGAATGTATTGTTCATTCGAAAAGTACCATTCCTGGTCTTTGTCCTCTTTTGTCCTCCATGCATCTGTATTGTGTTTTCCCTGTGCGGAGCCTATAGCAGGGCTTTGTGTAAGGCACAAAGAGGGATTGCTGCTCTGGGAGCTTGCTTGCAGGCGAGCATTGAAGCAAGCATTCTCCATTGTGACAGAAGAAGAGGACACGGAATCACTGAAGACCAAAAATACATTCCTGGAGTTATTTTACTGGATAGCTTGTCTTGTCTAGTCATCCTTTAAAAATGCCCCTTAAAAAGCAACAGAACCAATCATGCTTGTGATCCTAGACTTTAGCAGGTAGAGCTCAGGGTCATCCTCCACCACATAGCTAGTTTAAGACCAGCCTGGGCTACATGAGATTCCACCTCAAAAGAAAAAAGTAAAAAGTTGGGCATGATAAGTGTGCATATTTTTAATTCCAATACTTGTGTGGCAGAGACAGGTAGATCTCTGTGAATTTGAGGCCAGCCTAGTCTACATAGTGAGTTCCAGGTTAACTGGCTACATAATGAGACCCTGTCTAAAAATTATAGTAAAAACCAAACTAAAAAGTAACATAGTCAAATGAGAAAAGCACATGAGTAAAATTAGTGACTCCCTGTTTTCTTCATTTATGTGTTGTGTAGTTTGGTGTTTTTGTGTATGTTATAGATGAAAAAGAGAGACAGAAATATTTTAGCACGGAAGAGTTAAAACTTGAAAAATGAATGGTGAAACATTTACCATTTGCTCATATGGTAGGGATCTAATTTGTCTAAAACTCAGGCATCTTAAAGAGAATTACAGCCTAGAGAGAACTGTGTTCTTCCTCCTCATATTTGCTCTTAAACTGACATTAAATGAATGAAATGTGAATGAATGTGAAAGACAGCCAAGTATAGACCATATTAAACTTCTGCTCTACAAGACTAGAAATTATTTTTTAAATTCCTTATTAAAGTGCGCTTATGGGACTGGGAAGATGGCTCAGTGGGTAAGAACACTTGCTGTGAAGTCAAGGGGAGCTGAGTTCAAATTCCTAGCACCCATGTAAAATCTGGACATGGCTGGACATGCCTGTAACTGCAGCCTTAGTGGGCGAGGATAGGCAGATCCTGGGAGCTTTCTAGCCTGCTAGCCTAGCCAAAACGGCAAGCTTCAAGTACAGTGAAAGACCTATTTAAAGAAAATAATGTAGAGAGCATTAGCATGCATACATACACCACATGCTCATGCGCGCGCGCGCACGCGCACACACACACACACACACTTTTTAAAAGAAAATGTATCTATCCAATCTGTCCTCACCCCTAGCTAGAATCCCATTTTAGTATAAGTCAGTCTTGATTTTTTTTAAAGAAAGCAAATCAAGATCATGTTAATTGGAAATGTTCCTTAAAGAAATGAAATGTCTATGAAACCTATGAAATTTCAGAATTAGGATATTCCTCAGTAAATAATTTCTTCTAACAGTAGTAGGTAGTCCTGTATGTGATCACACTTGTCATTACTTGAAGCCATACTTCTTTAAAGACTAGAAATGAAGAATCTGTAAGCATTATTGTTTGAAAAAGATTTTAAGTTTTATTTATGTTATGTGTATTAGTGTTTTGCCGGTATATATGAATGTGCACCACATGTGTGCCCGGTGCCAATGGAGATCAGAGAGAGGGCTCTAAATCCCTTGGAAGTGGAGTGACAGATGATTGTCAGCTACCATGAGGTTGCTGGGAATTGAACCCAGGTCCCCTGCAACTGTTTCTAACCACTGAGCCACCTTTTCAGCCCCTGTAAGTGTGGTCTTTGATTATAGTTGAAGTCCTTTTCAGAAATACAAATAAAGGATTCATGGGTTTAATTAGTAGAATAGGAAATACATTCTTGGCTTTGAAAATGTGATAAAGTGTCCCAATACTTTATTTGGAATAGCATTAATTAGAAAAGATCTACATTATGTACTTAGTCACTGAGGATATGAGCCAATGAAGAGCTCTAAGTGAAGGGGACGACAAATGACAGAGTGTATTCTATATGGGCGGTGTCTTACAAATTACCGTCATGATTCACTTTACATCTGATGTTCTTAGCATCCTCACTAATGACTTGGAAATAAAATGACACAAATGAAAGCTTCCTGTGACTACTAGCTAGGAGCTGTTGCAAATCAAGTCAGACCTTCAGGAGAGACATCAGTAATGTGGGAAGGTAGATTGTAATGTTTAGCTATGTTAACACACTTTGTTACATCTCTTAGAACTTCATTTTTGCTGATTATAAAATAATTTTTGAAATACTAGAAAATAAAAAGGAAGCAAAAAGCACTGATAATTTCCCTTCCCTGGGGTAACGGCTGAAGCTGTTTTTAAATATTAGCTTTCAGTTGTTTGGCCATACATTTTTAACTGGTTGAGATCATACCACACATAGAATTGTTTCCACACACAGAATTTTTTCTTTCTTTCTTTTTTTTTTGTTTAGCATTATATAAAATTTCCCATATCATTACTGACTTCTGTAAACATCCCTTGAACTGCTGGAGGGCTCAATCTTTTTTCCTTTTTCACGGTGGCAGTACTAGGGATTCAACTTGAGATTGAACCCAGGACCTTGCACATACTAAACAGGGGCTGTACCAATAAGCTCTGCCTTCAGCCCCTAAGGCCCTATTTGAAAACTTTTAGAAAACTACATTCTTTTATTTGTTTTCATTCACACTCGTATCCTCTCTCTCCCCCCGTCCCCGTGTGTTTGTGTGTGCGCGCCCACACGTGCGTGCTGACTCGCTGGAGTCAGTTCTTTTCTTCCACTCTGTGAGTCTTGGAAGTGGAACTCAAGTCTCAGGCTTGGCAGCGGGCAGCTTTCCCACCGAGCTGTCTCTCCAGCCCCCTTGCTAATCTTGAAAGAAGCCTTTCAGTGCTGCTTTTGGTGAGAGGCTTGGCCACTTCCAGGTAGAGGATTATGAATTCAACCTTTCATGCTAAGTATCTGTTAGTAATTTCCAAGTCACTTTAAAACTCTGTACCATGTGAGTGTGTGGTCTCATCTGACCCGTTACCTTGGGAGGCGTATGTGTTTGGCCCAGTAATTTAGAATTTCTTCATCCATCACTGAATGGATGCCAAGCTTTGTAAAAGATGGCTTGGGATAGTGTTCTATGGTGGTGTGTTTGCTCCTGAGTATCAAAATTCTCAATAAAAGGCTTTCTGTTCTCAGACAACAGGCCGTTTTCCCCAGACACACGCCTTGTTGTTTTTCCATCATCAACAGTAGAGAACAGTTTGGGTGCAGCCAGAAGCAGCTGGCCTGGACGCACGCTTGAGGGTCCTCTGGGATGTTGTTCTGACCACTCACTGTAGGTGCCACCTTTGTTGACTGGAAATGTCTGGGGGCTGTGGCCTTTGGCCTGCCTCAGTTCTCCTCTCCCACACTAATCTTCGCCTCCCAGGCAGCAGGAGCTCTGTGGCAGTGACTGCTATTTTTCATCCCTTCCCCACTTTCTAGATTTATCGGTTTCCTCCAGGCGTGTCCCTGCTCTGTGACTGTCTTGTAAAAGCTGTTCTCCTGTCCCCAAGCAAAGGAATGGGCAGCTAGCCTACCACTGGAGGGAAAAAAACTGTTGTAATAGAGCATTTTTTAAAACTAAAATTCACATAAAGGTAATACGATGATTGATTTTCCCCCTTTTGTGTGTGTGTGGGTGTGCATGTGTATGTATGTGTGCATGCCTTTTTTGTATATGAAGGTATTTGGGCACATGTAGGAGCCTGAAGTTGATATTGGTAACAATCCTCTATTGATCCCTCTTCACCTTCTTCGTTGAGGCAGGGTCTCTCAGTCAAAGCCGGAGGAGCTCTCTGTTATGGCTAGTCTTGATAGGAGGCTTACTCTTGGGACCCCTGTCTGTACTTTTTGAGACTACTATTACAGACAGGCTGCCAGCTCACCAGGCATTTGATGTGGGCTCCTGGGATCTGAACTTAAGTCCTTGAACTTGTACAGCAAGCGGTTTAAACATTGAGCAGTTACTAGAGCCAGATTGAGTTTTTAATTCAGTAAAATCCAACAACAAACACTTTACATACTTGTCATTGTATCCTTCTAGAAAATCCATGGCTTTTTTTTTTTTTATCATTGTCTTCATTTCAGAAGAGGAAACTGACATACGGAGAAGTGAAGTAATTTGCCTGAGATCACATAGCCAGTAAAGCTGCTTTTAGAGACCATTTCTACTCAGTACAAACTTATTACTAGATGCCAAAAGAAAGGATTGATTTGTTTCACTGTGATGTCCCTAGCCCCCCCCCCATGAGGCTATTTTCTGATAGGTGGTGAATTACTGTTTGCCAAGAAGTATTTAGCTTATTCAATTCATAAGGTATTTGGGAGGATTTAAAGGTGCCCAGGACAGCCCTCCTCCATCATATCTTCTCATCCTAGTTAATGAAACAGACATAGAAAAAGTCAGAAACCAGGCCGGGCGGTGGTGGCGCACGCCTTTAATCCCAGCACTCGGGAGGCAGAGCCAGGTGGATCTCTGTGAGTTCGAGGCCAGCCTGGACTACCAAGTGAGTTCCAGGAAAGGCGCAAAGCTACACAGAGAAACCCTGTCTCGAAAAACCAAAAAAAAAAAAAAAGTCAGAAACCAAAGGTCAAGGACAATAAGATCTCCTCTTACATGGGAGGGCACTTCTGTCTTGTCATCTGAGACATTTTCATGGGAAGCACAGAGTATGGGTTTGATTTGCCCCCATTGTTGAGTATGTCCTGCTGACATGTGACAGGAATGCCCTGATTTTCCATTCATTTGACCTCTCTTCAGAGAATCTCCATTCCTTTCTTGACTATTTTTGATGTTTCTTTTATTTTCATTTGTATTTAATTATGTGTATGGGCATTTTCCTGCATGTATACACATGCACTATGTGTGTGCCTGGTGCCTGCAGAGACCAGAAGACATTAAAGCCTCTGGAACAGGAGTTACAGATGTTGTAAACCACCATGTGGGTGCTGGGAATCAAACCTGGGTCCTTTGGAAGAACAACCAGTGTTCTTTACTACTGAACCATCTCCAGTCCTTTAAAAAAAACTTATTTTATTATGTTTAATTTTGTGTGTGTGTGTGTGTGTGTGTGCGCGCGCGCGCGTGCACGCACGTGCGCATGCATGTACATGTGAGTACTGGTGCTCATGAAAGCCAGAGGCATTGAATACCTTTGGAGCTGTAGTGGTTGTGAGTCACCAGACAAGAGTGGTAGGAATCAAACTCGAGTCCTCTACAAGAGCAGTGCACAGTCGTAACTGATGATCCTTCTCTCCAGCCTACCTTTTCTTTTAACTCCCGGTATAGCTCAGGCTAGCCTCAAACTCATGGTCCTCCTCCATCAACCTCCCAAATGCTAGGATTGCTGGCATGTTGCCAGCACGCCTCACTGAGATTTCTATTCTTGAAATATATTGGAGTTGCCTTTCTAAGTCTATTGCTATGTGCACAGAAGACATATTAGGTGTATACCTGACCTTTAAGAAACTCGTATTTTTAGTCCATGAACCTGAACTCATATAATAAAAAATACCTAAATAATAATAAATACATAAATAAAATAATAATAAAAATAATACCTAAAAATAACACCATAAAGCCTTCTTAAATATCTTATATGTGTCCATGTTTGTGCACATGTGTCTAGAGGCCAGGGGTCTAGTTCCTGCATTGTTTTTTAGGATCGATGTTCACCTTGCTTTTTGAGACAGGATTTCAGTGGGACCTGGAGCTTAACAACAGCCTAGACTGGCTGGTCAGTGAGCCTTAGGAGATCCTTTAGTTTCTGCCTCCTCAATGCTGGGATTACAAGTGTGCACAACCCTATCTGGCTTTCTATGTGGTCTCGGAGGGTCACACTCTGGGCTTCCTGCTTACACAACAAATGCTTTATGGACTGAGCTATCTCCTCAGTCCTTAAATAACTTGGGATGTATTTTCTCTGCCCTGTAAGTTAGGGGAGCCCATATGATTATTCAAAAGGAGTGTTATTCATTAGAAATCTGTGGAGCTGTTGATGAAAATAAAGAATGACTTACAATATTAAGGCTAGAACGACTTTGGCACTAGTCAGATTTGGTGAATGGAGTCAGCAGGTTATCTTTTAGAGGAGTATTTCACTAACGACTGAGGCTATACATAGTAGCATAGATACCTCATATAAATGGATGTGTAGCTGGGCTTGTAGTTCAATGTTAAAGCACTTGCCTAGAAAGCACGAAGCTCTGGGTTCAATTCCTAGCACTACAGAGTAAATGGAATTCTACAATACAGTCATCCTTTGATATTTATGGGGGTTGTTTATAGGTGCTCCCACCAATGGATATAAAAGCCTATGATGTTCATCTCGTATAGAAAATATAAATAGTTGTTATACTGTATTGTTTGGGAAATGATAACAAGAAAAATATCTGATGATGTAACATGGAGGTAATATCTTTCCAAGGATTTTAACTCTGGAGTAATTGTGTCTATGGACACAGAATCCACAGATGCAGAGAAGTTTCTTTGTCCATGCCCCACTCCTTGGGTTTCTTTTTTATGACTGGCTTCATTCACCTAGTATAATGCTCACCAGATCATTGATGTTATGGTGTCAGTCTTGTCTTTTTAAGGCTGAATAGTACTCCATTATGTGCTCTAAGATTTTTTTAAGATTGTGGTTCACTTGAAAACAATGTGATAAATCACAGCTCCAGGTGGGACCTGCTTCGGACTTAAGCTGCTTTATTTTCCTTCCATGCTCTGAAGAGCTTTCTCTGGAAATTCATTCTAGGCAAAGAATTTTTAGGAGACTAACTCGATTAAACAATTTACTTTAAATTTGTCAGGTGAAAATGGTTGTGTTTTTATATGTTTCAGGAGCCTCTCTCATATATATATATATATATATATATATATATATATATATATATATATATATATATATATAATGTTTTAGTTTTCAAATGGGAGATTGACTGGTGTTTTCACAGGAAGCTAAATGTTCAAAGCTATTACAAAACCTATTATTTTGCCACTACGTTTCCGCACTAGCAGCAGAGCACAGAGAAACATGTCTTCTTTGACCCTTTCCATTAGGTCCTGAGCCCAGGGACCTGTCTCTGTGACTAACTCCTTAGAGAGTGAACTTACTGTCGTCTTTTTGCACGTGGTTGGCACTCACTAAGTATGTGGTATGCATACATGTAGACTCAAGAGCAAAACAAAATCCGACGTGTTTCTGTCATATTCAAACCAGGTTACCGTCACTGCTTTGTGCCCGTAGCGGTTGTGAGCCGTGACTAGGCAGGCCCAGTTTCACTGCTTTAACTGCAGGACACAGGCAGCTTCCTCACTGTCGCTTTAGTTTAGCCTTTTGTTTCTTCTTCATCTCTCGTCAGTCAGTCGTATCCCAAATTGGATCATCACACCTCTCTTTACGTTTCCTGGTGACCAGATGTCTTGGGGATAAGTCACAAAGTACTGTAATAGTGGCTGTAACTTACCTTGCTGGCTTGGGGGCCTAAGCTACTCTCTGCCTCCACCCACATCACACTGTGACCATCTGCTCATGACTCAAGTGATTTTCTTGCCTCAGTCTCTTGAGTGTACCCACTGCACCCAGCTCCTGCATTCATTCTTGCCTTACTTCCTTGCCTTTCGTCAACTAGAACACCCTTTCTACTACATTCTTAGGCCAACTCCTGCCCATCTTTCTGAATTTAGCACAAACCTCATTGCTGCTGTCTTTGACGCTTATTTGCTCATGTAGATTGGCTAACAACTATTTTTCCTCTTCGGTATGAGCATTTATTGTACTGTTTATCCCTGTGGACTATGATGCTTATCTAATGAGTCTGACCCTGCTGCTAATCCAGAACTCACTGATGATCCAGGACTCTGACTGAGCCTTGCATGTTTGCACATGCAGTAGCCAGCATAGAATGCACCACTGAGGCAAGTATTCATTTTAGTGTTTAAAAGAAGATTATATAAAGGTAAGAGTTAGTGCAAAGAAACAGAATTTAATAGCAAGCAATCAGTTAAGCATCATTTGATGGATCCTAAGTGTAACATGACTAAAGGAAATCATCACAAATTTCTTGAATTAAAAGAAGAGGCTCTATGAATATACTCCCAACAGCTGCCTTCCTCGGAGCATCCTTCACATCTCTGTTCCTCAGACTGTAGATAAGTGGGTTCAGCATAGGGATGACCACTGTGTAGAATAGAGACAGCACCTTGTTCTGTTCAGTAGAGTAATTGGACTTGGGCATCCCATAAATGAAGGTGATGGTCCCATAGTAGAGAGTGACTGCAGTGAGGTGGGATGTGCAGGTGGAGAAGGCCTTGTGGCGGCCCTCAGTGGAGCGCATCTTCAGGATGGTGATGAGGATGTAGGTGTAGGAGACAGCTATGATGAACACTGTGACCACAATGATGGAGCCAGAAGAGATAGAGGGGGTGATTCCATTAATGGAGACATCTGAGCAGGACAGTTTCAGCAAAGGGGAGAAGTCACAGAAAAAGTGATCTATCTGATTTTGTTCACAGAAGGACAGAATTAACAAATAATCAGTAAATGTCCAACAATTCATTCAGCCACCAACATAGGAAGCTCCCAACAAGAGAAAGCTCCCAACAACAGACTCTGGGGAACCTGAGTGTGGAGTAGAGGAGAGGTGAACAGGAAGCACTCAGCTGACCCAAATGACACTGTAATACAGAGCTGTGTTTCACAGGCAGCCACAGGTAGGGCCAGCCCATGTCCAAGGAGTTCCATAAGCATTGTATCTGAGGCTGAGGTTGATTATACAATGTCTACAAAAGCCAGATGGCTGAGGAATAGATGCATGGGTGTGTGCAGCTGGGAAGAAATTCTTATCAACATGATGATGCTGATATTGCCTACTAAGGTAACAATGTATACTCCTAGAAATATCACAAAAAAAGACTATACACAGTGTAAGATCCTCTGTTAGTTCCCAAATTATTAGCTCTGTCACTGTGGTGTGGTTTCCAGCCTGTCTTTTATGTGAATTGTTCCTGTTGAGGGAAATGAAAATATTTGCTTTCATAATGTTCTCATTTTGCACATTGCTGGGTTTCTTTGATTTTCCTCACACTTATTAATGGTTATCTCCTCGGCCCAACATATAAATACTGCATTCTTTGGAATTGTTGTTTTGTCTTTTCAACTTTGAATAAAATGAAAAGGTTGAAAAAAAGAAAACTGAATAAAAAGGTAGCTTTGCCTCAAGTTATGTCTTACATGTCAAAATATCATGAGTAAGTGTGGGATTTATGTCCGTAGAAAACTTTGGTTAAAGCTAATACATTATTTGCTGGACTTTAGTTGAATCTTAACCAGTGAGATATGCCCAGGTATACTGAGGTTGGTGAGGGCAATAGCCTGGACTGTGCTGTGATTATATAAAGAAATGCACAGAACTGGAATGGATCTTTATGTGCAAATTAATTTCATATAACTGCTTCATGGGAACATTGGGGCTTGGTTCAAGTTTAATGTTAAAGCATAACAAACCAAACACATACCATTCACAGGTGCCTTACCATCCTTTTCTCTCCCTTACCTACCCAGTCTCTTCCTAAATTCTCTAGATACATGTAAAATGAAGGTATTGTTAATCAAAAGATAAGAAGCCATTCTTCTGGTAGAAGGAGTGTTTATAAATTTTCTTTATCTGTTATAACAGCAAAAATAGTCTCCTGAAATATAATGGCAGGTTGAATTTTGTAAAAGTGGTACGTGGAATGGACATTCACTTTGACTTGCTCATCTTCTGTGAATGAGATGATTCTTTAACAAGCTGGCATGCAGGTTCCTCTCTAGGGAATAGTGAGAGTAAAATACAAACAGTATTTTCATATATTGTCAAGGGTTTGGAGAGCCGATGTCTCTGATTTTAATATTGTCTGAATTACATTCTGCATCTCATTGAGCACTTAAGCATGGGTGGAAGCATCACTGAACTCTCTAAAAATTATTTTTATTTTACGAAGAGGCAGTCATCACCCTTCCTGTTACTGTTGTATGGCCCTTTTTGCCTTTTTAAGGCATGCTTTTAGAGGTGTTCAATAAACAAACAGATGAGCCAGATTAGATCCTGGCAGGAAATAGAGTCAATGATAAACAGCAGAATGTGGCTCAAACTCTTCACACAAACAACTAATTCTCTCTCTATTTATGTGCAATACTCTATATATCAATACTCGATATAGGAATATGAGTATTCATATACATGTATATATGTACTTATATACATATAAGCAGACATAAACATAAAATATGTAGTAGAATGATAGATACTAAAGTTTTTTATGAGCATATTAAAAGGGGAAATCTGGAAACCCTGCTGGAAGAATCTAAGTTGAGTCAAGAGGTCATGCTGTATTTAAAGAGTGTTTGCTATTAGTTTTGAGAGGCTAAGAGAATATATGAACTGTGAGGAGGTATAGCAAGATGTAAGAATTAGAAGTAAATCTTTAAATTTCTTCTTTGGGGATGTCTTAGTTAGGGTTTCTATTGCTGTGGAAACACCATGACCAAAAAGCAAGTTGGGAGAGGAAAGGGTTTATTTGGCTTACACTTCTAGATCATAGTCCATAATTGGAGGAAGTCAGGACAGAAACTCAAACAGGGCAGGGACCTGGAGGCAGAAGTGATGCAGAAGCCATGGAGGGGTTGTGCTTACTGGCTTGTTCCTCATGGCTTGCTCAGCCTGCATTGTTATAGAACCCAGGACCACCAGCCTAGGTATGGCACCACCCACCACGGGCTGGGTCCTCCCCCATTGATCACTAGTTAAGAAAATGCCTTATAGCTGGATCTTATGGAGCCATCTTCTGAATTGAGGTTCCCTCCTCTCAGATGACTCTAGTTTATGTGTCAAGTTGACATAACACTGGACAGCATAGGAGATTTGCATGAGCAGTAAGTAATGAAGTAGCAGTACGTGTTCTGGTTGCTTCGATGCAGGTGTGTTAAGAGAGTGTAGAGGGTGCTTGAAAATTGTCTTATGACAGATCTATAAAGACGATTGAGTCGGGGCAGGATCCTTGTCTGAAAAATGATTAAAGTAATCCCTGAGAATGTAAAAAGCTCTAGAGCAGAGTCAAAGAGGAAGGGAGGAATATGCAATAAGAACTTTGTTGCTGGATCCACTGGAAGGTGTGAAAGGGTCATTGGAGGTGAGTTCCAAGTCATGATCCTAGGACATAGAGATGATAATTAAGACAACTTAGGAAAGGGATGGTGTTCACCTACTTATTCTATAGACTGTTCATTCTTGTGGTGTCTCACTGGCTGTCAAAAGATGTTCTATGCTCAGGGAAGATTACAATACCCTGAAACAAACTTAAAGATAGAGTTCAATAGTAACTATAGAACTTAAGCAGTATTCAGTGTTTTCCAAATGTACCAAGTTAGGGATTAAGTGTTTTGGTGGTTACTTGATTGGTTAGTAGAGCATTGTAGGGGAACACACTTCTGAAGATTATTTCAGAATGAAGTAAGAGAGTGTGAGTGAGTGAGTGAGTGAGTGAGTGTGTGTGTGTGTGTGTGTGTGTGTGTGAGAGAGAGAGAGAGAGAGAGAGAGAGAGAGAGAGAGAGAGAGAGAGAGAGAGAGAGGCTGTGTGCTGTCACCAGTGACCAGGCTGGGAAATATTGATGTATGGCAATGACTGAGGTAGTGGGGTCCTCTGATTTGTCAAAGAGGACATCTTCTCTCTTTGTCCTTGATGTCAAGAGGCTTGTGCTAGATTTAATGGGGAGTGGATGATAGCCCAAGCTCCCTGCTTTACCCGGCAACCACTACTAACCTCAAATTTTGTGAGGATAAGAAAATACTGAACATCTAGGTCCTGCTCAACTTCTGAAACAAAGATACTTAAACTGCCAAATGTTTTAGAATTGACAAGTGCCTCTAACGCAACCATGAATCAGACAAGGATTCAGCCGTGGTTAGGCAAAGAGCTTCAGTGACTTTGGATTCTAAATTTCCAAGACAACTCAGGTAAATGAAAGTCATCTAAATAACTCTTAAGTCTTCAGCTCAATTTCATAATCTGAAAAAATGTAATTATCCAGTTCCATGGGGGCTCCTCAGCTATTGGTTCATAGTTCATGTGTTTCTGCTAGTTTGGCTATTTGTGCCTGTGCTTTTTCCAATCATGGTCTCAATATCTCTTGCTCATGTAATCCCTCCTCTTTCTCTTGCTGATTGGACTCCTAGAGCTCCACCTGGGGCTTGGCCATGAATCTCTGCATCTGCTTCCATCAGTCACTGGATGAGAGTTCTATCACGACAGTTAGGGTGTTCAGCCATTCAATCATTCAATCACCAGAGTAGGTCAGTTTGGGCTTTCTCTCGACCATTGCCAGTAGTCTATTGTGGAGGTATCTCTGTGGATTTCTGGGGACCTCTCTAGCACTTTGCTTCTTTCTATTCCCATGGGGTTTTCATTTATCATGGTATCTCTTTCCTTGTTCTCCCTCTCTGTTCTCTGGATAAGTGAGACAGTTGATTAGCTTGAACTATTTAGGAGGCCCCCAGGCAGTGGGACCAGGACCTGTCCTTAGTGCATGAGCTGGCTTTTTGGAACCTAGGGCCTATGCTGGGACACTTTGCTCAGCCTAGGTGAAGGGAGGAGGGGACTGGACCTGCCTCAACTGAATCCACCAGGCTAAGCTGAATCCCCAGGGGAGTCCTTGCCTTGGAGGAGGTGGGAATTGGGGGGTGGATTGGGGGGAGGGCAGGGGGGGCCGGGAGGAGGGAGGACAGGGGAATCCGTGGCTGATATGTAAAATTAAATTTAAAAATTAATTATCTTTGAACTTTTACTTTTATGTGTTTATTTTACTTATTTGAGGCTGGGTTTTGCTGTGCTTCTGAAGCTGGCCTTGAATAATCCTCCTGCCTCAGCCTTCTTAAGTGCTGAAATTTATAGGCACAAGCCACCATGCCCAGCAGAAGATTATTCTTAGCATTTTGTTTTGCTCATTGTTAACTTTAAAAGATAGACTTCAGAGAGTGTACCCCAAAAAGTTGGAATTGACATAACACAGGAGGTATTTCAAAGGCTAACCCTGACCCTGGACTAGAACTACATGTATTAGGCCGGGCCTTTTATTTTTAGAACTTCGAGATATGTTTTACTGTGGCATATCTTCTGTTGGTATCATACAGTTGAAGTGGGGTCCACCAAATGCAAGCAAATTGGCAGTTACACACACAACTGAGAGTCTTCCAGTGGGAGCCCACAAGACACTATTGTAAAGATAGTTCTTTGTATTGGTTCTTTTCTGACTCTGACATGCTTGGTTCCTACCACTCTCTACTGAACGCCAAGAAGACTTTTCATAATGCCATGAGTCATTAGGTGTTCGTGAAAGGACTGTGTGAAAATAAAGATAAGAGTTTTGGTGGAAGACAAAAACTGAAAAGCTGCAGATACAGTTACATGTAGATTCAGTTTTGTACTGCCTTCCATCACTGTGTTCTGTACCCTGTATCTCTCCATCTCCTGGAGATGAGGAGGATAAGGGTAAACATATTGCACTCTTGGATACCCCCCAACACAATACTGAGAACCAGCTCCACAAACTTGGTGTCTCAGTGCTCAACAGCTTCCTGCCTTCTTGTCTGTTTTCTTGCCTCATATTGAAGAAGCTCTAATGAATCCATAATGGACAGGAAAAGAAAAGGTACTATCAGATGCTATTGTTATATAATGTATAACACTGAAGAGCTATCTTTGATCTCAGGTTTTACCCTTGTGTTTGCCTTTGTGTGAGTGTATGAGTAATGACTTCATGTCGTTTCTCAGACCATCACCTACTTCTAGAACAGCTGCCAACTGTTAGGATGCAGGGAGTCTGTACCCCTACCCCAGTGATCCTGGCTGCCTTTGGATTGCAAGACTTGTGTGTGGTGGTCTTTGGAAAGGGGACTTTCAGAGATGGAATTTAAGCATTGTTCTGTAATTAGAAACTTTTTACACTCCAGGGAGTTGGCAACTGAATTATACCAGCAGAGGAGTGATGTTATACCAGCGATTTGAGCAGGATGCTGTACTCACATTCCACAGTCACAAAGAGAAACACATACATTCATCATTTGGGAACTGGATTTCCCTGGACTCAAATCCAGTGATTGTCTTTAACTTGGCATGTAAAAGGGAAAATGTTACTTACTCTCCTAATTGAAATCATATGGAGCTTATCTGTTCTGATGCTGTATTGCTGGATCTTGTGGAGTTAGAAACACATGTGTATGAAACTCCCACTGTAGACAAGATGCCCCACCTCCCGCCCCTGTATGCACACCAAAATTTGTTTGGTGCTCTTGGGAAGAACTAGAGGGAGATGGATTAATATTATTAAATATTCAAAGGAATAGATTTTCTGATTTTTAAAATTAGGTTTTATTTTAAAATACTTTTTTATATTTTTTACATTATAGGGGTTTTGTCTGCATGGATGTGCACCATGTGCAGGCAATGCCCATGGAGGCCAGAAAAGTACATCAGACCCCCTGGAACTGGAGTGACAGACAGTTGTGAACTGCTAAGAGGGTGCTGGGAAACAAATCTGGGTCCTCTTCAAGAGTAGTATATGCTCTTAACCGCTGAGCCGTCTCTTTAGCCCTGGTTTTATTTTTAAAAATGTATTTATTATTATTTATGCATATATGTCTACATGAATTTATATGCATCAGGTTTGTGCAGATGTCCTCCCTGGAACTGAAGTTACAGGTGTTTGTCAGCCACCTGATGTAGGTGCTCGAAACTAAACCTGGGTCTTCTGCAAGAGCAGTTAGGTGCTCTTAATCACTGACCTCTCTCTCTAGCCCTTAAATTAGGTTTCAAATGGAGTTTGGGCAGTATGTAAGAGAGACAAAAAGTGATACCAGTGTGATAATTACTGAGTCTTAAAGCATAGCCAAAGTGTTGGTCTGTTTGTGGAGTATTCAGCTCTGTATGTTCATTCCTCTATGTACCTATCTACTGCCATTCCAAGTAGTGGCTTCTGGGTCAGGGCACAAGCACACCAGATCAGCATGGATACTTTTGCTGGGAAATGTTTAGGCACTTGCACAGAAGGCAAAAGGAAATGTAGGGCCAAGCTAGAGAGCAGAGCTTGAGAGTCCTCCTTCTGAAGTCACCCAGTGAGATAAGGCTGCTAGCTGATCTCTCAGGAACTAGGCCTTCCTTGTGCCATGGCAGCACAACCCCAGGTGTGTCACTGTGCTTGTCCTGGACACACCATCTTCCTTATGACACTCAGGAGGGTGAGAAATTGCTGCTGTGAAAGAGGCCTTAAGAGGAGGTCCTGAGTCCTCGGCCACAACCCAGAATAAACCTAAGCTTTGCTGCCCTCCAGCAGCACGAGAGCCCATTTCCTTTGTGCATGTGTACGTGGGCCTGCTTTGTAGCTGAGCTTCAGTTACATATGACGTAGATGCACATGTATAGTTTAAGTAGCAACGTTAAGTTTTTAAACCAGGAGAAAAGAGAAAGAGAGCAGAGCATGTTGTAGAAAGGGAGAGGAAGAGGCATCCGAAGATGTTTTATACTGTATCTAGATATAGAAACAGGAACCAGAGTTTTTAATCCAATAAAGGACATTTAATTCCCACTAATAGAATTCCTGCTACAGTGGGGTCAGTGGTTCTCAAGCTTGAGCATGCATCAGAGTCCCATGAAGGGTGTGTTCCCTCAGAGACTGCTGGGTACCGTCCCCAGGGTTTCTGATTGAGAAGGTCTGGGGGCAAGGCCTGGGAATGTGTCCAGCTGACAAGTGGCTTTGGCATTTAACTAGCCAGTTTAGCTTCTTCTAGCAGAGAGAGAAGGGCCACAGTGCTTTCCATCTCTGGAATCCCATGGGACCCAACTGAATGGGGAGGAGCATGGCTTACCCTCTAGACTTCTGATTGTGGTCCACAAAGGCAAAGGATGTAAGGTTCACCATCCCCCAGAAGATGACCATAATACGAACTTCACTGTGACCCCTATTGCTGGGACTCATGGAAGCCAGTGCACTGGATATTTCTGAAACATTGAAGAGAAGCTAAGTGTGCATCCGTTTTTTTCTGTAAGTGCATTTAACCAGTACTCTTTCTTGGTGTCTAGTAACTTGGACATTCTGGTAAATCAGGATGTCAGGCATGAAAGCAGCAGTTTCTTTGGTTACTAAAGGAGAAAGTATAAGGTTCTGAAATCTGTAAGACTTTCTCCAGAAGAAGCCATTTCTGCTTTAAAGCCCAAGATTTTCATTTCATGTCTCCATTTTGCAATTGTTTATTTGTTTGTTTGTTTGCTTATTTATTCTGGGAGAGTGATCAAAGCTAAGATGGGCAGCAGCCCCTTGCTGTTGTTGCGTTTCCAGAGTGCCTCTTTTCACTGTCAGGGTAACAGAAGTTTGCCTTGTTTCTGTCTGCCTCTCCCTAATGTCTTAAGGGGAGTAAAGCTTTATTTCAGCCCCTGCCTCCCAAAGGGAGAGGCAAAGAGATTGGCAGGCTTGCTTCTGGCAGGCTGGACAGGAGCGGTAGTGAGTGATGCTTCCAGAGCTTCCGGGTTCCCTCCTGACTTTTCAGTATAACCCACAGACTGTTTCTTCATCAAATTTGACCTTCTAGCAGAAGAACATCAAACTTTTTTTTTTTTATCTTCCTTGATGTTTCCTTGGAACCATAAAATACTATTAGTTTGAGTACTTAGTGGTAGAAGAGTGGAATATTATTTGGGGTTTTCATTTTTTTTATCCAATATAGAAAGCCTATGGCACTAAATAAAAATGTCACCGTGTAAAATGCAAAGGCTTTCTGTCACAAACATTTTTAAAAATTCATGAAGGTCTGAAGATTTGATTTATCTTTTCCTATTTCTATGATTTATTCATATTTAATGTTAGTTTCAACATTTGCAACATGAGGAACCTTTTCAAATTAAAAAAAATGGGAAATGAGTTTCATTTGAAGAAAAATTCAACCATGCCAGTTTTTAATGACACAGCTTATTGCTATTCCTATGATCAAGGGACAGAGTTTGTTTTTCCCAGTGATTTCACTGTTGGGGATGTCAATTCACCTGGCTATTTGGTTGTGACAACCGTTTCCCTCATGTCAGCGGACACTTTTCATTGGGCATTAATCATGTTTCTATGGGGCCAACGACAGAGGGAAGGCTGGGAACAGCTCTCAGCTCTGGAACCTTTGGGTTGCTTTGTTCCTGTGTTTGCTTTGGGTTCTGAACTGCTGGGGAGCCTGTGGCTTCAGGAGCATCTTTAGGCAGAAACAGTATTCAGTTTTTCTTAAGGATGATTCATAAATAACAATAATAGAATTAGCTTCAAATGAAGGGGAAGGGAAGTCAGAGCAGACTCAAAGTGTTTTGTTTTGTTTGGTTGTTTTAAACAAAACTAATCAGTGTGCATAGGGTCTGAGGTGTGGACCTTTTAGATCTTGGAGAACTAATCACCTAGTAGGAATGGAGCTGAAGACCCTCCTTGCTTTTGTTTTAGGAGATAGGTATATTCTTTCTAAAGGACAAGAAATTTTTGCTCACACCTACAAGGTAAGTGGAATCTTAGATGGTAAGAAGGAGTTAATGTAAGGCCCAGTGGTTCTGGACAGTCTAGGTTCTGCCTGCCTGTCCACCATCCTATTCCTCCACCCATTCTTCCAGCTCTCATCTCTGTATTCCTTCTCTTTATTTCTTCCCACTTGTTTTCATTCTTCCACTGTGGGGGTGTTTTAGAACATCTGCGCTGGGCCAGACACTGGGCCTCCATATATTTGATCAGTTTGTCATAAAATGAGGGAAACTGTACCTTTTTCTATTCAAAATAATAACAGACCTGTGAAAGTATCAAGAGAAAGAGAATAGAAGGCGCCGAGGGCCTTCAAGGAAAAAGCCCTTTTGTTCTATCTTGTCCCTTTATTTGTCACTGAGCATAAGATCCATCAATATGTGGCAGCCAATCCACAGAGCAATCTCAACGCGTGGCTGTGGGTTTTAGAACCAGGTCTGGGGATTTTCTCATTGTGATTTTGATTTTGTTCCTTTGATTAATGAAGAGAGTCATCCTGATGTGTAAATCATCTTATTCCTTCCTCAGACAATTGGGAAGAAGTTACCTCCAGCTACGTCAGCTCCAGATCCATCAAAAACAGAAATGGACAGCAGAACAAAGAGTGAGTTTCCTTAATTACCAGAAATCCTTATATACTTCTGAAGCTTTCCTGTATTTATTAAAACATGCATGCGTGCATGTGCCCCCCCCCCCCCCCACACACACACGAATGTGTTTCCTTAGCTCTCCATGAGTAGACTGGAAGGACAAGTTAATCAGAATTCCTCTATTTTTCATGTGGGCAGTTTGATCCTGGCACATACATTGCAGCAACATGCAAAGCTAGAGTTTGTCCATATTTGTACAGGTTAGGTGGCCCGAGGACCCAGGAGTGTGCTAACTAAAGCACATTAGGGATTCCTGGATCTTCCAGTAGAGACACCTAGTCACTCAGCCGTCATTACTCTCCTTTCACTATGCTGGCCTCCTCAACACATCTTTTAAGAGCATTTGTATTTCTGATTATGTGTATGCATGTGTGTCTGTATGGGGATAGATGCACATGAGTGCAGGTGCCTGCAGAGATCAGAGGCGTTTGAGTTCAGGGAACTGGAGTAACAGTCCTTTTGAGCCACCTGATGTGGGTATGCTAGGACCCGAACTCTAGTCCTCTGGAAGAGCAGCATATACTCTTAACCACTGAGCCATCTCTCCAGCCCCACATCTATGATGTAATGTCTTCAGATGTTTCTATGGCATCTTCAGGCAAGAGACTCAAGTATTGTAGAAGGATTAAGTGAGTAGATGGGAAGAGATTAGTTTCATTTCAGAATGATGCTATCCAATAGAACTATCACATGAAACATGTATATAATTTAAAATTTTCTGATGACCACATTAAAAACTGGAAGCTAATTTTAATGTATTTAAGTCAGTATATGTACATATAACATTTTCAATATGTAATCTCTATAAAATCATGAATAATGTGCTATACTTTTTCTCAGTGTGATGTCTTCACAGTGGCATGTGTGGTTTGCGGGTATTGTGTATCTCAGTTTAGAGTAGCAGTCACATTTCGTAGTGCTCACTATTGGTGACCATGTTGGACAGTGTATTTTAAGAGTAGTGTTGAAGCCCTTGACAGAAAAACCACAGCTCTCACAGAGATAGTCTCTGCTGAGCCAAATATGAGTGACCATGGCCTGGGAACATGCATTGAGGTTGCTCTGCATGACCTGTTCCAATACAGAAACAGTTACATGAGCCCTTTTATACCCACAGAGCAAATGAAAATCATGAGTGAAGGCTTTTACACAATACTTCAGTGGGAACAGCAGGTAGGCAGGTTAGGTTTTAGATGTTCTCTGATGACATTCTTAGCTTTTGGGTTTGTGGATGCTAGTGATCTGCTAAGTATACTTTTCAAAGGTTTTACCTTTGAAATTTACCTGATACAGAGGCAGGTGGTACATAGTTATTAAGAGGAATGAAGATAGCTGAAGATAATTTTGACTCTCAAAGATCTACACTGTTCCATCTCTTTACAAACAGAATTTGAAACAACCGGTCAGCTTTGCAGAGCCTTTAGCATATATGTGGCTTGTTTTCTGGAAACTTGAGTTCACAGGGCCTAAGATGGGCTCCTTGGCCTAGGTGATGTACACAGTTGCAGATGCTCAGCTACCTTAGGCATGTGGTAGAATGCTGGCCCTAATCCATGCTTTCTTCAGTCCTGTATTAGTGAGCCATGTCCATGTACCTGACTCTCTGGAAGCATCATGGTCAGGGAATTGATTACTCACAAAGAAGGGATTTAACAGAGACTAAATGGAGTATTTGGTCTTAGAGTCCTAGGAGGACCAGATGTTATTAGCTACCAACATGACCTCAGACAGATTACTTGCTTTGATTTCTCTGGTCTTTATTCCCATGGTCTGCTTTATGTATGCAGTCAGAGTGTTACACGAGACAAAGGAAAGGCCTTAGGCTTCTCCCAGCATCTTCATCCTCTCAATCAGTCCTGAAAGCCTTAGGACTCATTGTGGAAAGTTTTTCCACTCCAAAGCATTGAGCAGTCTGATGAGAGAGACCAAAGGAAGATGTGAACAGTTCTGTGAGAGTGTGTGGTACTGTTGGGAATCGATGTTAATATGTCAGTGGGCATCGGGTCAGCAAGGCCTTGAGGGATTTACTGTTTACTGTTGGGCATTTTCCATGGATCTGAGGACCAGAATTCTCACAGCTGAGTTGTACTCTACACAGTCTCCCTCTGGCCTTCCTTGCCAAGAGAAAGGTTAGGGTAATTGCTCGTCCGTGATTGCCGTTTAGCAGAAGCCTAGGCCGCTAGAATTCCTCCAACTTTTGGACCAGTTCCTGGTTTCTGGATGCTGAGGCCACGTCTGTGTTCAGGTAGAAGGTTACAGAGTGTTGAGCAGCCTTTGGAAATGTCCCGGAGCTTGCTATCCAGGCAGCTTTGGTGCTTCTTTCTTCTGGCCTGAAATAGAAACCCATGGCAAAGGATGCCCAGCAGCACAGAGGAGGGCTGCTTCTTCCTGCCAGCTGTCTCCTCAGCACACTAAACCACAGCTCACATCAGGATCCAGAGTTAAGATGACTCAAAAATACTCATGCGAGTTGGGATTTTTTGAGTGATCCTGATTTATTTAAGCAGGGAACAGTCTCCCCACCCCACCCCCAAACAAAAGGCTTTTATGATACTGGAATTCATCAGCAACTCATGCTGGGGAACAGATTGCCATAATTTTCATAACAAGAGGAAAACTATCTAAATATTCATAACAAAATGCCCCGAGGTGCCTTCAGCTTATCACATCTGGTGTCTCCCTTTTTCTTATTACAGTTGATGCAGATTTGTAGTCTCTATAGGGTAGAAACATGGCCCAAAAGATAGGGCTCTTCAGCATCCTTCTGAACTGTTACTTCAACCTTATAGATTCAGAAGGCTTCAGTGTTTCTCAACCTGTGTCGAATGACCCTTTCACAGGGGTCATATATCAGATATCATGTATATCATATATTTACATCACGATTCAGAACAGTAGCAAAATTACAGTTCTGAAGTAGCAATGAAATAATTTTACAGTTGGAGTCAGCACAGCATGAGGAACTGTATTAAAGGGTCGCAGCATCAGGAAGATTGAGAACCACTGCTCTATATGTGCAAGTAGGTTTGGAAAATAAAACTCCCTGACAGAATTTGTACAAGGTCGGATCAGGTGTCTGAATAAAGTATGATTGGAGGTGGTAGTGGGACACAGGCTGTGTTTCCCCTGTTACACCTCACTCAGTAACTGGACATGAGCACCACCTCTGAGATCACTATCATCATTGACTTGCCTCTTGGAAATTGTTGTCTATGGTAGTGACATATGGTACCTCATTGTCATCATTAGATCATTGATCCCTCTAGGTTTAGGACAGATACTGTATTTGATTTTTGCCATGATGCAGCCTAGAACAGTGCCATAGACTCATTGTCTATGTCATACTGAGTAGAGGTTGAGTAAATGGAGACTTTTTTAAAGGACTTATGACATTGTGGGGTTTTTGCTCACTTCCTCTACCCAAAGCTTACTCATTCTGGACCTGGGGATTTGGACACATCCCATATGAAACACGTCTCCTTCATACTCATTGATGTCTTCATGCTCAGTCTCCCCAAAGTTTCCTCTCTTCCTAGGAAGCACCCCAGTACATCTGCTCTCTAGATTCAAAGTGAGGGTCTTCCTATGATGGGACCCAGCTACTTAAGTTGTTTAAAACTGACCTTTCAGTCCTCTTGGAGAGGAAAAGCTTCCTGTTTTCCTGATGGCTAGCCTTTCTCCAATATCTCCAAGTGTTTTGTCTGAGTAGAAGATAACTGCCTATGAGAGGAACAGTGTCTGGGCCTCTGCCCTGAGCTAGAACAGAAAGGCTTTGCTTCTCGGGTTTCATTTTATTCTTTTGAAGTGATGCTTCTTTTTTGGACATGAGAGTAAAAGGTGTTATAATTAATACTTGTGACATGATTGGAAAGTCAAATTCCCAGCAGTGTCGAAGATCAAAGGCACTTGAACCATCAGCTTCTTCCTAAGGGGAGCTATTGGGTTGGAATTGACAAGCATGGTACTGTACACTCCGGAGTTTCATTTCCCTGTCTAAATGGAAATGGAGACGAAGGCAGTACTTACATGTGGGCCAGATCATTGTCTGTTGTGGGGACTGTTCTATGTACATGAGAGCATTTAGCAGCATCCCTGGCCTCTGTTTGTTAGATGCCAGTAGCACCCTCCAGTTGTGGCCATCAAAAATGTCTCAAGGTATTGCCAGTGTCCCTTGGAAAGCCTATCTTGGTGTGTATTCTGTTGCTATAGTAGAATACCACAGATTGAACAGTTTATAAATGATAGAGGTCTATTTGCCTCATGGTTCTGGAGGCTGGGGGATGAAAGATACAGGAAACATGTCTGATGAGGGCCCTCAAGCTGTTTTATAACATGGTGAAAAGTACCACATGGGCCAGAAAGAATAAGAGGTTGGGGATATGAGTTGGCAGAGGATTTGTCTACTATGCACGAGACCCTGGGTTCAATCCCCAGCAGCACACAAAATGGCATGGTGATGCACGTCTGTGCAATCACAGCACTCTAGAAGTAGAGTCAGGAAGATCAGAAGTTCAAGGTCATCCTCAGCTGCACATGAGTTTGAGGCCAACCTGAACTACATGAGATACTATTTCCAAACAAAACAAATCAGGCTATCAAGAGGGCTTAGTGGATAAGAATGCTTGCTTTGCAAGAATGAGGATCTGAATTTATTTATTTATTTGGTTTTGTTTTTTTGAGACAGAGTTTCTCTGTGTAACAACAGCTCTGGCTATCCTGGAACTCACTCTGTAGATCAGCTGGCCTTAAACTCACACAGATCCTTCTGCCTCTGCCTCCCAAGTGCTAAGATTAAAGGCGTGCACCACCACCCGGCAGGACTTGAGTTTAAATCTCCAGAACCTATATATAAAGGCAGGCATGGCTGCACATGCCCTTAACTTCAGTGTTGGGGACTGAAGAAAGGAGGGTCCTGGGAGTGCAAAAGTTCAGATAGTTCTCTGGCCAGCCTGCCTACCCAAGATGGTGAGCTTATGACTTGTTGAGAGACCCTGTGCCAAGGCAATAAGGTCAAGACAATAGAAGACAATACCAGCATCCTATTCTAGTTTCCATATGCATGTCCATGGGCACACACACATATATCCCCCACATACCGCACACATATACACTTTAAAGGAAAAAGATTGAACTCATAAACTTTAGCCCCTTTTATAACCAGTGTGAATCCATTTATGAGAGCAGAGTCCTTATTACTTAAACACCTCACGTTAAGAACAATCTCACAGTTGGGCAGTGGTGACGCACACCTTTAATTCCAGCACTCGGGAGGCAGAGGCCAGCCTGGTCTACAGAGCAAGTTCCAGGACAGGCTCCAAAGCTACACAGAGAAACCCTGTCACAAACAAACAAACAAACAAACAAACAAACAAACAAACAAATCTTCCAACATTATTGCATTAGTGATTAAATTGATAAGTGCATGGACTTTATGGGACACATTTATACAACACAGTAGAGCCCCAGTTTTAAACTACTAATGTACTTGTAGTAAGCTCTGTTAGGGTGCTATTGCAACCACCCTGCTCCTTGATGCATAATTGATACTCATTTATTGACTTCATAGTAAGCCTAGTGTATATTTGACCCCTCCCACTACCCTTGGATGCTCAAACTATGACCCAGCGTTGAAGGTCTTGTCTAAATATAGCATGTAGCACAACCAGCCACAGCACCACTACTGCACTGGTCTATCCTCCCTGTTCCTGCTGTTGCTAGGCTCCTTCCAAGCATTGCATCTTAGCCAATGCACATCACTAGACAGAGAGGCTCATAGTGTGTTTCAGGGCCTGTAGCAGCAAGAACACAGCCTAGAAGCCTTGTCAGAAATACGAATCTGCAGGGCCTGCCTCGGAGTTAGACTCTCTGTGGGTCAGGTCCAGTGATCTGCTTCTTTAAGCCCTATGTCTGGGGCTGATGCCCACTCAAGTATGAGAACCTTCAAGGCCAGGCTGCCTTAAGCTTCCCTGATAATGGGAATTAACAGAGCTTGTATTTAGTAGATAGATTCCTCATCCTACTCAGGACTTGAAGATTCAGATCCCAGGAAAGGGATCTAAGAGGCTGTAGGAGCAGATGTCCCACACAACTTTGAGCGTGAGAAGTGGCTGTGAACCCCCAAGTCCTGCTCCTCTGGTCAGTGTCCCTGGCATTGTGTAAATTCCACTTGAACGACGGGGTTCTATGTCTCTGACGTTGAAGGTTATTTTCCTGTTTTTGACATTCACATGCTTTAAGCGGACTGTGGCTCTCATCCCCTCCCTGCTCGCACCTTGTCAAGAAATAGATTTGTGCATACTTTATTTCTTCCTCTTTATTCTAAGCTCCCTGACAGTCAGATACTAGTCTTATTTACCTCAGTTTGTAGTCCTCAGAGCATGATAGAATACCACCCCTACATGCAATCCCAGAGTATTAAAAGCTCTGAAAATGAAAGGGATTTAGTGCTTGTAGAGTGATAAAACTTAGCCTTGACTGACATATACCTGTGTGTTATTTATTTCTCTCCCTTGGAGCGATAGGTCATCCATTTGCTATAATTCTGTTCTCAAGAGTTCTGTTTAAAACTACAAATTAGTAGTGTCTTAGATAATACGCATCCATTGAAGGGAAGAATATCTGATTATGATGTTAGGGAAACTCAACATTACTGAGTTGTTACTCTGTGTGTGTGTGTGTGTGTGTGTGTGTGTGTGTGTGTGTGTGTGTGTGTACATGCACATGGGTGCAGTTGTGCTTGCTTTTGTGTGTGTATTTGGCAGTCAAAGGTCGACACTGAGTCTTCTACTCACTCTACCTTGTTTTTGGAGACATGGTTTCACCGAACCTAAAGCTCGCCATTTCAGCTAGACTGGCTGGCCAGAGAGCCCCCAGGATCCACCTGTCTCCCCTACCTCCCCTACCCCTACCCAACACTGAGTTTACAGGCAGGTGCATGAGGCTACCTTCAGCTTTTACATGAATGTTGCTTGTCTGATTTGGGTCCTCCTCTTACACAGTAGGCATTTTTCCCACTGAGCATCCCTCTAGCCCATGGTACTCTCTCTTTCATTTTCCCTTGAGACATTATAAAACTCTGGTTTTTAGGCATGACAAGGTACTTTCTATTGGTGCCCAAAGCTCTGAGGAGCTTTCTTTCTACCAGAGTCTGGGCACAAGAGCTCATAATCTTCATAGATTGAAAGTGAGCCCAGAGAGTATTCTGGATTTAAAGTTTTATCCTCATGTGTATAAACGGGTTGCAAACATGTTTATTTTGTTTGTTCTGTTCTTACTTTATTTTTTAAGCAGAAAGATCTTTTTTTATGCTCGTTTGTTTTAAGGTGTTTTCTTTCTTTTAATCCATTATAAAACCAGATGAGGGGAGTCTGGTCTGTTTTTAATAACATGTAAATTTCCAAAAGTCTAGAGATTGAAACAATGTTTCGAGGAGAGGGAGGATGAATCATGCTTGACGTTCTTAGTGATTCTTACTTGAGCAAGTTTCTTAAAAACTTGAAAGCTGTCCATGTGTGGTGGTGCACATCTGCAAGCCCAGCACTTTGGAGGGTATTAGAATCACCACAAAGTGCAAGACTAAGTTGGACTATATGATGAGTTTGACACCTGCTTATGTTACATGAGCTCCTGTCTCAAAAGCAAACAAGGCTAGCATGATAGCTCCATGGGTAAAGGCACTTGCTGCCTAGCCTGAAGACACTAGTTCCATCCCTGGAGATCACTGCGGGGATGGAGAGAAGCAACTCTCACCAGTTGTCCTCTGAGATCCACATGTAGTCAGTACCGTGTGTGTATGTGTGGACATGCACTATCTCTCTCTCTCACACACACACACACACACACACACACACATACACACCAATAAATGGATGAATGGATAGATAAATGTAAAAAAATGTAAAAAGTTAAAAGCTGAAAGCTGGTAATTAAAGTAGTGTGAGGCACTCTTGATCTGGGAGTGATGAGGTCAGAGTCCATGAACCTTCTGCTGTATTCATTTTCTCTACCCTTTTAAATGTGTTTGTATGCTTCATTTTGTTTCATTTCTGGAAAGAAAGAGTCGTTGCTTCTTATCAGATTATTTAAAGACTGTAAGACAAAAAGCCTTAAGAAGAAAGGAATTTAGACTTAGGCTAGCTAATTTATTAACATATTTTAATCATCCAAAGGGAAAGTAACAACAAAGTCATCTCAATTGCTGTGTAAATTGTGCCTTTAGTTCTTTCTGTGTATGTTCATTCTGACTTGATTTCAGTCTAATTAAATCCATCAAATTAATGAACTGATGGGAAATGCCTGCCTGCAAAAAATAATTTCAGTCCCTTTTTTATCTGTTTGCTACTTATTTAAAACTTAGAATCTTCCCATATCCTAAAGGATCTAGAGTTATCCTCTTCTTATAGAGCATACCAAATGCCCCTTGCTTTTGAACTTTTTTTCTGCACACATATCGTCTTGCCCTTCTGGGAAACAGTGGCAGCATCCACCGCCATCAGTTGA
The DNA here is from genome assembly GCF_949786415.1 of Peromyscus eremicus. Classification (NCBI taxonomy): domain Eukaryota; kingdom Metazoa; phylum Chordata; class Mammalia; order Rodentia; family Cricetidae; genus Peromyscus; species Peromyscus eremicus. The sequence continues at coordinate 29,196,005 of NC_081439.1, read as the reverse complement.
TGTGTGTATTCTTCTTGTTTTGTCATTCTTCTACCCTCCCTTTCTCTAAGCCTTAGATTATCACTTTCATGTAAGGACAGGAAGGCCTACATGGTCTTACTTGTATATTATAGGCCCAGGCTCCAGAACTGGTTGGCAGTATCTTTTGCGTGGCAATAGGTCAGAAAATATTTGAATTGAAATACAGAACAAGGGCTGGAGAGATTGCTCAGAGGTTAAGAGCACTACTTGTTCTTCCAAAGGTTCTGAGTTCAATTCCCAGCAACCACATGGTGGCTCACAACCATCTGTAATGGGATCTGGTGCCCTCTTCTGGCTCGCAGGGATATGTGCAGACAGAACACTGTATACATAATAAATAAATAAATCTTAAAAAAAAAAGAAATACAGAACAAGATACAGTAAAACTAATGTCACACTTTGAAGTTAATAGTGACTTTATGTGTGTGTATATACATATATATTTATATATATATTTTTTTTGAACGAGTGTCTTAAAACCATTGAAACCCAAACCAATGTATTTTTATTTTATGAAACAGCTCAATTAAATGGCTAAAATGCTTCATAAGTAAAGATAAATTCTTATTTTAAAATGTATCATAATAAGGGCTGGAGAGATGACTCAGCAGATAAGAGCAATGGTTACTCTTCCAGAGGACCTGGGTTCAATTCCCAGCGCCCACATGGCAGCTCACAACTGCCTGTAACTCCTGTTCAAGGGAATCTGACACCCTCACACAGACATACATGCAGGCAAAACACTAATGTACATAAAATAAAAATAAATACCTTTTAAATACATCATGATAAAGTACGAGTCTACTGGCTGCCCTATTTGCTTAGAAGCAGTTGTGATTGGAGTGTTGAAATGTCTTTGCTGGAAAGAACATAGGTCTAACCTAGTATGTTAATGGATGTCCTCAAGACATCAATGATAAATTTTTGAGGTCCTAAGTAGGAGCTGGAACAGCTCAGTTCTCTGATGAGAGCAGAGCTGTTTCAAGTTGTTTAAACTTTGAGATTTGGAATGCATTTAAATGTGCTAAAGATGTTCTGCTGAAGTTAACTAAACTAACCTTTCTCCTCCTTTGCTGGTCCCTGATTTTACATCCGATGGCCCTATGTTCATCCACAGCTACAGTGTGACTGCCTAGGGTCATGCACTCCACAAAATGCTGGATGGAGCCCAGTTCCAAGTGTCCTGACTTCTGACCCAGAATCTTCTGCTTTCGGTCCCTTGAGTGTTACACCATTTCTTAAATGTCACTCAAGAATCATCAAGAAATACACGAGAACTCTGTGTCAGTTCTGGGGATGCACATAGTGGCAAGTCACATGGCAGCAGCTTACTCTGGGGAAGATACATAGTTATAGGCAGTAGCTACAGCTCCAGTTATTCCTTGTTTTAATCTAAAAGTAATGCTTTCAAGATAATTCTGTGTTTAACACCTCTTACTATCAAACAGCATAGCAGCACAGTACAAGTGTCCTAACACTAGATTATGACAAGATTCACAGAAGTGTCAAAATATTTAAGCATGTTAAATTATACAATTGAAATGAGTCTATTTTTTCTTTTATTTAATATTTTTATGCAATATATTTTGATCATATTCTTTCCCATCTCCCAACTCCTCCCAGGTCGTCCCCACCTCCCTACCCGCCCAACTTCATGTTCTTACTCTCTTCAAAACCAAAACAAAACCATGGAGTCTGTTTTGTGTTACAAACTACTCTTGGACGTGTGACCTGCCCTGGAATGTGGTTGATATACCCAGGGCTATGTCATTGGAGAAAACTGATTTTCCCATTGCTAGGGTTTATCATTTGCAAATAGATTCTTGGTTAGAGGTGGGACCCTGTGTCCACTTCCCCCTCTCAGTCTGGGACCCTGTCTGTCTTGAACCTGTGAAAGTCCTATACTTGCTATTATAGTCTCTGTGAGTTTATATGTGTATCAATCTTGTGTTTGTAAGATATTGTTTCCTTGGCCTCATCCATTGCCTCAGGCTCTTACAGTCTTTCTGCCTCTTCTTCTGCATAGATCCCTGCGCCTTGCAGGGAGGGGGTTGATAAAAACATCCCATTTAAGACCGAGTGCTCCAAACTTTCTTGCTCTCTGTACATTGTCTAGTTTGTGTGTTTCTAATTAATAATCATCTACTGTGGCCAGGGTGGTAGTGGTGCATACCTTTAATCACAGCACTTGGGAGGCAGAGGCACGGGGATGTCTGTGAGTTCAGGGCCAGCCTGGTCTACAGAGTGAGGTCCAGGACAGCCCAGGCTGTTACATAAAGAAAGCTTGTCTCAAAAGACAAAACAAAACAAAAATCTACTGCAGGAAAAGGCTTCTCTGCTGAAGGCTGAGTGAGACATTGATCTATGGGTATACCTGTATGTCATCAGGAGGTCATTTAGAAACATAGTATTTGGTTTTCCCCTAGATCCCATGACCTATCTAGTCTTGTGTTCTTGGTCACTTTAGCCGTATTATGTATGGTTACATGTCATGGAGTGGGTCTTAAATCCAGTGGTGGATTACTCTCATAACATTTATGCCACTACTGAATCAATGTATTTTGCAGGAAGTCTCGATTATTAGGTCACAGGTTTTGTAGCTGGACAATATTGATGATTATTTTTCTCCACTGGTAGAATACAAAGTACTTTCCAGGAGCATGAACTCTAGTCAGTAAGGATAAAACTTCCAGTTGTGCACCAGCTCAATAGAATAAGTAAGTGGTGTTCTCCCCAGTAGACCCTTCCCTTCGAGTTGTGGAGAGTGATTAATGGCCTTGGCAATAGCCTGTGATGTTTGGAGGGGGACATGGTAGGGACCCTTTGACCAATGACTCAACCAGATGTAATCCATTCCTGGCACGGGAAGTTTAACTTGGTGGCATGAAATGTCTGGATGGGGCATTGTCTCCCCCATTAAATTTTTTCATATATATGTACAATTGAGGAAGCATCTATAGTATTAGGTTTCCATATGGTCTTTCAAATGGCCATTAGAGTTAGTTGTTCCTCCTCATAGTCCTTCCTTTACCCCTACTCTCTCTATTTAATCCTCCTATTCTAGTTTCTCCTTTATCTTTATAATGCTATCCTCTATTTCTCCTCCTTCAAACTTATACTTACTAAAACCTGGGGGTTTTTTCCTTTCTTTTTTTTAAATTTTTTATTCTTTTTACATACCAACCACAGATTCCTCCTCTCATCCCTTTTCCCACTCCCCTCCCCACTCCTTCCCTCCTCCAACAGGGTAAGTTCTCCCATGGGTGCACAGCTAAGCCTGGTACATTCAACTGAGGCAGGACCAAGTCCCTCCCTGCCGCCTCAAGGGTGAGCAAGGCATCTGACTCTAGGTAATGGGATCCAGAAAGCCAGCCCATGCGCCAGGGATAGATCCTGACCACACTGCCGGGGCCCCCTCAAACAGACCCAGCTACACAACTGTCTCCTATATGCAGGGGGTCTAGTCCGGTCCAATGCTGGTTCCACAACTATTGGTCTCAAGTTCATGAGTTCATATGAGCTTGGTTTAGTTGTCTCTGTAGATTTACCCATCATGATCTTGACCCCCCCCCCCCTTGCTCATATAATCACTCTTCCCTCTCTTCGACTGGACTCCCAGAGCTAGGCCTCGTGCTTGGCTGTGGATCTCTCTGCATCTGTTTCCATCAGTTACTGGATGATGCTTCTATGATGACAGTTAGGGTATTCACCAATCTGCTTACCAGGGTAGGCCAGTTCAGGCACCCTCTGCACTAATGCTAGTAGTCTAAGCTGGGGTCATCCTTGTGGATTCCTGGAGACTTCCCTAGCACCAGGTTTCTCCCTTACCCCATGATATCTCTCTCTATCAGGATATCTCTTTCATTGCTCTCCTTCTCTGTCCCTCCCCCAGCTTGACCATACCATTCCCTCATGTTCTCATTTCCCATCCCCTTCCCTCTGTTGCCCTCCCTCACCCCTAGTTTACTCATGGGGATCTCCTCTGTAAAACCTGGTTTGTTTTTTTTTTAAATGCAGAGGCGCATGCCCTTCTTAGCTTACAGGAAACTTGTAAGTACAAGATAAAATATCCCTATGAAATAATTGAAAAGCACACGTGCTTGCTCTTAGCGATATTTCCATTATGGTGATTATCGTGAACTCCATGGTGTACTTCTATAGGCAGTGCCCTGAAATAGGAAGGTGAAAGATGAAGAGAAAGGAAATGACATAGGAAGAGGCTTTTTTTGTAGGGGGTGATGGTACAAAAATGTTGAGACGATAACTTGTACCAAGTTTCTTCATGTTAGTATGCTTCTGTTTTGAGTTAATACTTACCTACTGGATCACAAAACAGTGGAAAATAATTGATTTGCTAAGCTTCAGAGCAAGAGGTTCAGAGAAAAGGGCCTTCTGAAGCTGGCGAATTTGAAAGGTAGCTCATCACTGTCAGGACTCCGGATCAAATTCTTGACTTTTCTCATACTGTTCAAATATGATTACAACAGTTCTAAACATTGTCTTGTCTTCCAGCAATGATTAAAAAACCACAGTGTTGGAAGCCTCAAGGTAGGTAGATTGGGCCCAGTGGTAGAGTGTTCAGCTAGCATACCCAGGCCCTGTGTTCCATCCCTAGCACTGCAAACAAAAGGACCAAAGGCAGGCAACTGTTTGCCTTCCATCTCTAGGGAACAAAATCTAACAATGCCATCTCTAAAAGATTGCTTTTTTCCAATTTCATTGACTGGAAGATCACATCTTACCCCTAAACAAATCATCAACAAAGGGGAGTAAGATAACATTATTTGTTTATGGCCATGCCACCCTGAACATGCCTGATCTCAGAAGCTGAGCAGGGTTGGTACTGGTTAGTACCTGAATGGAAGATTAGCATTTCTTTCCTAGACAGAATATACCTGAGCAAATGAGAATTCTGTGAAGTAGGAATGGGATTGGGAATGGCTGCTGGGAAGTTAATCCACAGTGGTTGATCATGTTTTATTAACCTTTTCATTGAAAGACAGAGAAATATTACATGCTCTTTCTTTCTTTGTTGGTCATGAGTAACTGATAATCTTTCCAAAAAATGTCTCTGATTTCCATACAAAGAGTTATGTGTAAAGTTGGGACTCTGTAGGACAGTTCTTCAATAATACTGTGTGTTCATGTTTGAAGTCTTGAGGTCAGGAAGTCATATTTTACTAGCAGAGTCAATTGGAAAAGTGATGAAGAACTGTCATTATCCAATTTAAAGATGTTTAACTTTGTCCTTCCCTTTAGTACATCTAACCAATTCGGACTTGGGGAAGTTTTGCTATTTCTAATTAAAGGGAGATGGCACATGGATGATTCTCAAAGTTTGGAAGTATGGTCTCAGTGGGATTTAGAACAAGTGCCTCTCAGCAGAGGTTAATGAGTGAAAGCCCAGAGAACCCAAGAATGAAGGTTTGTACCATGCAGATGGGGGATATACCTGCTGTCTTCAAGCCACTGGACAGAAACCAAGAACATCTGCACAGAAGTAAAGCGATTCCCTCTCCGCACCTTTCCCCCTTGTCATATCAACCCTAGAGCACACTGTGTCTTATGGATCGTTGGCCTGCCTTTATTTTCTGTCACTCTCTTTGATTGATGGGATGCTCACCAACATAAACAATGCATTTTGCTGATACAAAGTATACTAGGAACAATGTAATTGACACTCAGGCATGTAGCTGTAGGTTATGATGTAGCTGCAGAAAGTAGCCTTAGGAAATATCTAATGATAGTCAAAGCTATGAGATTTGGACTCTGCTGGAGAATATAGTAAATGTCTGCTCTCGAAAATACTAAGTTCTTTGAGTTTTTCTTTCCACCTTCTGTCCTGAGTCTTGAAAGCCTGGTTTGCCAAGTCTGTATTTCCCAAATCTCTTACAAAGGTTTTCACTGTCTTCTTACTTGGTGCTTTTTTTTGGGGGGGGGGGGGGTTTGGTTTTTGGTTTTTCGAGACAGGGTTTCTCTGTATAGTTTTGGTGACTGTCCTGGAACTCGCTCTGTAGACCAGGCTGGCCTCGAACTCACAGAGATCCACCTGGCTCTGCCTCCCCAGTGCTGGGATTAAAGGTGTGCACCACCACCGCCCAGCTTACCTGGTGCTTTTTGATAAAGCTAACTTCACATCAGATATAGTTTCAAATCATAAAACTCGGTACATGCGTGAATTGAATTTGAATGGCCAAAGTATTTGTTTCCTCTTCTGTGAGGACTGTGTATTTCCTTGCTCATAAATAGCCCATCAAAAATAAGCGGGTTTGTACAAAGAGACCATGAGGTATACATGAGTAAGTTCGCCCATCCTACAGAGAGCTCCATAAAAAATGTTTTGGCGGTATTTGTTGGTTGCTTGTAGTTGATTTTTTTAACATGCAAATGCATTGGTGTTTATCTCTTAATACATAGTGTAATGAGGTAATTTTTCATTGTTTTATTTGCTGTGTTGTCTTTATAACAGATATAAAGACCCCCTTTTCTGATTTTGTAATATATGCAATAAGGCAATGAGGAAAATTCAGGTCTGCCTATATTTATTCTTTCAGAAAATATCAGATGGTACACATCTGCTTTCTCAAGATGAAGGACACCATGTGGCCTTTCTACCTGAGAAAAGCAAATCAACCCATGGCATTCATGATGTTCTGTGATTCGTGAGGGTAAAATGCAGAGATAAATATGCATGAGCCCACCATAAGCACTCTTAGGTAGTTTTCGGAGGGTAATCCATTCTTTATGCAGCTGTACTATCCTGTTAAGCATACCTTTTTCTTGAGTTTAATGTGGCAGGGAACACCTTCATCTGGGTCAGCTCATTAGATGAAGTGCCTTAAAGGTTGTATTTTCTTTTTTTCTTACAGCCAAGGATTACTGCAAAGTAATATTTCCGTATGAGGCACAGAATGATGACGAATTGACAATCAAGGAAGGAGATATAGTGACTCTCATCAATAAGGTAAACGAAGATGCTCTCCCACCTTCTAAGTTGTAAAGTGCTTTGTAGTATCTAGAGACTATAAGCTTGCATTTTAGCCATTTTGTTTTGTTTTGAGACAGGGCCTTGTTAGATAGCCCAAGCTGGTCTTGAACTCCCAAGTGCTGGGATCACAGACACGTACCACCATGCCTGGCTTGTTTTAGACCTTGAAATACTGTTTTATGGTCTCGAAGTTGTGAGAAAAATTCGCATCTTTCTTTTTGTTCAGGCTTGCCTAGAAAACAAACCCACTTGAGAATCCAATAGCTCTCTGTGTACCTCAGGGCAGCTGCAGAAGAGTCTATCCTGAAAGGAATAACCCAGAAGGCAGCCTACTTAGCTGTGGGTTCCACCCTCTACACAGGCCAGGCTGAATGCCCCGTGTCATCAGGGACCCAAGGGAGGGCGGGGGCTCTTAAAAGGCTGGTCATGCTTCACAGGCAGCAAAACCTTAAAGAATGTTTGCTATTCAGATCAAAGACAGAGAGAGCGCCTGAGAGAATTTTGCTTGTCTTGTTTGGCTATAAAGGTTGGATTATTTTATTATCATTACAGCCAGTGCCGTGTAGAAACCTGGAGAGCTATAAAATCTTTGTGAAGCAAAGCAGTTTGCTAAGGTCTTGACCACACACAGTTTCTCCTTTCATGCAATGCCACTCACCACACTGGTAGCTAAAAGTCATATTAGTCAAGTGGTTCCTAGAACAGTGTTTTTCTCTGAAGTACAGGGATTTTATGATGGTTGAGTGCAATGAGAAGCCAGGTAATCTTCAAGATGTAGAAAGTAGTTTTCTTTTTGTATCTGGGTGAGTGGCTGAAAGCATGTTATTTTCTACATGCCAGGATGACTTAGAGATCACCACAGTCACCTGAGCTCGTATGGGACAGGGAAGCTTTGTCAGTCTAAAAGATGCATGATGCAGGTGAATAAGAAGGGGAGCAAGCAATTTGGGTTGGGGAAATCGCTGTGGCTGTTACCAAGAGAAAGGGGACTGCTATGGCGTCGCCTATTTCTACCTCAAGATACCAGTGAAGGAAGTGCTCCAGATGTTAAATAGCTTACCAACCATCTAGTGATTATTGAGGGTTTTTTTTTTTATTTTTAGGGAGAATGTTGACCCTCTTGTGGACTCAATGAATGTAGTATGCAGAACAACACTACAGCTATGCAAACACCTTTCTAGAATAGTAAATTGTTCCCTCTTCTAAGAACTCGTCCATCTTTTTACTGTGAACTATTCTCCCCTAACTTAGTTCAGTGTAACTCCATGGGTGTTGAATGTGGCAGGAGGAAAGGCGAGGAGGGGAGCAATGCTCTCCTTGCTCCTTTCTGCAAGAGGCAGTTCCCTTTTCTTCCTAGCCCTCCCCTCCTCCGAAGGAGGCAGCTCTCTTCTGCAGAGTACATTTCCTACTTTTAATCAGACCTGTAACCAAACAAGTGGGATAAGCAAGTTGTTAAATGGGTGTGAAGCATAATGCAAATACTTTAATAATTAGCACTGATAATTGGTTTTAGTCACGCAGGGAAAAGAATAGAACACTTTCCCCTTACACTGACAAGAGAATCAGGGAATTAAGTAACTGCCATTCTTTGTAGGGGGATGCACTCACTGTCTTTATTTCTGTTTTATTTCTAGAGGGAGGGGAAGCCTCTTTTTAATTGAAACCCTAGTGTGTTAAGAACATTTATGAAGGTTTGATAAAAGGAAATACCACCATGCTTTCTCTTTTACCTGAAGATGGCAATTTCATTAAGACCCCATCCTCCAGTCCTTGCCACTTGAATGCATTCTGTGCAGGATAAAAACACACTCGTTTCTTGATTTTTGTCCTGTATGTTGCAGCCTAGGATCAGTCTCATAAAAGGAGTCTGATTTAAGGAAGGGAGAGCTTGGTCTGAAAAGCAACCTCCACCAGTCCCAGCCATTCAGTACGTACCCATGAGCAGAAGAGTGTGACAGGCTGCTTTCAAGAGTGTCTTCTGAGGGCTGCACCCCATTTCTCTGGTTTCAAATGTTAATACACTTGGAAGTGATTTTCTAATATAATGTGATGCTGCCATTTCCCCTATACACATTTGTTCCCTAGGCCAAGAATACACATACTGTTTAAACAATTGGTCCCTAATTCCACCCGCCCCCAAGCTCCCTTTTCACTCAACTTCCTGAGCATGCAAGTGAGCCCAGGCTTGCTTTATTGGCCTGATGAACAGTCTGAGCCTCCTCCTCAGCTGCTGAGAAGTGCTCTGAAGTGGTGAAGAATGGAGGTGCTTTCTCCAGATCCATCTACCCAACTGCTCCATCCTTAGCATCCCAGCATCTTCTTTTTGACACCCCATAACAATGTTTCATTTGTTGACTCCCGTGCACCAACCGAAGTCTTCAATGGCTTTTCTTTCTTTTGTGGTACAATCCAGTCTGGGGATATGCTATTTCTTCCCTCAGACATTTTGGCTTTGGAACATGTAACTTTTCTGAGAGACCTACCATATGTCCCCATCTTACTCCTATGTCCTCATGGGACTGACCTTGAGAATGTACATACCTGTAGGGATGCTCTCTGACTATGCACTTAAGTTTTTGTCTTTAAAAAAGTATATTTATTTATTTAGTATGTGTATGTATGTATGCATGCATGTGTTGTGTTCTTGATAGCTAATATCAAAAGCAGTCTTAACTTACACTGCTTAAGTATATTGAGTTTTTTGTTTAACCAAAATCACTTGTGCTCTATCATCTTGTTTGTATTATTATTTTATATGATCTACGGAGAAAGCAGGTCTCTTACTATCCTCTACTGATACAGATTTCATTTTTATTGTTATAAAATTTCTGCCAACTTTGACCTTGAAAGTGGCATGTTAAAATAATGAGTCATGTAGGCTTCCGGCTCAGAGAAACCAAGGTTTGAGTTCCAGCATCACAGTTTCTGGTTATGTATCTTCAGGCATGTGGCTTGACCTCTCTGAGCCTTGGTGTCCTCAGCCATTAAGCAAGTGCTATAAAGCTGACGTCACAGCCTTCTGTGACTATTTGTTAAGACACTGCATGAGGCATGTCTTACAGGAGTGAATCTGCCTGTGGTAACCATAATCCTAGCTATTGTCAACTTCAATTCTGGCTTTTCCTTCTTAAACTTTAGCAAAAGGAAGTGTAAGCTCTGGGCCTGGTCCCTGTTTGCTGTTGGGGATGAATACTACGACATTAAGTAGGTAAAGGTGGTTTTAAAAATCCACCTGAAATAGTTAAGAATTCAGTGGGTGAACTTTTAGCAAGACTTTAGAAAGAAATATGCCACTATTTTTTTTGTCTGCTGAAAGTGGGAAAAAATGGAGTCTGAGCCTGTAAAAACCCTGCTGACATTATAAAAATTCTTACCTCTTAAGTTGATGAGTCACCCAGAAATTCATTTAGATGATTAGACGCTATCCTAAAATGAATAGTTTCCTCACAACTGGTTAAATATGCATTTTGATGTACCTGTATCTGTTTATTGTCCATATGAGTTGAGGTAGAAGATCTGCGGTGCCGTTATTACATTTCAGCTATATTTGCTATGTGAGTCCCCGCTGTCCCCACATGCGGTGGACGTTTCCTTTTGCTGTCAGCTGAGGCGATTTCCTTTGCCCTGCTTTCTGTGCCATGGCAGGAGTCACAGAGCCCAGGCACTGACCTCCTTTTTCAGCTCGAGATTGTCATTTGCGTGGCTTTCTAGAAAATGAGTCAGACTCCTTTAGTGGGTGTCTGTGAGCCCTCTGTGGGTCCTGAAATAAGATGCAAAGACCTGAACTATTTGTGTGTCCCTGGGAACTAGGATGAGATGTGGCAACCCGATTTGTTTTTATTTAGAAAGAAGGCTTGTGGATTTGGGGACATTTCGACTTGTGCAGAGCACACCTGTGTTTAGGTTTTTATTTCTAGTCTCTTAAAAATAGCTCCCGTGTCTGTACTTCTGCCGCCTCCATCCCACTTTTCCGATTGACGTTCACAGTGTGTGCAGGAAGGGTTCGAAGCCTCTGGGTGTGGTTTCTGCCTGCTTTCCCTTTTTGATTTATTTAGAGACAGGGTCTCACATTGCACCAGCTAGCCTTACACACACTACGCAGCTGAGGCTGGCCTGGAATTCCTGAGTGCTGGGGTTACAGGCGTGTGCCACAACACCCAGCCCTGGGTTTCTAGTGGCAAAGCTCCCTGGAGAAGGGCTAAGAGCAGCTTTGGAGAAAGTTCATGGCTCCACAGTGAGGGCCGCTACTACTGGAGTGGGTGCTTGCTGTGACCAGCACCCACTAAGGGCAGAGTAAACCCAGCTGGGAAAATGAGCCTGTCCTCACAGTGCTGCCCCTCCCTGAATACAGGAGGAAGGCTTTCCTACTGACCCCTTAGCAAATGATGCTCAGAAAACAACTTCTGTGGCTAGCCTGTTCCCCTGCCATGCAGTCTTCATTGTTAGAAACCTGAGTAAAACCATGAAAGGCAGTGTTTAGGAATATAATACTGTTGGCTGGAGTGGTGGGGATGCCAGGGAGGGGATAGATAGATGACGTGAGGTACTATTGATGGTCATGGAAGAAAGCTGGTGGATGTCCTCTAAAGAGGGAGGAAGACCCATGGAACCACATAAAGGTAGTTCCTGGCACTCCTACCCACGGGAGTATGTCAGTGCTGTCTTGAATCACAAGGATTATCTTCTGATGCGCACTGGCAACAGTTTTAATTTGTACGCTGTCTTCTTCCCTTTACAATCCTTACTCCTTCCTTCATTCATTGAAGTACATTTGTGATGTACAGGAACAGGTGATAGGGTTACAAAGGTGAACACAAGTTCCAAACTTGGAGGTTTGTTTTTTCCTACTTCCAAATATTTGGAGCTAGACATGCCATGGGGATGGAGTCAGATTAAATACTAACACACCCAGCTTCTTTCACTGCTACTTCAGCATGTCTCCATGTCTCTCTTCTTTCTCAGGTAACGCTTGCTTGAACATTTATTACTCACGAGATGTGCCGGCAGGGCCACTGCCTCCCAGTGCAGCATTTCAGGCAGCCATTAGCAAAATTCCAGACACTCCAACACCATTCCTTTCTCCTCAGGGGTCTCTCCAAAGCTCGGCATCTTGCCTCATCCTCAGAGTGGGCATGGGAGTCACACACGACCACAAGTGTTCTTTCCTGATCACAGAAGAGGAGCAGAGACTCAGAGCATAGAAATATTAGGACAGGCATGTCTTCTGACTTCCCATTGAATGCTCTTGGGATGTGGGGGCCAGAGAGGGTGGCAACTCTGGACAGAGTTCATTTCCTGTGGGACTGTCAGATGTATGTGGTAGGTGCAGCTCAACCAGTCCCAGGGATGACTATTATCCACTCATTGAGAATAATCCAGAGTTGCTTGATATCCAGCGCTAGCATCTGGACTTTCCTTTTTAATTAATGATATTATTGTGGGAGCCTGTTTTCAGGTTCCTCATGGCTTTACCCAGCAGGTCCACATAGAGAAGATGATTAGGACCACGGGCCTTAGTGCAGGTGTCTGAGATGGTGTGCACTTAGCTGTGCTGGGGGGAGGTCTTTTGCTCCACCCCTTGGCTTCTCTATAAATACCCTGAGGCAGAGACAGTCAGGGCTCCTTGGAATAGGTTCCAGGCCCTCTTGAGGCTATCCTTTATTTTCTATCTATTTATCTCCATAATCTAAATCCTTCTCTCTAATATTTCCTGCTGCTGGCACTCAAGAAAACTCTGGGGAGCTGTGGGGTTGGTAGGTAAACACCCCGCATATTATTACTACTAAAAATTTGTCCCTGACCTATTAGAATCTATCACTTTCCATCTAGCCCGTCAACAGGAAAGGATGTGCCAGCCAGGGCTAATGTCACTTATTTTAAAAAATATTAATTTTATTCATTCTTTGAGAGTTTAATACAATGTGTTTTAATCATATTCACCCCCTCAACTCTTCAATTCACACCCCCACCCAAGTGTGTGTCATAAAAAAAAACCCTCAAGATTTTGTGTTGCCTAAATATTCTTGGATATATGGCCTTTTACTAGAGAGGCATAGCAAGAGCTACACTCCCAGAGAAAATTGTCTCTTCCTCTCTAGTAGCTGACAATTGCCAGTAGTCCCATGGCTTGGGGTGGGATTGTGCATGAACCATGTCTCTCCTTGCTGGAATTTAGTCTGGCTTGCGCTTGCACGGGTTTGTGCATGCTGTTGCACCAGCTGTGGGTTCCTGTGCAACTGCCATGCTGTGCCCAAAAGATAACGTTTCCTTGGAGTCATCCACCACCTCAGGCTCTTGCACTCTTTCCTCCCCCTCTTCCACAAAGATCTCTGAACCTTGGGAGGGGGCTTGTGGTATGTGCTTCCCCTTAGGGATCAATAACACCAAAGACCCTTTGAAAAAAGACATATAGAAACTTAGTACTATAGAAGCTTCTAAAATACACACATACACACACTTATTACTGTAGAAGCTTCTAAAATATACACACAAACACACACCTATTACTATAAAAACTTCTAAAACACACACACAGAGAGAGAGAGAGAGAGAGAGAGAGAGAGAGAGAGAGAGAGAGAGAGAGAGAGAGAGTGAGTGTGTATTGAGGTACCCTATAACAATATAGCAATGCCCTCACTAGATATCAGAGGCTAACAAAAAGTCCAGTGCTAGGTATGAGTTACCATTTTTTTAAAGATAGGGGTCTCACATAGACTAGGCTGACATCGAACTCATTGTGTACACAGACAAAGTTGCCCTTGGTGCTCCTGCTCCTACCTCTCAAGTGCTGGGATTACAAGCAGATTACACTACACTTGGTTCACATGGATCTGGGGATGAAACCCAGGGCCTTGTGGATGGGTGCTCTGCAAGCACTCTACTAACTGTGCCACATCCCGAGTCCCTGATGACAACTAGTTCTGTGTGTGAAGCGCACCCTCCATTTGCTGTCTTCTGCTTTCTTCCCATAGGGAGTGGATTTGGATGGTATCTTTTCTTCTAGGTCTAGGGATTGCTTAGCTTCCTGTTTACTGTTACTATTACAAAAAAAAAAAAGAAAAAGAAAGAAAGACTGGAGGCTTCATCTCCTTTCCAAGTCCTTCAATGATGACATGTTCTAAGGTTTTAATGCCTCGTTTTCCCTTCCTCTGCTCTTCTTCATTAACTCATTAACTGAAATTTCTATGTACAGGAAAGATGCTTTCAGGCCTCCTTGCTTCCTGCGAGAAGTGAGATTGCTTCCACAAATACAAGTATTCTTGGGGATCTCAGGGAAAGATCTTTAGCTTGATATAAAAAAGCCACTCAACTAAATAGATTGCTGGCCTTGACCCTTTCTCTCAGAATTGCTGAAGCTTTTAGCAGAGCTAAAATGCTAGGATTAAAGGAGGTTCCACGGGTGAGAAGTAAATTAGCAGGTGTCACCCTAAAGATGATGACATGCTGACAGCCCCATTAGAAGGACATGTTTTATGAGTGGACGAGGACGCTAAGCACAGGTCTGGGATCATCTGGGTTTGCACACATTTGAAAAATGTCAGTGTCCAGCAAATACTCATTTATATCATAGAATATTTTTCTATACATATGGCCCATCTTGTTAGACTAGGTATGTCCTTATTTGAGACACAAGTCACAATGTATATATTCCTCAGAGCATTGGAAAGCCAAAGGAATATTGCTTGTTTCTGTCTTCCTCTTAAAAGTGGGTAGGATACTGGGATGGATAAGAAGAATCATGATTCCTTAAATGCATTGGATAGAAACTCTTTCTTACTGTGCCTGGCATGGCTTTTTCAGATGCAGGATTTTAACTGAGATGAAAATGTAAGGCTTGGGGAGGGAGAGGTCTTCCTTTTGGTTTACTAATAGCCAGAAACAGTGCTACTCAATATTGGGGTGGCTCTTAATATGGTTCCTTCCTTTGTAGATGAGTTTATGAATGGTACAAATTCCTAGGTTCATATGCCTTTACTAATTAGATGAAACTGTTTAAAGGGACCCTCTAATTATTTGTTCAATCTGATTGTCATACTCCTAAGCGCTAATCTTAAGTTGCAGGACATCAGCAATCCTTGCAACACCATCCTGAAACACTGCTTCCAGTTTCTATTTTTGTTTTTAAATTTATTTCTATTTATGTATATGTTCATATGAGTGTATTGGGTTTGGGTGTGTGTGTGTGTGTGTGTGTGTGTGTGTGTGTGTGTGTGTGTGTGTATGTGCATGCGCACTTGCACTCACCCATGGAGAGTAGAAAAGGGTATTCAAGCCTCTGGAGCTGGAGTTACAGGTCCTTGTGAGCTGCCTGATTTGGTGCTGGGAATTGAACTCCAGTCCTCTGCTAGAGTCAGAAGCACTCTTAACTACCTAGGCACCTCTCTAGCCCAGGCTACAGTTATTCTCATCATTTTTTAGTTTACAATTACATTTATTTATTACTTGCATGTGGGTCTGCTTCAGCTTGAGTGTGGAGGTCAGAGGACATCTTGCAGGAGTCAGTTCTTTCCTTCTCCCATGTGGGTTCCAAGAATCAAACCCAGGTGATCAAACTTTGCAGCGAGTTCTTTACACACTGGACCCACTGAGCCAATTTGCTGGCCTTATCCCTACCACGTTCTACTAGCTACATAAAACCTTGGGTACACTGCTTATCTCTCCTTGCCTCAGTTTCTAGATCTGTGAATCATGGACAGTAATAGCACCTACCTCCTGGTGTTGCAAAGAGGAAATAAATTGAAGTGGGTGCTGTGGTTTGAATATATTCCTCAAAGTTCATGTGTTCAAAACTTAATTTCCAGCACAGTAATTGAGAGATAGGACTTTTAAAGATGTGAGTGGAGTATGAGGGCCCTGCCTTAGGCTTATGTTAATGCCATTATTGTGGAAATGGGTTCATTATTGCTGGAGTAGGTTCCTGATAAAAGGATGAGTTTAGGCTCCCCTCCCCTTTCTCTTGCCCATGCTTTTTTGCCTTTCCATCTTCTATCCTATGATACTGCTGTAAGATGCAGGCCTTTCAGCCTTTGGTGTCCCCTTGTATGCCTGTAAGAACTAAATCTGTTCTTTGTAATTTATCCAGTGTCAGACATTCTATTATAGCAGTACAAAACAGACGAACACAATAGGCAAAGCACTTAGAAAGCCTAGCCAATAGTAACTGCTAGATAAATGTTAGCAGCTATTATTTCCTGATGATAAATTGCTAAATGTAATGCTGCATCAGTGTATTTTGAGGGCATTTAAGTGATGTTCTGAAAGATGGTGCTAATTTAGTCTCCCCATAGGAGTGTGTGCGAATGTCTCCCAATCCTTGTCATCCCTGGATATTACCATTCTTTTTGTTCTCTGCTAATATCTTTTAACCTCTGCTAATTTGGCACTCTAAAAATTATTACTGAACTTGAAATCTTTGTGCATCATTTTCCAATTGATTTTTAGAAAATACTGTATGTGCATGCCATTAACCTGTCATTTTTTTCTATTATAAATATTTTTTCTTAGTTTATGACTCATGGAGATATTTAAGTAAAAAGTCATTAAAATAAATATCTTTTAGACTCACAATTTCCTCATTTTATAGTTAACTGTATGGTGAAGTAAAATTTATCATTTTAAAGAGAGTTTTACTTAAGGCTTTTATGCTGGAGCCCTAGGTGGAGAGAATAGCTGGCGATTAAATGCATTCCCTTTCTGCCTTCCTCAGGGCTTTCAGAGGTTCTATTTAAAGCTTCTACCCTTTCGGTATTTCTTCTATTGGCATTTAAAGAGCCCCTAGGATTCTGCATGGATTCTTACAAGGATCCTCTGAGGTCCTAGACAAGGGCTTGGCAAACTTCTGTAAAGGGCCAGAAATCAAGTATTTTTAGGCTTTGTGGGCCATACAGTCTCTTCAGCAACTGCTATTCTGACATTGTAGAGGGAAAGCAGCCATAGAGGTAAATGGGTGTGTTTGGTTGAGTTCCAATAAAACTTTATGAACATTTAAATTTGAATACTGTGTAATTTTCATATTCTTTGAAAATTTATTCTGCTTTAAAAAGCATTTTAAAATGTAAAAACTATTCTTAGATTTTGGCCCATAGACTGTATTTGGCTGACCTCTGGGACAGAATATCTGGAAGTAGATCCATGAAAATCCAGCCAATTGCTGCATGTCTTAGCGCTTCGGAGGCAGAGGCAGACAGATCTCTGTGAGTTTGAGGCCAGCCTGGTTGACAGAGAGTGAGTTCCAGGACAGCCAGGGATATGTAGAGAAACCTTGTCTCAAAAACTGAAGAAAAAGAAAACCCAGCCAATTAACTTTCAATAGGAGTGCAAAAACACTTTGAAGAGTTTAAATCTTGGGCTGGAAAGGTGGGGGTGGGGCGGGGACTTGCCTCTGAGCTTCACAGCCAGTGTTTGATCCTCACGTGGTGGAAGGATAGAACCAACTCCTGAGAGTAGTCCTCTGACTGCCAGATTTGTGCAGAGGTGTGCTGTGTGTATACACGAACACACACACACACACACACACACACACACACACACACACACACACCCCGCATGCATACAGCTTTTTTTTATAAGTTTAAATCTTTTCAAACAATGGTGTTGGCATGAGCAAAACATGAACTTTAATCTAAACCCAACATGCTATGCAAAATTTAACTCAAAATAGACCTAAACCTACATGTGAAATGTAAAACATAGTTATTCATGAAATTATAGAAGAGGTGTTAGATAGTCTCCACATACAAAAACACTTGAATTGGATTTCAGCAAAATTGAACATGTTGGCTCTTCCAAGACATTGTTAAGTGAATATTGTTCGTGGGTCTGATTTTACTCCAGAGGCATCAGAGTCCAATACTCCCCTAGCCGCTGCCCAGTATAAATGACCTAAGTTTCAAGGCCTTGGTTTTATCTCGAGTCTTCCTGGGTCTCTTCCATTGCTCCTGCTCCTGTGCCCTGTCTCCCCCATCGTGGGTGAGATGTTGCCATACTCCTCTGGTCTAAGGTAGACCCAACAGAGGGCCCACTGCACTGGCCTAGAGGCTAACACAGCTGTGTAGATTTAAAAGCTGCACACAGTTTTTTAGGCCAGCGAATAAGCTTTCCAAAAAGAAAAAGGCTTCTTGTAAGAAATGTAGGTTGGTCCCAGCAGAGAATAGTAGCAGAAGGCAAGAATTTCCTACTGGCTACTGCAGCTGTCTTGGCAGTTCTTGACCTTCAGAATGAGCATGCCTGTACCCTTCCTCCTGTTCCTTCCCAGTCCTTGTCTGTACAATGACTATAAACACCTCTTTCTGACTTACTGCCCTCTTTGCATCTCCTTGAGGTGGTAGAACAGCTGAGAAAATCTCTCACAACACAAGGAAAGATGCTCTTGGGATGGCACTGGCTTTATCAATGTGGCAAAATGATTTTTTCTGCCACGTCCACTATCCTTTTAATGGCAGGAAGACATGCAGAGGCCATACATTTCTCTAAATATGAATGAGAATGAAAACTCAGCACCAGGATGCACGTCCTTGAGAAGTAAATGGCACTTAGCCGTGTGTTGTGGATGAAGCAAAGGTGCCATTGGAAGGAGCTTTAAAGATTCACCATGCAGCAGTCACCTCAATGTAAATTACCAAGCACATAGCAAATGAAGAGTATCTATGAAAATGTACTGGTACACAAGTTCAAATATTGGATTATGTTTAAATGGGTAGAGAGAAATGTGAAAGTGCCCCCTAAATGATTTTAATTTTCGGAATGACTTAACATGCTGTCATCTACAGTTTCTATTGCTTTCCGTGCTTCAAGTCAGATTACAAGGATATGGGAAAGACCTGTCTGTATCATATCCTTTCCATGTGAGCATTGGCTTTTGAAGTGGCTTTGTGGAGGGAGAAGGCATTTTATTCTGTTATTCATAAGAAAGACTAAAACATAGGCCTCTTTTAGAAGAATTAAGATGATATGTTCCTCAGATGAAGTAAAAAACCAATTATGATATATTTGTTACTGTCAGGTCCCAAAGAAACCTGGGACAAGTCTCAGTCAGTGCCTGTGGCTCCTGCCACCAATTCTCACTCCACCCTCTACCCTAAACCTCTCCAGCCCAGGGGCCAGGCTTCCATTCCCTTTCCCCAGCTTCTGATCTCTATGTAACTCAGCCATTTTTCCCTTCTCTTCCTCTCTTGTTTCCCACCCCCCATGGCCCTGTCAGTCTAGACCTTTCCAGATGCCTCTGGCTGTTCTCTCCCTCATCTCTACAATAAACCAGTCTCCTCAACCACACTTAGGAGCAGTCATGTCCTTATTTTCATTCAGTTATGCTCCACCTGTACAGCCAAGCCCTGACAACCCCAGGAGGTCCCCAGTAAGAGTGGTACCCCTGGAGTTGGGCCAACAGGACAGCTCCATTGGGTGCTGGTCCCGGAAGAGGCTCTAGGCAGAAACACTTTTTGTAGGAGAGGAAAAGCAACTGTGATCACAGAGGCCATTGGGGCCTTAGGTCTTCTTCATTCTGGCCTGTACTCTCCATGCCTGTGGGAGCTCTGTTCATTCTGTGGCAGTGGTTCTCAACCTGTGGGTCATAACCACTTTTGCAGCCAGATGACCATTTCACAGGGGTCACCTAAGACCATTGGAAAACACAGGTATTTATTTACATTATGATTCATAACAGTAGCAAAATTACAGTTATGAAGTAACAACAAAAATAATTTTATGGTTGGGAGTCATCACAACCTGAGGAGCTGTATTGTATTAAAGGGTTGCAGCATTAAGAAGGGTGAGGACCACTACCGTATGGGGACTAAGATTCGAGTTGGGCTTCTTCTTCCTTAGGACTCCTGGACTCAAAGGTTAACTTCTTTAGCATTTCCTAATCAGGTGCTGTGAACAGGTTTCGAGAGTGTGAGGAAAGTGATCAGCTCAGCCTGCCAGGGCATATTCAAGGGCCTTAGGTGGTTGGAACTTCCCTCTCTCCAGCCTCAGATGATGGCTTCCAACAACCTTTGGCCTCTAGCACTGTGTTATAAAAACAGTATCATTATATATATGCGCGTGATCAGGAAAATGTTGTGTGTGTGTTTATTTTCCTGTATAAAGAGGTGTAACAGAGGCTGTTTTAGCTTAGAGAATGCTTCACCTTCTTTGTTAGAAAACAGGAAAGTCTAGGAGAGTTAGACGGTATGTATCTTCATTTCAGATAACCCTCCCCAAGGACTCCTTATGGGAATCCGACCTTGAAACAGCTCTGATTTTGAAGGATAAGGCTTAGGGCTCTCTTATACCTAGAATACAGCTAATTCACTCCAATTAAAGAGCCAGTCTTTTTAAGAGGATATAACTTCTGGTGGTATCAGCAACAGAGTAAAGTGTTAGATAGGCCCTACCCCCTTGCTGTAGGGAACCCGGAAGTGTAACAAAATATAGAGAGCAGCTGTGTAGAGGCGTTGGGCAGTATATAATACAAGGACATGATGTTGGAGAGAAGGGAAGGGATAGCGTTAAAGTGACTTTTTGCCTGGAGTGTTTTATAAATTACAGCATGGGGCAGTGCCCAGACAAAGAAGAGCAGTCTCATGGAACAGCAGAAACAGAAAATGAAATGCAGGCTGTGGAGAAGACTCAAATGTACCAAGTGCAGAACTCTAGAGAGGTGAGACATAAAATGAGTTCCGGAAATCTGTGGAAAGCTCCCTTTGGATCTTGGCCGAATATTATACTAGGTATAAGGTCTCATTCAACTGCACAGGAAGCGAGGACTTGGAGGGCTGTGAGCAGAATAGACATCCCAGGGCTCATCAGTACTGGGAGATAGCATAGTTCTGGTCACTCATGGTAGAAAAGTGAGGGCCACTGAACACCTCTGCTATCCATTTGAGAACCAAGAAAATCCAGACATAGGAATAGTGCTACCCTATGCCTATTCTAACAAAATCCCCAATCCAGGCTTTGGCTGATCAGTAAGTAACTGTCCCACCATAACAAAATTCAGTACTCTCTCCAGGGAGATAACAAGATCCAGGCTCTTTGGAGAGCCCGTGATCATAAATAACTCACCGTGTGAAGAAGCAGCTTTGGTTTGGGTAGCTTATAAAAGATGTGGCAGCATTTCCAAGTACAGTTTTGAGACATCAGCATGTGCTAATGTGCATCCTGATTTTGATTTGCTATTCATTTAGTTATACAAGATGTAAAATGAAAAAATTCGGTTATTAATATAGAAAAGTATATAAATCATTGCCTAATAAGAAGGCCAGGACTTTATAGAAGTGGATGGGCTTCCTAGAACCACAGAGGAATAAATGGCTTCTTTAACCTTGGTGCATGTTGCTGTTTGAATATGGCATTTTCTTGAGTGGACTTGTGCCATTTTTGTAGTAGGACTGCTTCTTGTGTCTCCGGGTCCCCCTTCCCAATTACCTCTGGTCTGCAAGCATTTCTTCTGACATGGGGACAACGTATAGTTTTCTTTTCTCCTTGCCGCCTCATGAGCCATGCTGTGGATGAGCCTGCTTTAGTAACGGAGTTCTGGGCCCAGGGAATTCTGAGCAACAGTCTCAGCTGTATAGCATAATTGCATCTCTTGGGGAGGTGTTAACAGGTGGAAGCGGAGCCGAGTTGCCCTGGGCTTCAACTTCCACAGAGCTTTTCTGCAGCCCTCTCCCAAGCACCATGCAGAAAATACTCGTGAGTAAATATCAGACCACAGTTCTTTATTGTGAATGAATGCTGAGCTGTGAGGCTCTCCTCAGGGCATTGTGAGGCCCACTAAACAGCTGTTCTGAAATTGGTCAGCGCTCAGTTTCTCCTCACATCATACCTCAGCCACCTGAGGTGCTCACTAAAGCGGCCTTGCTGGGTAATTTCTGGAAAATCAGTGCTAGGGAGTTAGCTGGCCACTAGAAGGCTTGAATAGAATAGGTCTTCTCTCTGATTTGGGCGAGGTGGTGAATGCATTCTTACCTTTGCATTTTGGGGGTTGACATATGATTTCCTAAGCTGCATGTTTCCCTTTGAACTCTAGCCAGGCACTTATAATTTCTGAGAAAATGTGATACTGTCTTTTGTGGGTGCTTCCTCGCCCTGTAACTACAGATAATTTAAAATTAAGTGCAGATCAATAAATAAATAAATAAAGCCTGGCTGGATAGGTGGAGCTTAGCTTATGGAACTACCCTTCCTGTTTAACTTGATCTCACTTTTGCTGTGTGAAAACGGAAGTGTGCATGGGTTTAAGGCTGACCACATGGGATTTAATAACCTACCAGGGGACTCATTCCTGGAGAAAACTGATGCCCCCTGCTCTCAGGAGCCATTGCTAGCCTGCGGCTCTTCATCAAGGGATGGGCCTTGTGAAATTTCTCCTATCAACATAGGCACTTTAATTGGTGTTGTGATTGTGCAGGTGTTGTTTAGGCACTCATATTGTTGAAATTTTATGGGTGCAACTTCCCTTGTTGTATTTAAAATTCTCTAGCTCACAGCAGGCATGGCCTCTGGCTCTTACAGTCTTTCTGATCATTCTTCTGCAATGTTCCCTGAGCCTTAGATGTAGGGATGTATTGTGCACGTACCAACAAGCTGTGTAGATGTGTGTGTGTGTGTGTGTGTGTGTGTGTGTGTGTGTATGTGTGTGTGTGTGTGTGTGTGTGTGTGTGTATATGCACCTATATATGCAGCAAAAATAATTTCAAAAGAACAGGTCATTAATTTGAGAGGGAGTGGGGGCACAAGAGGAGTTGGAGGGAGAGACGGGTCAAAATGGTATAAATACAGTTCTCATGTATGAAATTCTCAAAAAATTAAGAACTTAAATTTTAACAAAATGACACTTCAGAGGGTAGAAAAAACAGTCTAAAGAAGTTTAAACCATCCACCTGTTTATCCATTTAACCAGAATCAGTATGTGTTACGCACTCTATTGGGTTTTTGGTGGCTGCAGTGTAAAGACAGATCCTTGCTTTAAAAAAAAAGTTTGCCCGTTTTCAGAACTCAAAGTATGTCACAGAGGCTGGGTGGTGGTGGCGCATGCCTTTAATCCCAGCACTTGGGAGGCAGAGGCAGGCGGATCTCTGTGAGTTCAAGGCCAGCCTGGTCTACAGAGCGAGTTCCAGGACAGGCTCCAAAGCTACACAGAGAAACCCTGTCTCTAAAAAAAAAATATCACAGAGCAGCTGCAGCAGTCCAGTGACCTGAGAAATGCTTAGAAGTGCTGGATCTCAGACTTGCCCCATCATTTTAAAATCTGTATTGACATATTTTAGTCCCCAAACAAGAAGGATCCTTCTCAACTTGCCTTCGGAATTCCCCAGGAGCTTTTTAAAAATACAAATTTCTTATATTTTCCTATTCCAAATTATGATTTAATTGACGATGGGTTTGGCCTAGGCCTTGGGCATTTAAATTCTCAAATAATTCTAATGTGCCGCCAGATTTGAGAGCCAACTGTCTAATAGATCCCTTCGCACTCTAGACAAAAGAGCTCAAGATGAGATCATGGTATATTCACTTAATCAATTTACAAGCCTGGCTGCAAATTTGTCTTTTTTCAAGGTTTGAAGTGACTAGCCCAAGGTAGATATATCAAGTCTCACTGTTGCTTCCTGTCAGATGGACCTCACTATGGCAACAGGTTGTCTCTGTTACTCTCAGCTGGTCCCTGGCACAGTAGTAATGTGGAGCACTAAAGTACTTCATCCAGGTGCCCTGGGGCTGTGCTGGCAGGGCCGAGAAAACTGAGGCATGGAAGGGAAGTCTGGGGACAGCCTCCTCCTACAGACACACCCTAGGGCCTTGGCCTGCCTCCCTTTGGCCCTTTTCCAAGAATAAGGTCTTGCCAGGGTCTAGAATTAGCTCATCCTGGGAAGAAGGGAGTAAAAGTGGTCTATCAGTGCTCAGAAATGATGTGAGGGCCAGGGCTTCACAGATAATTGCATGGGAGTTTAATTACAAAGTGTCCTTGGGCTGAGACTGCAGCTCAGGTGGTAGAGCACTTAACCTTCCACGCGGCTGATTCCTGGGGTACTGGGGATTGAATCTATAGCTTTGTGCAAACCCATAATCTCAGCACTTGAGAGGCAGAAGCAGGCAGATCAAGAGGTCATCTTCAGCTACGTAATGAGTTTGAGGCTAACCTGGACCATGTGAGACCTTGTCTCAAGAAGTGTTATGACATCAGCAATGATTATAGTAACCATCAGTGCAATGCTTTTTCCAAAGATCTTCTCATGTAACAGCTGGCGGAGCTGGAGACTTCTCACTGTACCACGCAGCGCATGTGCTCTCTTTTTCTTCTCTCTCTTTCCATTAAAAACACCTGAGTGAGGGGAAAGCAAAGGGGGAAAGTGGTAGAATTCTATTTGAATTCAAATTTATTTTAAAAAGAAATCAGACAAAATATGTAATGGCAAACTTGGGTGCTAGGACATTCTCCCTTATTTGTGATATGTGACTAACCCAAAGCATAGTAGTGCTGGGCTGTAACATTCCAAGACTCACTTCTGTCATTCTTATAAGACAAGTCAGCATTTACATTTCATGAAGAAGCATATCCTATTTTACTCTGGTAATCTGCCTGGCTGTGGGACATAGACAAACCATTTTTGCCAATTTGTTGAGGGCTTGATCATGGAAGAGTGAACATTCTTTGTCAGAAATACAATTTCTTTTTTCTCTTCATAAAGCTTCAGCTCTCCTTGCCCCTTCTTTGATGCCAGTAGAGCTTATGATTAGACATCATTTTTCCAGAAGCTTTCATCTATCCTGTGTGTCCAACCTTTAGACATGATGACACGACACCATCATATACCAATGCATTGGCCTGCATTCATAGCTATACTGGGATGCATGTAGGCCACACTTTATAGATGCTGTCCTTTATTTCACTTCCACCATCTGCTTCATTCATAGGCCATCTCCTCACATGCCTGTGCTACCCTTTCTCTCCTTATTAGACTCTGAAAATCCACTAGAGTGACTCTCATCTTGGTCTATGCCTGTTTTCGTTATTTCTTAAAATTTATTCTTCTCATACATTATATCCTGTCCATAGTTTCCCCTCCCTCCACTCCTCCCAGTTCCCAAATACACACCTCCCCTCCCCCAGATCCACTCTTCCTTCTTTCACTTCAGAAAAAGGCAGGCCTCCCAGGGATATCAACTAAACACAGAATAACAAGTTCCAGTAAGACTAGGTATATCCCCTCATGTTAAGGTTGGACGAGGTGACCCAGTAGGAGGAAAAAGGTCCCAAGAGCAGGCAAGAGTCAGAGACACCCCACTCCCGCTGTTAAGTGTCCCGTAGAACACCAAGCTACACAGCCAGAACACGCAGAGGACCTAGCTCAGACCCATACAGGCTCCGTGATTGTCACTTTAGTCTCTGTGAGCCCCTATAAGTCCTGATTGCTTGATTATGTGCCTGTGTTCTCGTGGTGGCCTCAAACCATCTAGCTCCTGCAATCCTTCCGCTCCCCCCTTCCTCAGGATTCCCTGAGCTCTGCCTAGTGTTTGTTTGGCTATGGGTCTCTGCATCTGATCCCAGCATTTGCTGGAGGAAACCTCTCTGATAATGGTTGGACTAGGCTCCAGTCTGTGAGTACAGCAGAATATCATTAGGAATCATTTCATTGACTTTTTTTCTTTTTTTGCCAGTCATGTTAGGTTCTATCCTGCATCTCTGAGCTGTCCTGCCTCTGGTTCCTGGCCATCCAGGCAGTGTCATGGGCTCTTCATGTGGAGTGGGCCTCAAGTTAAGTCAGACATTGGTTGGCCACTCCCACAAGATCTGTGCCACCGTGGCCACAGCACATCTTGTAGGCAGGACAGATTGTAGGTCATAGGTTTTGTGGCTGCATTGATGTCCCAGTTCCACCACTTGTCTGGTTATAGAAAATGGCCAGTTCAGTCTCTTTATCACTATTACTAGGAGTCTCCATTAGGGTTACCCTTGTAGATTGCAGAGAGTTTTTACTGTACTAGGTTTCAACATCACCCCCAAGATGCTCCCCCAAACTCCAGTTTCTCTCCCAGTATTCTCTCCCTCCATATCTCTCCCACCTGATCTCTCCTGTTCCCATCCCTACCCACCCCTAGTCCACCTGCAAAATCTCTTCTATATCCTCTTCCCAGGGAGATATACGTGTCCTTCCTTAAACCCTCCTTTGTTACCTAGCCTTTCTGTCTCTGTGGGTTGTATCATGATTATCTTTTACTTAACAACTAATAACCACTTATGAGCAAGTACATACCAAGTTTGTCTTTCTGGGTCTGGGTTACCTCAGTCAGGATGATTTTTTTTTTAGTTTCATCCATTTCCCTGCAGATTTCATGATTTTATTTATTTATTTATTTATTTATTTATTTATTTATTTATTTATTTATTTATTTATTTTACCGCACAGTACTCCATTGTGTGAATGTGCCTCAGGTTTGGAAACAAATTACAGTATTTTGGCCACATTGCCTCTTTCCTCAATGGTCAGCTACTACCTTATAGTCCTAACTTCACTAGATTCTTTCACTAAGGACATATCCACTTTGACCCTGATGACATTCTGGACTTATAAGTCATTGACTACCCATCATCCCTCCATTCTGTCCCTGTCACTACTAGGTATCACTTTGCCTTAGACCTCAGGGAGCTGCAGGGGATGACTGGCCTGTGCACTCAGCTCCCGTTCTTAGATGTTCTCTGCTGTGATCACAGTTTCCTGCTGTTGCCCCCCTTCCTTCACACACAGTGATCCAGCCATTAACCTTCTCATGACCTCACTTCTCATCCCTTTCTTTTTCCAGGCTTCCCAGCTGGCCCTACTTATTTTTAAATCCAGCCAAAACCTCCAGGACAGTGCTTCCTTGATATTTGGGTTCACTGTATCAGCTTCTCCCATGAGGCTCTGAGCTTGAGAGTCCCATGGGAACACGATGTTTTTGCTTATTCCTGAATCACTCTTCTGTCCTATGCATTTTAGGTCCTTGAATAAACAGAATTCTCTGCTATTTTATACTTCTGGAAGCATAGTCCTTGAACTCACAGAGATCCCCCTGCCTCTGCCTTCTGAGTGTTGATTGAAATTAAAGGCGTGTGCACCACCACAGCCCAGTGAAAACTTAGTTCTTTTGTCTGCTTTATTGAAAAGGACTTATTTTCACTTATCACTTTGACGTCGGTTTTTTTCCTGTTTCTCATAAATTAGCATTCTTGCTAGAGGAAAATGCTTTGGTTGTCTGTAAATCTCTAACTCACTCTGCAAATCTGTCCCTGGGCCTAGTCTCTGTTATGCAGTAGCCTCCCTCCTTGGTGCTTCCTAGTTCTCAGCCACCCTGGCAGTTCTCTTTTGTGTCTCTGCTTGTCTCCTCCATGGATCTTGTATTTAGTCTTATACTCATCAGAACAATAGACATACTGTGTCTGTCCTTTGCACTTTCCAGCTCTTGCTTTGTATTACATGATAATTATATGCTGGTATTTTCCTTATGGAGCAGAGTTGAAGCCAGTTATTGCTGATAGAAGACATGATAAACATCTGGTCGTTATGCACTATTTTCTCCATGTAGAGATGCTTGAGTACTCAAGTGATGCTGAATAGGCTCTTGGCACATTGAAATCATTCTTACAAGAAATAAAATGGTTGTTGGGCTACTGTTTGATTAAAGTGAAGGTGAAAAATAGTTTTGCACCATTTAGAAAGTTTAAAAGAAATGTAGCACTAAATAATATTTGCATGTCTTTGATGAATATGATTTGGTATCAAGATGAGTCAAAATGAATGAGAAGGAAAGCCCAATCCTCACATAAGCAAACCCTTCTCACATATGAAGATTTTAGATGATTTGAAAAGCTGATAGTGATTCCTTCTTCTTTTCATAACAGACCACATGGTTAAGAACTATTATCCAAAAGGACACCATTAATATTGCCTGTGTGTTTTCTACATCCATCTCTAAGCTCCTAGGACATCAGTTCTCAACCTGTAGGTTACGACCCTTTGGGAGTTAAATGACCCTTTCACAGGGGTTTCCTAAGACTATCAGAAAACACATATATTTACATTATAATTCATAGCAGCAGCAAAATTACAGTTATGATGTATGAATGAAAATAATTTTATGGTTGGGGGTCACCACAACATGAGGAACTGTGTTAAAGGGTCAAAGTATTCGGAAGGTTGAGAATCATTGTCCTAGGGAGTAGGTACCATGAGACTGCGTGTTTAATGTTTAGTACTTACAGAACTTCAATGTACTTTTGCACTTACAGGTAGATATTTGTTGAATATGGTAAAGTGTGAATTAACATGGGTGAGTGCTAGGGAAAAGAAGGTGTTCATCATACTTGCCTGCCTAAAGGTACATTTTGTGTCAGAGTTTTGAAGCTAAAAAGGATACATGAGGATACATGCACAAGGAGAGGATGGGGGGTATGTTCCAGGAATATTGTTGGACGCAGACTCTTGTAGATTGAAAGACTTAATTTCTAAGGATTGATTCATGGTAAAGAAATTCCACCCCTTGCATCCTTTATAAGTTTTTCTAATGCCATTGATGACATTTATAACAACCTCAAAAGCCATCAAGTTATGCCACTGCCATCCCTTCTTTGGGGTCGATGCTAGATTGTTAGAGGGTGATGTAACAAGAGGCAGAACCATACTGTTTACCTGGGATTATTGTAATTTTCCAAAAGTTCAACATTCTCTCTTGTTGGAAGTCGTTTGAACCCTTGTTTTTCCCTGGGTTAATCTGAACTTGGTGCTTCTGGTATATGTGTTTTTGTGTGTATGTGTGTGTTGGTTAGATCTAGACTTTTCAGTTTGTAACTAAAGACTGATCTCAAAAATCTACATTTTCTTCTAAAGGGCAAGTTTTCTCTTGTCACCAGTACCACAAAGGGAGGGGAAGATGATGATTTCCCCTGCAGTGTGGTTAGACCACATTGCCTACATAATGTAAATATTGGACTGCAAGAGATTATAGCTCTTAAAAGTCTTCATCAGGGTACATATCTATCATGTAGGGGATTGTGCAAAGGGCCGAAGGGACATAAAGGTGAAAAAATATCTAGCAAGGCACAAGCAAACCACAAATCCATGGCCCTCTGGATCGACATCTGGTGCTTGAACCCTCCTGTCTTCGTCGCTGTCCCTGTTGTAGAGGATGATGGGGTCTCTCCACAGCTCCCAGAGCATGATCGCTTTTCTTGACCATCATCTTACTTTGATTATAATTTTAAATGTCTGTGTTGCCAGAACGTTCTGGAAAACCTTCACTCGTTTGGGTTTCAGCTAGACATTTGCAGTTTTATTTTAACTCAATGGTATCACACTTCTTGACAATGGTATGTATACTGTACATGCACGTGAAAGGAATAGAGGAGCTTTTCCATAGGCCGAGTCTTGGTTTAGATCATAGAAGTGGTACTGGACTCAGAGGACCTAGAGGAGTTTAATTCCAATGATCTGAAAAGAGGAGAGGCTGAGGGTGGTTCTGAGGCCTGAGGTTGAGTGCCTGAGGATCTCAGGGTGGAAGTCTGGAAAAGGTGAAGCGCTTGCAAGTCTTGCTCAATGCTCTCTACACAGCCACTGGCTCAATGTTCAGCATAAAACAGCTTTTTCAAGAAGCATTCGATGAGTGTGTAGAATAGAAATTAATCAAAGAGATCGAAATGAATGACTAGGTTATGGTGACTAGGTCATGGAGACAACTGTGTGCTGTTAATATCAAAAGAAGATGAAGGAGACCTATATGTTAATGAGCTCAAGTAAAATGTGATTTTTTTTCTTTTTCTTGAGCTGACTGTCACAAAACCCTTTTTAACTTTGACAAACATTGTGGCACTCTATCAAAAAGGATATTTGCACATGTGATATTTTCTAAGACACCTTTGCAAATAACAAAATACTGTTGTTTCAGTAAAATTAAAATGAAAAGTTCATATCCTCTCATCCTTAAGGAAATAAAAAGGCAACTTTAAGCTGGACATGGTGACTTACACATACCTGAAATTCTGTCACTCATGAGTTGGAGGCAGGAGGATCAATAGTTCAAGGCCAGTCTGATACAGGAGATCCATTCTCAAAAATAAAAAACAAACAAAAAATCCTAAACAAAATGAAGCTAAAACAAACAAAAAGAACTAGATTCTGGATGTCTTAGTTATAGTTTCTGTTACTGTGAACAGACACCATGACCACCACAACTATTACAAAGGAGAACATTTAATTAGGACTGGCTTACTGTTTCAGAGATTTAGTTCATTATCATCATGGTGGGGAGCATGGTGATGTGCAGGCAGACATGGTGCTGGAGAAGTAGCTGAGAGTTCTTACATCTTGACTCACAGGCAACAGGAAGTGGTCTGAGACTCTGAGTATGGCTTGAGTATATATGAGACCTCAAAGCCTGCCCCACAGTGACCACACTTCCTCCAACAAGACCACATACCTACTCCAACAAGGCCACACCTCCTAATTAGTACCACTCCCTTTGGGGGCCATTTTCTTTCAAACAACCACACCAGGCATCTGAAATCCCAACTGGGTTTTGAATCCTAGTGGGTAGCATGTGATATCCCTTCTGACTTTGAACTCCATGCTAAATTAGTAAATTGTCACATTTATAGCTCCCTGAAGGAATGGATTCCTTGGGCTGGGCATGTAGCTGAAAGGTAGAGCATTTGCCTAGTACATATAGGTCCCTGTGTTCCATCCCCAGCACCCCAAAGGGAATAAAAGGGAAAGAGCTTCTATTCCCTCGTATCAGGGTACCACACCTTTCTGCCTCCCTTTCTTACTTTCCATTCTGCTGTTTCTAGGACTGCATCGATGTAGGCTGGTGGGAAGGAGAGCTCAATGGCAGACGAGGAGTGTTCCCTGACAACTTTGTGAAGTTACTTCCACCGGACTTCGACAAGGAAGGGAATGTAAGTCTCCCTGGCTTTGATTTCGGTGTCTCCCATTCTGTCAGAATTGTGGCTTCCATGATGGGACTTGGGAGGTAGAGATCTTTGGGTATCAAACAAAAGAGCACTGACACGTGAATGTTTAATGGGCTTGAGTTCTGAGCCCCTGGCTGCCATAAGACAAGCCCATTATTCAGTCCATTTACCAGCTTGTAAAAGTTATCCAAGGTTTAATGTATATAAAGTACTTAATGCAGTACCTGACACATTGGAATTCCCAGGAAAACTGTGAGAACCCTGGGTACTGCAGATGGTAAGTGGACACCTCATGTTTTGCATAGCATAGTCCTTGGGGTGCTGAAGTAGCCAGTATTGAAAGTTGCTGAAAATCACATTTCGAGACTAAGAATGGAGGGCACAGACGGCTAATTGTATGCTATAGTTGCATATCTGTATACATATACTTAAATGCATATTTATACATGTCTCCTCCGGGTTGTCACTTTCTTTGTAGGAACTGGTTTGATGATGATGCTGTTTAGATGACCCATTCTGTTTGCCTCACTCCTTTTGTATTGTTTCTCTGCTAAAGATGTAACAAAAATGGTGAAAACTGGAAGTTCTTTACAGTATAAGGGTTTAGCTGTTTGATCTCATTTATCCATCCTGTTCTGTGCCTCGCAGTCCTTTACTGAGGCATTTGCCTGACTTCTGCCAACCTTTTCTGACCTCGGGCCTCTTTGAGCCCAGGGAGGGTTCTGCTCTTAGACCAGACTAAACCTGACTGTATTATTTACTTTTCTAGTTGTTGTATTTGACCAATGCAACTTAAGAAAGAAAGGGTTTATTTTGGCCCCCAGTTGGAGATTACAGTCCATCATAGTGGAGAAATCATGGCAATAGAAGATTGAGGCAGCTGGTCAAATTATACCAAGTCAGGAACCAGAGGGAAACTCCCTAATAGGCTTGCCTAGAGTTTGGTCTCCTAAGTTATTCTAGATCTTGTCAAGTTGACAATATTAACCATCACAGTGACTTGGTTACATCACCAGAGTTGATATATAGGAAGGATAGCTACAGTGCTGGTAGGTTGTCAAACCATCATTTAATGGTACGTAAGGGTTTAGATTAATATGTGTATTTGTTTTAAAAGCTAGTCCATGTCTAGCATCTCTAACAAACTCCCAAGTGATGTTGACACTGCTGGTCCACTGATCACACTTTGAGCATCAAGATTCCAAAAAAACCCGAGGAAGCAGAATTTATATTTTTCAGAGCTCTGGTTCTAAAACCAAGAGAGAATAACAGGTATAGAACATAACACATTCCCAACACAAGCATTCCAAGAATGCAAGCTATTAAAGTGTATTGAAAGTATGGTCTTGGACTGCAAACTCATTTGATGATCTAAGGGCATAATCTTGGGAGATTGTGTGTCTAGTAGTGGGTAAATTGTTCTGTGTATTAACCATTCTAGCTGTTGTGATTACTATCTGCAAGGGTGGGGAAAAACTAGCCACAAGTAGGAAGTAATGCTAAACTACTAACTCTGGTTCTTTTTGCTTAAGCTGACCAAATCAACCCAGTTATCTTGATATTTTGGTTAATTTTCCTGGGAATGCAAATGAGGCTAAGAATTTTGATGAATAGCCATTAAAAAGATACCCAGTGATATGTAAAATACGTTTATAGAGATAACCAAGCAGAGAATCACACAACCTTCATGTTATTTCTCATATCTTTCCTGAATCTGTTGCCTGACAATTATGTTTGATTTTTCAGTCATTCTCTTAGTATTTTTGGCAAGTTTTCCCTGGGCTGGTCATCATGGTAGATAAATAGAAATGAAGCGCACAGTTTCTGTCCTCATTGAGAGTTGAGCAGCAAGGCTGGAATTCAAGGCTTTCAGAAGGATCCTCCATGTGGCTGGGCCTGAGTGAGTGGAGAACGGGCCCATCCACATGGCTTGCGGCATACTTCTTCACTGGTCTTTGTGAGTCTGGAAACCCCTTTGTTGACATTCTCCTCCTTTGGCCAATCTTCTAGGTATTGTTGTCTTATTGTTTCTGACTGAGGCAGTATAATTTGCTTTTAAAAAGAAAGCTGGAAGATCAAATTGCAGATATTTGCCATGTAATAGGATGTTCTGAAGTAGCCACAGACTCTACATCTATGGCTGAACAAAAACCATGGACTGAAAATAGTTTTTAAAAATTTATCTGTGCTGAACATAGAAATACTTAAAAATTGTCCCCTAACAATACATTGACAGCTACTTACAAGTCATCTAAAGGTGATTTTATGGTAAACAGAAGGAGGAACTTAGGTTATGTGCAAGCAGTATACCATTATATAAGGCATTTGGTCATAGTATCAGTGGATTTTGATGTCCATAGGGGATCATGTAACCAATAAATTATAGATTCCAAGAGGTTACTGTGTATTTACATCATGTAAAGACTAAATCTAGCTAATCAATATATGCCTTCCTTCATATAGTTGTCATTTTATGGTGACGGGAACATGATTTTGAAGCTTAAGGTTAACACTAGATCATTTTTCTGATGAATGGGCAAAACCCACAGTTGCCTCTGTTGTGGTCCTCCGCCTTTAAATTCCTGGTCTTATTTTTGCTGTGACCATGAATTCATTCATGCAAGACTGACTCTACAGTGTACTGTTCTAGAAGCTCTTTGTTACATAAGGCATTAAGGGAAGTACTTCCACAGGAAAATGAAATTGTTAGTACTGAGCAAACATGGTGTGGCTTACTTGTTGGAACATGCATATTTGTGGAGCCCCATGGACATCTCTGCAAACCCAGACAAACAGACATCATCTCTTTTTTAAACTTTATCCTTATGAAGTAGAAAACTCAATTTTAGGGCAACAATAGTCATACCTGTCAGATAAAGTCATGCCTAGCTGAAAAGTGATTGTCTAATGTGACATTGAAGTTTTTGAAATTTCAAAGTAGAGCATCCCCCTTTATTCCACTGGCCTATAAAAAACAGCAGGCCAGCTTCACATCCATTGCTGTGCCAGCCTTTATTGCTGTACCTAGAATACTGGTGAGTTGGTGACAATGCAGTGGAGCCAGTAGCTGCCATTTTCTGAGTTGACAGTATAAAGATGATTAGAATCATTAACATGAAAACGCTGTGTGGGTGATGGTGTCTGAAACATTCTGCCAGTTTCAGCAGATGTCATCTTGTCTTGCTAGTGATTGGGGTTGCAGTCATTCACCCAGAAAAGAGGACAGTCTGCAATGATCAGAATAGACAGAAGCAAATGACATTTCTCCCACAGCAGGCTTCTTGACTCAGCAGGCATCACCTGGGCATGCTGGTAAGACTGGCATACTTTCTGCCAGGATGTGGACTCAAGAGAGTCACCATCAGGCCTTTTGCAATTCCTGGTGGACTTTCTTCCTGAGAATGCTCAGCAGATTCTCTCTCCAATATGACAAGCACTCCGTGGCTTTTCCTCAAGGTATTCCAGGAGAGAGTGCTCATTGATCTCGTGGTGCATATTTTAAAGCAATTATGTAAGCTATTTATGAGAGAACCTAGATTCAGTCGCTGTTTATTTTGAGCCTTGACAGTACAATTGAGCATCAGAATGGAAAGATGAAATATTCTGAGAGCTCTAATGAAGCAAGGTGCATATGCTGTCATTGTTAGTGAAGTGTAACAGGGAACGAGGACTAATTTTGAGACTAGCAGGAACAGCAACTTTATGTCAATAGAAAGAGACAATGATTAGAATAAGTCTTTGGAAAGAGAGTGCTTTGGAAGGGGAGTGTTTTAGGAATGTCTCAGGCTGTGGACCTTGGAAGAGAAGCAGGCCGATCACCAGAAGCTACATGGCCATGCTAGTGCATGTCTGCTGAATGGGCTCTTTAGAGTTGGTGTTGTGTCCCAAATGGACACCTCTAAGGCTCCCTTGGGGGTTCTTAGGGAATACACCACAGTGCAACATTTGCCTCTCAGTCACAGGGACTCAGAAACCTTCCCTGAAGATGTCTATCTCTGCCACTGTGATTAAGCCTCACCTTTCCTACTCCCAGACTTACACAAGCACCAGGCTGCCAGCTTATTAATTGCCACAGGAACTGAGAGATGTCAGCCAGTTTTGAAGAGAAGGGTCTGCTTGCCCTGGACATTTGCCCCCACCCCTGTGGGTCTAATTTCTTAGGACCCAGGTTACCTAAAATATCCATATTTATCTGGGAAGGCAAAGAGCCCATATGAGAAGACTTAGCTCTTCTTAGAAAAAAGCCTGGTAGGTATGGCTTGAGGCCCTCCTCACACACGGACGGAGGAGGTTTGCCAAGGGAGCCATATGCTGAGTTCAGCTGAACCCAGACAATCATTGCAGGAGGATTGTACTGTTGGCTTCAGCAGCTCTGTTTTTTCCCCATATTCACCACTGACCAGGACCTGGGATTGCAGTTCAGTTGGCAGAGTGCTAGCCAAGAATGCCGAGTCCTAGGTTTGATCCCTAATACTGCATAGTCTGGGTGTGGTGCTGCACACCTCTTGTCTTAGTTAGGGCTTCTATTGCTGTGAAGAGACACCAAGACCACAGCAACATTTAATTGAGGAAAGTGTTTAATTGA
This sequence comes from Peromyscus eremicus, assembly GCF_949786415.1. NCBI lineage: Eukaryota > Metazoa > Chordata > Mammalia > Rodentia > Cricetidae > Peromyscus > Peromyscus eremicus. Next base: position 29,160,488 of record NC_081439.1, on the reverse strand, counting down.
GGTGGAGGCTCATAGTTCAGAGGTTTATTCCATTATCATCAGGGCAGGGAGCATGGTGGCATGTAGGCAGACATGATGCTGGCTACATCTTGATCAGAAGGCAACAGGAAGTGGATTGTCTCACTGGGTGGTATCTTGAGCATAGGAAGCCTCAAAGCCCACCTCAACAGTGGCACACTTCCTTCAACAAGGCCACACCTACTCCAACAAAGCCACACCTTCTAATAGTGCCACTCTCTATGAGCTTATGGGGCCATTTACATTCAAACTACCACACCTGTAATCCCAGCACTCAGGAGGAAGAGGCAGGAGGACCAGAAGTTCATCTGTGGCTCTATATTGAGTTTGAACTCAGTCTAGGATACGTGAAACACTGTCTCCAAAAAAAAAAAAAATCAAGTCAGGCATCCTTCACATGCCTAACTCCATCTCTGAGGGGGACAGAGTCAAGAGAGTCTCCAGAGTTTGCTGGCTTCTAACCTATCCCAGGAGACATGAGACTCCACCTCACAGGAATAGGTGGAGAGTTGTAGCAGCAGGCACCCAATGCCCTCTTCTGACCTCTCTGTAAGTGTACAGGTGTGTATGTGGGTATGCACTCACATATGGGGGTGGAAGAGACTGTTAATAAATGAATAGTTCTTTTAAAATAACTGCTGACCACTGACCAGATCCTTCCTATTTTTACCACTCTCCAGGCACATTGTGATATGATCACCTGATTTCCCTCCTCCTCAGAGCGCTGTGCCTATCCATTCTCATAAATGTGTTCTAGATCAGGCAATTTTGCAGATACAAACTATTATCCGAAAGGAGTTCTAGTGATGCTTAATCCACCACAGATGAGTTTTACAGCATCAGTTCTCACTACTTTCTCTTTTCCAAGTTCTTAGACAACCCAGTTTATAAATTTGTTCTTAGCCAGTATTTTTTCATTCTTAGGTGTGTCCATTAGCCCTCAGATATCTCCTATAATTTTTTCTAAGTTCTAAATGTGGCCAGTAAATTACAAAAGAAATAAACATATGCCTCCAAATAAGCAGTTTGGGGAAGAGAATCTACTTAGAATATATCTAGTTTGTATATTTAGTTTTTCTGGGTGGTCTCATACACAGGGATTGGGCTTGTCAAGCTGTTTCTGTCACCCAAGTTTGGCCTCTTGATAATGGCCTCAATGGGTTTTCCCCAGGCCACCCAGATGGTGTCACCTCTTCCTTCCCTGGCAGTCCTGTACGTACAGCCTGTGCTCTCCCCATTGAACATCTCGTTTGTCATATCCTTATCTGTAGGGCTGATTTTCCATTGCCCAGTTGGAACGTCTTTGAGCTGACATCCCAGGCTCCTCCATCAGGACTATAGCGTACACGGTATAAAACCGGCGAATAGGCTCTCTTTGTCCTTTGGTCTTATGGTGTCAAATGTGCCTGCTTTTTCTTCTGCCCTTCCCCTCCTATTGATTGATCCCTCCTGTACTAGTATAAAAGAAAAGAAAGACTAGAGGGAGGGATGTATGCAGCTGGGCTTCTGTCACATTCCACCTCCCAGAAAAAGGGATGCTCAGGTCCTTGCACTGGACATGGGATCTGGCCATATAATTAAGCTGTCACTTGCAGAGTGGGCTGGATGGAATGAAGCTGAGACAGCCTATTGGGAGGAAGCTCCATGCCAGAGCCTAGATGACCACCTAGTAGACCATCCATTTCGATTGATCCAGCCATAAGGGAGACTACAGATGCATACCATGAGACTAGAGACGGAGGTAGGAAACCAACAAGAGACTCTTCCCAAGAGCAAGTTCAGTAAGGGTTCCCTGGGATCTCCTGTGCAGGTGGAGGAGGAAGGCAGGGAGTTGTTTGGACTCTGGAAGGGACAGAGGAGCAGGTACAGGCATCATCGCTCAGATCTTTGCCTCCTCAGCTTCATGCTTTCAAAGTGAGTCCTCCAGATGTGGTGGTAGTGATGGCAGGGTAGAACCTCCCATGTTCCTCTAGAACTGCGATGGGTGTCCTGGTCTGGAAAAGTCCATTTGTGTCCGCTCCAGTCTCTGAGTTTAGCTTTATGTATGGTGGTGTTTTCCAAGGTCCAAATTTACTAAAAATCAAGCTAAGATTTGCTTACCTATTCCCCTAACCAAGTCCTGCCACTTCATTAGGATCCAAATAGGACTTCGCCCTGTCCAAATTCATGTTGGAGCTTGGTAGCCTGTGTAACAGTGTTGAGAGGGGGAGGATATTTAAGGAGTACTGAGGGAGGGACTGGGAATATAGCTCAGTGGTAGAGTGCTAGCTTAGCATGTGTAAAGTGCCAAGTTTAATTCCCACCACCCAAAACCAAACAAAAAAGAGAGAGGTCATGGGCTACCGCCTTCACAAATTGATTAATATATTCTTGGAGAGACCTGGTTAATTGTCATGGGATTGACTTAGTTTTTAAAAGTAGGTTGCAATCCTGGCGCCACACTTTGCTTCCTCTTGTGATGTGCTGTTTCCACCTGTACTTGCTACCCATCCCACTTTCTGCCGTGAGCCGAAGTAGTACAAAACCCTCCTTATAAGCCAATCAGAAGCTAACACCACATCCTCTGACTTCCAAAATGAACCCAAACAAACCTATTTTCTTTATTAATTACTCAGACTTGGGTGTTCTATTACAGCAACCTCAAACAGGCTAAGCCATTTCCTTATATGTAGTCAATCATCAGGGTCTACCCTCAGGTTATTCTTAACAAAGCATATCTCAGGGCTTTGAGGGGCTGCAAACTGGTTCATAAAGCAAAGCCACAGATTACAGTTCCTGCCAGTCAAAGCAACTGAGCCAGATGACAAGTTCCTTGGGTTGGAACAGGCAAGACTTGCAGTTCCTTACTATGGGACATCCCGATCTGTTTCTTTCCTGGTACTGTAATGGTAGTAATCAAATATAGCTGCTTTGTCCTTTGAAGGGTGGCAAGTTGTTTCCATTTGAGCCAGCAATGCCGTTTGCCCGCAGAGGTAAACATACACATGCTTAGATAGGTGTGCCCTAAATACAGGAGACCGCCTTCTGCTTTGGACTCTACTAGAAATCAGGAAATCCTGGCTCACGGGGTTTTGTTGTTGTTACTGGCATTTTCTTTTTGGCTTTTTGAAAAATAAGTTCTCAGTGTCTGGACAGTGAGTGATAAGGCTTCTAGACCCCCTTTGCTACCAGCTGGTTGCCACAGTCCCTCCGAGCTTCTTCTTCTCCATTGCAGCAGAGACTTACATATCCAACAAACTCTATATTATTTTCAGTTCTAACCTAGAAATTGAGTAGCCTAAAGCCACCTGAGTCTAGAGTTGGGGTATTGTACTTTCATCATGGAGGGAGGGATAAGAGAATAAATGGGGACGGCTGACTAAAAATATAGGACTTCAAATCCTTGCCTAAGTTGAAGGAGGTCACTGTCCATGCACCTGCAGGAGCTAGTTAGTATTGTGCAGCTGTTAAACTCCACAGAGGAAACCTGGACCTACTGCTGAACCCAATGGGTTCCCAGTCCCATTTCCTTTATCCAGCCACAACTGAACATTTTGAGGAAAACCAGCTCTGTGTCTGCTCATCTCTATTTCTTTGAGTTTCATCAACACCTATGTTTCTTATTTTTTTTATTATTATCACATTTGCTGCTCTGCCTTTTCAGTTCTCATCACCATTCTGCTGTATTACAATTGAAAAGTAAGCCCATGTGCAGTACTTCAGTGTTGGGGAGGTGTTCTAGAACTCTATGGGTCTTGAAAGAGAGCAAGGCAGGGTATATGGGAGGGTTTGTAGGAAGGAAAGGGAAGGGGGAATGATGTAATTATAATGTTAGACTTAGCGAAACCAAAGAAAGTGGTCAGTCCAAAAGGGGATGGGGGCGGGGGTATAAACTCCCTCTGCTGGCCAGTGCCTATCCAGTATGCTACACACAGGACAGATAGCTCACAGCTCACAAAACTATCCCTCCCTTTTAAATGTGTGTCCTTTTAATTGCTACTTCTGCCTCCTGCCATTGCCACACTCACAGGCATACTTGCTGGGACCACTTTTCACACAGTCTGTTACTGCAGTATTTCCCATCCTCTCTCTCATCCTCTCCCCTCTCCTTTCATCCTTCCATCCACTTATTTTTGCCACATCACAATTCATGTATCTGCTACATGCTAACTCTTATACAACATTAAGGTTTTTGTTTTTTTTTTTTTTACATTGCTCAGTAATCAGAAAATACGATGGTTTATAATTGTCTTTTTCCTCCCCTGCCCCACGTAGTTTGAGGCAAGGTCTCTGGGGTATCAGCTTCCACTAGGGATGCTTATGTGCGATTGTTTAAAGAATATTTTAAACTAGGAACAGAGATGGCTCAGCCAGTAAAGGTGCTTGCTGCAGGCCTGGCAACCTGAGTTGGATCCCCAGGACTCACACAGTGGAAGAAGAGAACCAACTCCCACAAGCTGTTCTCTGATCTTTACACACATGCCGTGACACATGTGTGCAAGCTCACACGCATTGCCATATATACAACATAAATAAAAATGTGTTTTAAAAAAATAAAAGAGTATTTCAAACCAGCAAGGAGTGAGAAAGAAATCCAAGAGTAGGCGTTGTTGGGACTTGGCTGGGAAGAATTAGGCCATAGGGTGTTGGCGGTTTCGTGAATAAGCAGTAATTCTGATCCTGAGGTAAAGGAAGGTTAAATGGCAAGGTTTCAGCAACAACTTCATTAGATAAACACACATCTGTTCCCAGTCTAGTTTATACCAAGACAGAGAAGGAAGGAAAAGGACAGTAAATCGAGCACTGGAAAAAGCTGACAAAGGGAATAGAATATTGGGAGACCCTGAGCCCCAAACACACCCCCTCAGTGAAGGAAGCAGGCCCTGAGAGCAGCTTGCCTTTTCATAAGAAAGGTTATTTGTCTGTACTTACACATACAGGACAGGGAAGCATCAAGCAGGACACACACATGGGCCTGTACACACATGATCCTGCTAGTCAGAGATCACCACTTGAGCCATACTTCTTTCCAGTTTTTCTGCTTTGCTGCATCACAGCATAGCTGAGCTCATACTGTAGCTGCAATCTGAGGACCATTTCCTCCTCTCAGCTGACCATCATACAGTTGCCGGCACTTTGATGGATTCCATGTGTGCGCTATTATGCCTGCCTGATGGTTTGCCTTGTGGCTGTTCTCCAGCACTGGGCCTTCCCAGTAGTTAAGAGTGTGCTATGGGTCAAACAGCCCTGGGCTTTACTCCCAGTCCCCTCTACCCCCATTTAATAGCTTGGTGACCTTGGAAAATGACTTTCTCTCAATGATTTCAACAGCAGCATGGGCATATTGATATCACTTCCTCATAGAGTTGCTACATGAGTTACCCAAGTCAAAGATTACTAACTCTTCTTGCAAAATCACCTCCTCCCAAGAGGAAGATAATATTAATGGCCATTTACCAATGAGAAAGAAGAGCTAGGTGAGGTTGCTTGCCATTGTCCTTGGCTAATAATAGAGGTTTGTACTGATCTCAGACTTCAGAACCTTTCTCTTACCTACCATGCTATAGCCTTTAGTCAGAGTAATTTGTTAGAATTACCAGCTAATGAAGAAACAGGCTGAAAAGTTACTGAATCCAGAGCCAGCATGCTATGATGCGCCCCGCCCCCCAAGTTTCTTGTGTGTCTAGTATTCTCTGGATTTTATTTGAAACAAATTCTTTCTATATCCCAGTGCTGTGTCAGGGAAACAGAAATCAGAGTAGAGGCTGAGCATCTGCCTTTCATGGTCTCTGTGGTAATGTCACACTAGTACATTTTTGGAAACTAGAATATACTCTGTGTAGTTTTGTTAGAATCACAAATGTATGGTGCCTGAGAGGGTAAGGAGTGTCAACAGTGATGTGATGCATGCACTCCAACCTTCTCCATTCCCATCCTTCCTTAGTGCTATCATACTAGATGGTTCTTCCCTTACCCTTAGCATCACTGTACAAGATGGTGCTGGCTGTGTTCTCTGACCACTGAAATGTTTGGCCAGTTCAGCTTTGGTTATCTCCCTCCTACAGTCAAACTTGGGTGGCAAGGAAAAGCCCACAAACTCTGAAACCAGTTCAGGGATGAATGCTATTGATTGCACTGCTACTTCCATCACCTACATAGTAACAATGTGTAATAGTAAAAGAAATAGTGGGCCGATTAAAAAAAACAACCAAATCCATTCTAGTTTATCACATGTTGTAGGGCATAACTGCTTTGTGGGGGATCTCATAAATGACCTTCTAGCCTCAGCATAGAAAGAGGCCAAAAGTGGAGAACTTCAGTATACTCTGGATTTGCATTTAGTTGATGGTCCCACACACATTCTGTCAGATCTGATCTTGAGTCTTCATTGAACTTTATTGAACTGCTTGGTTATTCAGCCGATTAAATCTTAATTGCGAATGTGGTTTCAGGGTAGGGGCACCATTGTGCTTGCTGGTTTCAGGCCATTTTTGCTGAGCTGAGTTTTTCCAGAAGGCGGTTGTAAATTTAGAAAGGGAGAAATGGCATTTCATTTGTTGGTCTGAGTTTTGTTTTGCCGACTGAATTTACTTCAGTGTTTATTTAGAGGTGCCAAAAGAAAGCTGGTATCCCCAGAGAGAGAATTGCTCAATTTTTTGGAGTAATTCTCTAAATTGTCCACACTGCACATAGAAAACAATGTCTGTGATATTACAGCTTGCCAATAGTCTCATGCATAATTTTGATTGATTTTTTCAGAGACCCAAGAAACCGCCACCTCCATCTGCTCCTGTCATCAAACAAGGAGCAGGTAATGTACCTTTCAAGTCCCTCATACAAAATGTTCGTCTTTCTTTTGCACAAATTCCAATTTTCTTTGTTAAGAGTTCAAGATTCCTGGATCCAGAGACAGCTAGTTTGGGGCTTGTGATTTGGTCTTAGCAGGCAGGTTTGAAATGAGTTGCTGTCTTTCCTAGACGCAAACAAAAGAACCCACATCACTACAACATGTCTCTGCTACAGTGCAGAAATGGGGGTTCCCGTGGAGAATGGCCAGAAAGTACTTAAAAATGAACTGGGTCTGTTTGTTTTCAGCAAACTGTTTTTGAGGAGCAAAGACCTGGTTATTGTCCTTAATGAGGGTCAGCTTAGGGAAGATGGCTTCCCGTGGAATTGCGTCATTGTGTATGTGCAGTCGCTGGCTTTTCACTGTCTGTCCTATGTGGTTAGCCAAAATTGGCACTTACTTCACTTCCCCCAACAAGAAGATGTTTTTCTAGCCATAGATACTTTTCCTCTCAGTTCTTTTCTAGGCTTGAAAAAATTCCAGTTCACTCATTCTATGTAGTTTAGATATTAAGGTTGAATCATATAGGAAGAAGTGATGTCATTAGACATTCAATAACTCACTGCACAGTGGCTTCTCATACATAAAGATGATGATTCATGCTTCCCAATGGAACTCTTCTTTATAACAGTCACAGTTAATTGTGGAGAGAAATTCCTTTGTGAATGACTATTTAAGTGGTTTATTTTTTTTTCAAACAAATTGAAGAGGGAAAGGGACAAGAGAGGATATAAATATAATCAAAATACATGGCATACATGTATGAAAGTGTCACAATGAAGCCCATTATATTGTGCAGTGAATATATGCTAATATATGTGTGTTCATACATACTAATTTTAACAAGAAACAACTTAAATAAAATTAAGGCTGTTTTTAAATTATTTTTTAAAAAACTATTATGATAGATCCATAGCACATAATATATGAATAGGTATAAATTTCCAGATTTGATTTTTTTCATACATTTATTAAGAAATGTTCTGTTTTGTAAAGACAGAGCCTCTCTCTCTAGCCCTGGATGGCCTAAAACTCACTATGAAGTCCATCCAGGCTGACTTCCAACTAAGAAGTGAGTTTTATAAAAAGTATTTTTTTGAGGGTACCACCAATTTGAGAAAAGAATCTATTTAAGATTAAATTTCTTTCCAATTTATTTGGGTCTAATTGAGAATTGCAGATATTGACCCCTGGAATTGGGTGTTAATTATATCTCCTATTCCACCCCAATCCCCACTGACATTGAACAGTTTCATTTTGCCACCTAGTGGTTCTGACTATATAAATATTCTATTGTGCTAAGATCAAAACAGACTAGTTGTGCATTTTTCTCTGAAGACCCTTTTCCCTAGAGGCATTAGCAATCAGTTGGAGCCCAGGGCATTGAACTGAGCAGTTTGGGGCTTGGACAGCCTACAATAGAGTAAGTAGGACCAAGTTCTTGGAGATAGCAGAATTGTCATTAGAAATCAGGCCATGGTGGTAGCATGGTAGACAAATTCCTTTTGAAATCACTTTACCAACATTTGTGATGAATTTCTGCTAGGTAAGGCACAGCAGCATTTCCTTTTGTTGCTCTTTTATCCTGAAGTAGCTTGAGAATTGCTTTGTAATGCAGAAATGCAAAGATGTTCATATTTCCATCATCATCAACTTTCTTTTACCAAAAAGAACCCAGATATGTAAATGATATGAATCAGAAACAGTGTTTAATGTACAGTGAGTCATTAAAGGGAGTCATATGAAGTATATGTTCAGTGGAATGTTATTTTTTTAACCTCTTGAGGCCTCATAATTCAATACCTAACACCCATCCATGGGGCCAGCCAGGCAGAGTGTCAGGTACTCCTCCAAGTCCATCAGAAGAGTACTATCAAATGTTTTGCGCTTTAGCTAGTTCCCAGCACTCTTACATACCTGGAGCCAATAGCACTGATGAGGACGTCAGGTGAGGAAACAGTGGCAGGCCACAAGAGTAGAGAAGAAATGTAAAGTGGTGTATTGGAAAACGTGTACTACTTGAAGAATTCACACACAGAGAAAGGATTCAGGGAAAGCCACTTATAATATATCTGCATATTCCTCAAAATTATGTTCTAGATCCTATTACTGTATGACAAACCACTCCAAATTCAGTGGTATAAAATAGCACTCTATAGAGCCATAGATTCTGTGGGCAAAGAATGTGAACAGAGCATGACCAAAATGGTTAGTTTCTATTCCATCTGGCCTGGGACAGTGGCTGGGAAAGCTGAACTAGTTGAGGTGGAATATCCACCTGAAAGATGGCTGCTTCACTCACATGTGTTGCTCCCTATGTCAGGAATGCCTGAGAGACTGAGCTTAGCTGGGGCTGCAGGCCAGAGTGTATATGCCTGGCTTCTCCAGGATAGTTGACCTCCATACATAGATGCCCAATAGTCCAACAAATAAAGTGTAAGCTAGATGGTCTCATATAGCTTAGCCTTGGAAATAGCATGGAATTACTTCAACTACTGGTCAAAGCATTCACAAGGATGTCCCATTGTGTACAAGGGAAGATAGACCTCACCTTATAATGCAAGGTCTATCAAACAATTCTAGGCCATATTTTTAGTCTATTACAAGATGGAGTCTAGATCCTTGTGAAACCTGTCCTTATTATGACTCCTTATTTATATGTTTTAATGAGTAAATTATTTCTACATATTCTGCATGCCTACCCTATTATATCTGTTGGCTTTTAATGTCCAAGGAAACAAGGTTTAAATATTTAGAAAAGATTTAAAGGTACATACCATCACATGTGGCTATGCAAGCCAATTTCATGACATAGACTAGAAATGAGTTCTGCTATGTTTCTGAACAATTAATATCTGCATACCACTAGCACCCATCTCAGGGACAAAAATCTATTGCCTTTGCTATACTTGATAAATATTTAAATGCAGATGTGTCAACTAAATAGAGAAAACATTTTCTGATTGCAATTAGCTTTTTCCTCCTAGGTACTACAGAGAGAAAACACGAAATTAAAAAGATACCTCCTGAAAGACCAGAAACACTTCCAAACAGAACAGAGGAGAAAGGTATGAGATCAACTCTTCATTAGCATGTCTTGAACAGTAAGCGATGAAGCTGTCTGTCACGGCACTAGTTCTGATAACGCACACAATTTGCTTTTTCTTTGGAATATGGTGATTACTGGTTTGTTTGGATGGCTTCCAGATATATCATTTTGAAGGAAATATGAGAGGGTAATGTGGCCCTTTATAGGGACAGAGTTTCCCTTCACATCAAAACAAACCAGCCCAGGGTTCTTCCATGATGTGTCTGCCATTGCCACCTTGCCTGTACCCCAAACTTGGTGGTTTGTGAGTTCATCAAGGACCCTGCACATACCTGATGCTTTCCATCTATTCCCTCCACTTTTCTCGATGTCTTGGGAGGAGGGGTCATGCACCATTGACCCCTTGCTGAAATTCCCAGCCAGACAGATGAAAGTCTTGGCTTGCTGAAATTCCCAGCCAGACAGATGAAAGTTCTTCTCTTTGGTCACTGCTGGGCCCTTGACTCTGGCTAATAGCATTACAGACACATGTTCCTGTTCAAGAATATTGGAGGGGAGGAGGGTGGCATGGTCATACTGGGAAAAGCAACTCAGTTTCCGAGTCTCCAGAGAAAGGTCAGAAATTCCATTGGCAGAGAAGTTTCTTAAAACCTCACACAGTCAGGTTACAAATGTGTTTGCTTCCCATCATTTGGGGTGTCTTTCCCAAAGAAATCTGCGTGCCATGGAAGGGCTCCTTTTACTAGGTTCCCAAGTTTTGATTGATCACACATTTTTATGGGAAAGTACTATGTTATTATGAACAGGAAGCCAAGCAAATTCCATTTTAAAAAGCAGTTATTTTGAAGTCACAAGAGAAATGCTGTATTAATGAATATAATTATCTGGAGGTGCTCCTTGGTGGCCTCATGAAATTTTATTGTGAATTTAATATTTCACATCAGTTTGCTGAAAGTTTTGCCAACATTACAAGCTATTAAGGATCTATGCCTCTTTCTTTCTTGGTAATCAGGTAAAATTTGAGTCATTAGAATCTCATTGTGGAGGCCAAGTCAGTGTTAGAGATCAATGGGAAAAAATTGCTATTCCGTGTATGTCCTATCAACAGCTCTCGGCTAAAAGCATGTGTTGTGAAATAACTAAACACTACCACCACCCTCATGGAAGACCCTACTATCTACATGCTAGCCAGGCTCTGTGATGAAGATACTTCCCTCTTTGCCCCATGCTGGCTAGCTTAGAGATGGATGTATGAGCAGCCATTCTCCTTGGCTGACCATATAACCACACAGCCCTCCCTCTCCCTCTCCCAGAGTCCTTATCCTATGCCACAGTGAGTGAAGGAGGCAGAAGTCCTAAGTGAGAAGCAATAGGGCCTTCAGGGAACCAGCATCTGAGTCTTAGTGTCCCTGTGACGTCACCAGAATCCATACCCTGTCATCCTGCAACTTACTGCATTCCTGTCCTCATTCTGTTCCTGTTGCACAGGCAGGGAGTTAGCCCTCCTTAACATTTTAGCTTAGCCCCATCTTGTCTGGCCCTAGTGTGCTAAAAAGTGAGCTCTTACCATTGCTGGTTGGGTGTGTTCTCCTTTAGAAATACAGTGAAGGTAAGCCCAGGGATGCCTGCACAGTACCTGAGGAGGAGGCACCTAAAGTTGTTTCATATCTGTGCTTGCCAATGAAGCACCAGTGTTCTGAGGACTTGCATACAAATAAATACAGGAATTTTACCTGTGCTTCAATGGGCCACACACATGCAAGTTCAGTCTTTTTTAGTAAGATTATGGGTTAATGCTTTTCACATCATGCACAAGGATACAGAAGGCAAGACTATTTGGGAATGGGAAAATTGAAGCTGTCATTGAACACCACCCAATTTGACTAGCAGATCTGGATTTGAGCTCATCTTACTAGCCCCTTGACTCTGAAAGTGGGACCCAAAATCTGAGAAGTCCCCCTTTGTCTTCCAGTTCAAAATATGCACAAAGATCCCTGAACAAGCTGTTCCCTGAATGGTTTCCTCCCTTATTGGCTGATGATCTCAGAGGTTAATCAGGCCCATTCTTTCCCTACACCCAGCAGCAGGTCATGTGGGCCATATGGGAAAATCCATCAACTATCTATGGAGCATCAGTTGTATGCCAGCCCTGTACAAGCTCTTAGGGAGATGTTTGAGCCAGGCTTTGAAAGGTAAATAGGAGCTTGTTCAGGGTCAGTGGCTGAAGGACCAGCATTAGCAAGAGCACAGAAAGAAGGGGACAGGGACTTCTGGCTCTTTCTAAGTTGACTGTGAGTAAGTTGTGCTCTTTGCTAACATCTTTGCTTTCAGAAATGGTATTGATGTGGTTTTTTTTGTTAAAGCAGGGAATAAGCAATCTGCATCTAAATGTTGCCACTGACATGAATTCTGTTTTCTTCATGCTTGTTTCATTGAACAATGACTTAAAGAAAGACCAGAGAGAGAGCCAAAACTGGATTTACAGAAGCCCTCTGTTCCTGCTATCCCACCTAAAAAGCCTCGGCCACCTAAGACCAATTCTCTGAATAGACCTGGTGCATTGCCCCCAAGAAGACCTGAGCGACCAGTGGGCCCACTGACGCACACCAGGTACTGTCATGCTCTCACCAAGGCGGGTAGACATGGGATAAACACAGGGAACGGGGGAAATGTGGGAATCAAGCTTTGTCTATAGATTCTAGACACTTCTTGCCAGTGAGGATATGGTTGCAAGGTGTTGGGGAATGCCATTTGGGTTTCAGGATCAGTAGATGAGAACTGGCTACATATCATGTAGACCCTGCTCATACCCAGGGCATTTTCCTGGGATTTGTTAGGACAGGCCAACTGCCTTGCAGACTGGAGATGCAGGTAGTATACTCTCCTTCATCCCCTAGATGACTGGCCTTTGCACACCTCACTTAAAGCTATGTCTCCTAACCCTCTGCCTATTCTTTGGTCCCTCGAGCTATGCCCTAGGCTCTCTCTACTCTTGACTACACAGCTTGGTGTGGAATACATGACAGATCTTCCTAGGGTATGTGTCTCTGAGCTCTAAGACCCTCAAAGACATGCCTGGAAACATGGTGATTTCTTCACTGGCAAGTGTGTCATGTCAGTGGCTGTCCAAGACATGTGTTAGTAATATGAAATCAGAGTTGGTACTGTGCATTCCAGAATTACATAGATAAGAACCTGTTGAATTCTCTCTGCTAGTTCTTACCTAAAACTTTCTACTGTTGCATACATGTTTAATACAAGTTGGTGTGATACATCAGAGCAGGTCAGTGGCCTTGAGATCCTTATCTGTCTCTGCCAACACACTGAAGTCTGTTCTTATAAGCTGTTTGCATGGTAAGCATTGTATGCGGCTTCTGAGTTCCTGTGTTGAAAGCAGGCAGTCCTTCAGGCTTGAATCTTAGTCCACCTCCAAGGCTGCTTTGTGAGGTGCTGTCTTTCTAACCTACCTCTCATCATCTGTAAATTGAGGGTGATACTGAAATTCACTGATGTTATTCAGATATGTTTATATGCTTATAAAGTAACAGTATTTTCCTTGTCAACTATTAAACTGTGTAAACTGCAGTAAGACAATAGTGTTTACTTAAATTTAAAGAAATTGTGGTAGAGCCCACATAACATGCAATTTATCATCTTAACTATTTTAAGTGCATGGTTTGAATTAAGTATATTCACATTATTGTGCAATCATTTCCAGAATTTTTCCCCTCTTGTAAAACTGTACCTCTAGTCCCATTAAGCAGCAACTCACCATTGCCCACTCTCTTTAGCCCTAGAAGCCATTATTCTGCTTCCTGTCTCAATGACTTTGACCTTTAGGTACCTCGTATAAGTAGAATCAAAGTGCATGGCTGTTTTCACTTTGCACGATGTTCTTCCTCAGTGCTTATCTACATTGTCACCTGGCCCATTTACTTACAATAACAAGAGCAACAAATGTCCTCCCCAACACTGACCAAACACAGAGTTACTTCATGTCCTAGATGGCTGAGAGATATCAGAAAGCAGCCAACAGTGTTGGGTGCTGACATATCTGTGTCTGGGAGGCTGTCTGCCCAGCCGAGCACAGGGCTCCGGGCATTTCCGGAGCATGTGAGTTAACATTCTGTAGGTGTTGTACCAAGGTTCAATTGAACCACTGCCTCTGTGAAATGGCCTTTGTGAGAATGAATTGGATCATAACCTCCAGTGTGCTGCTCAGGTCCCTATGTGTCATACCCTTCTCTTCTGATAGATAGTAAAGAGCTCTTTGCACATGATGAGGCCACTTAGAAGCCCCAATAACTTGAGCAACAGCCACATCAGTGGTGTGCTCATCCCAGAAGCTAACACACCAGAAGAAAAAGGTTATATAAACAGACGTGCTTCTGAAGAGAATATGAGCTATCCAAACAGAGAGAAGATGTAGGGCAGAAAAGATCACCCATCACTTTATAGCTGGCAAGAGGGCAGCCAAGGCCACATGCTGCCAAATCCTGATGGTCTTCAGGGACTCCACACATTTCAATAAACTCAATAGCATGTTCTAACATATTCCTGATACTTTTTATAATGATCTAATCAAAAGAGAAGTGGTATTCTCACTATCTGCTTGTCTTTGATAGCTACCCTTGACCCTGTGGTTATGGGGTAGATGCAGATTTGCAAGCTAGAGAAAGCTTGTCATCCCAGCTGAGCTTGCAGGCCCAAGAGGTCCCATTCACCTCCTGCCTCTGCCTAGCTCTTCTCAGCCTCCAGTTCTCAAATCTACTTGTGATTTAAGAGGGCAGGCTACCAATAAGGATGTATATTAGAGCTATCTGTGTATATAAAGTAGTGGGAAGCATAAATTCTTAACATTGCTGTGCCACTTGAATAGCCTGTGAGAATATGGAGATTCTCTAACCCCTACTCACCCTGTGGCTGCCAAGCCCCCAAGGCTTTGCACTACTATGCAAAGGGGTAAGGAGATAGAGGGAAAGCTCCAGGTTCTGGCTTAACCCATTGAAAGGAGGGCATTGACTTCCCTGACTCAGTGGCTCTCAGACTTCAGCAGACTCCAGAATCACATAAACAAAACAGACTGGTGGGACCCATCTCATGGTTCTGACTCAGTAGACCTATAATAGACTTGGAAATTTTCATTTTGTTTTGGGGGTTTGTTTTATTTTTGTTTTGCTTTTTGAGACAGAGTCTCATAGCCCAGGCTGTCCTTAAACATGCTTTGGATTCAAGGATGATGTTGAACTTCTAATCATCCTGCCTACATCTTCCTAGTGCTGGGATCCCAGGCATGTGCCACCATGCTTGGCTTATGTGGTGCTAGGAATTGAACCCAGAGCTTTGTGAATACTAGGCAATTAAACTACCAACTAAACCATATCTCCAATCTCCTGGAATTTGTATTTCTAATAGTTCCCAGGTGCTGCTACTGATGATGATGGTGGAGCCTACACCCCAGAACCAGTGGTTTAAGTTCTTCCAAGTTGATGTTGGTGCTTTCCCATCCTCTTCTGACCACCTCTCAAGCACCTGCTGATACAGCTTGATCTCTGTGCCAATCAGCATGTCCTCCTCTGGAAGCACTCCCATATCTCTTACTATTGCTCTCTTCTCCAATTGCTTGACACCTCATGTTTAGCGTGATGCTGGGGCCGACACTGTGCCACCCACCCCCGGACTCCTTTATAGGATTTAAAGCAGATCAAGAGCGCGTGTTTTGTCATTGCCACATGCCTTACAGTGTCGAGCATATGGTAGTGGCTCATTTAACAAACACTTGTTGAATGTCATAGTTCCTTAAGTGGGGGTGCCAGTGCTTATATTTCATTCCATTTGCCTCTTCTGTGTGCCTTCCCAGCCTCTATACAAGCTCTTCAGCATGTGTTCCTTACATTCAGAGTAGCTTAGTATGGTAGTATGCCATAGATTTTAAGAGGCAAAAAAGCTAAAGATCAAAGAAAATCTCACTACCCCTCAGTACCTGATGCACATTATACTTCTTGCTAAGCAATTATATTAGAAAAGTGTGGCATATAGTGGTTTTCAAAGTTGTTTCATTCTACCAAATTATTTGTGGTAGGAGTATGCCAACTGTATGCAAGCAGCCCTGTGCCAATGTCTCTCTGCACAAAGGGCACCGTGTGCTGCATGAAACAAATCTCTGCCAAGGTTTACCTGACCAGATGGCCTCCAGGCTAACAGATGATTAAGCAAAAGGACACACAGTCCTCATTGGCAGGTCTTGCTGGAGGAGGCGGCATTCTAGCTTCAGTTGCTGTGTCCGGGCTGGAACTCTTCAGCAGCCAGCAAGCTGCCGTCATGGAGCACTTGCAGAAGAGGTCTCCTTCTCTTTTTAACAGGAATAAGTATCTCCAAGGAAAGGGCTCTCTGTGGAGGAAGAGCATAGTCTGTGTTTACATGCAGTGCACATACTCGACAAAAAGCACATCAAGGGCCCACTGTGTGCCAGGCACTGTTGTGGATCTTAGGGAGGGTGGAGCTCAAGTGTTCTGTCTAGTTCTCATGAGTTCTATTCAGGGACATCAGAAGGATGCTGGAAGGGCACCAGCAAAGAAGTTTGTGTCCAGTCTAAACAAGTTGAAGCACACTGTAAGGATGTGACAGTGACCAGTGCCCTCCTCAGGTGTTGACATTCCTCAGCACTGGTAAGAATGGTCCTCTATCTGGATGGTGGTGGCGCACGCCTTTAATCCCAGCACTCGGGAGGCAGAGCCAGGCGGATCTCTGTGAATTCGAGGCCAGCCTGGTCTACAGAGCGAGATCCAGAAAAGGCACAAAACTACACAGAGAAATCCTGTCTTAAAAACAAACAAACAAAAAAGGTCCTCTAATTTCTATAAAGTGCATATGTAATGTTAATATGGAAAACTACTTCAAAAACTGCCATCAGGGTTAACTTTAAAATGATGCGTGCCAAAGGCCGTAGTGGCTCACATGTCATCCTAGCACTTGGGAAGTGGAGGTGGGAGCATCACAAGTTTCAGGCCAGTCGGGACTGTGCGGTGAGACCCTAAAGTAAAGGGGGGAATTGCAAAGAAATAGAAAAATGGAATGATGATTGGAAATTTCCCTAGGCCACAAGTGTCTCCTCAGTTATAGTCTGGACCTTGGGGATCCCTCAGTTCTTATTTCATGGTACATTAAGCTGACTCTGCCCACCCTGTGCAACCTACCCTCTAACAAAGGTGCTGGTGATCCAATGACCATTCTGTCTACCCTGTTCTGATACTTGAACATAAGTAGATCTCAGTTAACACACACATGTCTCCCCCCCCCCGTGTGTGTGTGTGTGTGTGTGTGTGTGTGTGTGTGTGTGTGTGTGTGTGTTATGTGGGGTTATAGGTTTAATAGTTTCTATTACCAATTTAATAAAAATAGATTCGGAAGTGTCTAAGAGAAGAGAGCCTGAGACTCTGTAGAGATCCCACAAGGAAAATAAAAAAGAAACTAAGGACATGATGGAGAAAAGCAGGTTGACACAGGCCCTAGCAATTGCCTTGAATAAAAGACAGAAAACCAGAAAGCCGAGGAGCAGAGCAGAGCAGAGCAGGTGCTTGCCCTCAGAGGAAGGGAGGTGGAAGCAGCTGGCTAGAGGTTAGACAAAAACAGGTTTGTCAGTCCTCAGCAAGTCAGCCACCATAAGTCATAATCAGTTTTCTTTTTCTTCTAAAGAATGAGGAAGCTAGGGGAGGACCTTTGCTCTGAGTTGAGAGAGAAAGAGAGAGAGAGAGATCTACTGCGGCCTGCTGCCAGCTCGTGTGCTCTGAATGAAGAGAACAGGTATCTGCTAAGGCATAGGTGATACACATGGGGTCTCAGGTGAGAGGGAGGGGAGCACTAGTAGGTGTTAGGGGGACATTAGGGGGAAGTCAGGCAAGCCAGGCTGAAGTGGGCAACGTTGAGAGCTGAAAGGGGAGTACAGGAGTGTGTGCTGCTTGTCATAGAGATGGACTGCTCTGCAGAGGAGCCTATCCACAGTCCGCAGTGTGCAAGGCCGTGGTAGTGGGTGGCTCCAGGTGACCGGATGAAGATTGTAAGCACTAGAGGAATCAGGGGTAGGAAAAGGCACTGTTGGAGATGGATCGGGGTGGGGGGCGAGGGGGGCAGAGAGGGAGAGGCTTCCAAAGATGACAGGAGAAGAGGGAGAAGGCTAGGGTTCTGTAAGCTAGTGTCCTCCCAGATGGATATCACTGTGTTCTGGGGGTTGATGAGTCTGTGATAAACGCTTAGCAGTTTGTCAGCAGATAGTGTGCACTCCAGAGGATAGGACTTCTGAAAGGTGGTGAGAGGTATGATCTTGCTCTGCCTGGTGTCCGGCAGAGCTAAGTTAACAGCCTTTACTTTGGCTTGTGGCTGAGAGTGTGAGGTCTATGCAGGCCATTCAATGAGGAGGTGATGGATGTAGGGGAGTGATTACTAGAGCTCAGATCTCCCAGAGGATGCTATCCATTGGCTTGGGATGTGAAAGAGAAGTGATGTTAGAGGCTGGGCATGGGGTTATGAGCAGGAGGCCTCCTGACCCCCCAAACCTGTGTTACTTTGTTGCTGTTGCCAAATATCTGACCATAACAGAGTAAGACAGGAAGAACTTATTTTGACTCATGGTCTCATAGGGTTAGTTCATGATTGTTTGGTGCCATGTGCTTAGACAGAACATTGTAGCAACCGGAGTGTGGAAAGAGAGCTGTTCACTTCATAGTAGACAGGAAGCAGAAAGACAGGAGGGGACTGAGAATATGAAATAACCTGCAAAGGCACACCTTCAGTGACCTATGTCCTCTAGGTAGATTCCATCTTCTAATGTGACCACAGCATGCCCAAAATAGCAGTATCGGGTAGGGACCTGATCAACGCATGAGCCTGCGGGGTACATGTCATACTCAAATCGTAACACTCTGTTCTTCCTGTGAAGGACTAGAAGCTTTGCTGAGAGGATTGTAGCACAAGATAGAGCAGTGCAGTAGAGTTGCATCTTCCCCTGCTTACAGTGACTGCAGGAGAATAAGTGATGGATGGGCTTTGAGACAGTTTAGGTTGAGGCAAACATTGAGTAAACATTTATGTACCAGAGATAAACTGAGTGCTTAGAGGACGGTAGTTACATCTCTTGAGACAGACTTAACTATCATAAAGGGTTTTTTTTGTCAGATCAACTAAGGCATCCTGGTTGCTTATGCACATGGGTTACAACTTAGCAGGGAATAACTTCTAGGTACTGATTGGTATGGGGTGTATAGTCTCTGTGTCTACTAAGGGAAAGCATCAAGAAGACCCTTTTTGGTACAAGTGAACCAATAGGTATAAGTGAACATACCTATTGATTAAGAAGGAAGAAGAAAGACTAGTGAGTGAGGACATGTAAGAGTTCTGTGCATTGGCCTGCAAGATATGCACCAGGGTGCTTAGGTCATCATTTGGACTTTGAATTACTTAAGAGCTTTCTTTTGAAAATTTGTAATGATGCCTTACACGGCTATTTTAGTACTTTCCTTCTTTTCTACAAGTTGGGATGAAGGCATATCTCTTACAATTTTAATTTTCAGTTAATTTTAATTATGTGTGTGCATGTGTGTTTGTGTGGGGGGTATGCTGCCTAGTTTTATGTCAATGTGACACAAACTAGAGTGACTTGAGAATAGGGAACCTAAATTGAGAAAATGTTCCCACCAGATTGGCCTGCGGCGCATTTTCTTGTTTGATGATTGAGGTGGGAGGGCCAGCTTACTGTGCACTGTGCCACCCCTGGCAATTAGTCCTAGGTGGTACAAGAATGGTAGACGAACAAGCCATGGGGAGCAAACCAGTCAGCAGCACTCCTCTACAGCCTCTGCTTCAGTTTTTTTTTTTTTTTTTTTTTTTTTGGTTTTTTTTCGAGACAGGGTTTCTCTGTGTAGCTTTGCGCCTTTCCTGGAACTCACTTGGTAGCCCAGGCTGGCCTCGAACTCACAGAGATCCGCCTGGCTCTGCCTCCCGAGTGCTGGGATTAAAGGCGTGCGCCACCACCGCCCGGCTCTGCTTCAGTTTTTGAGGCCAGGCTTCTGCCTCGATGTCCCTGAATGGCATACTAAAAGCTGTAAGATGAAATAGACCCTTTCCTCTCCAAGTTCCTGTGGTGATGTATGGAGAGGGTTTTTTATTTTTAATTTTTAATTGTATGTGTATGGGTGTTTTGCCTGCACACATGTCTATGCACCATGTGTGTGCAGTGACTACAGAAGCCAGAAGAGGGCGTTGGATCCCCTGGGACTGAAGTTACAGAAGGTTGTCATCCTCACTATGGGTGCTGGGAATGGACCCCAGGTGCTCTAGTGCTCTTATTCTAAACCATCTCTCCAGCTTTGTGTAGAGAGTTTAAACAAGCTGCTGTATGTTAGACCCTAACGCCTAGCATGAAAACTTTAGAGAGATCACCAGATCTGTTTGCATTTTCCCCTCCCTTGAATGACTTCAATGGAAGAGTTTTCCCATATAGTGGAAAGCAGGTCATGTTCTGGAACCGCTGAGGAGGTTGAAACGTGTACCTCCATGTACGGCAGATCAGAAGGCCACTAGGGAGTAGAGGCACACATAACATCCCCTAGAAACAGTGACAGTGTCAGGAGGAGGAGGCTGGGAATGGAGGGAGGACAGTGAATGCCTGATGCAGAGGAGTGCCAGCAGGTTCAAGGGAAGCCTCTCATACTGTAGGTGTGTCTACGCTATGTGCTGACCAATTTTCATCTGTAGATGCACTCGTCTCTCCTTCCACCCACACATACAGTGAAATTTATTTGCTGTAGCAAAATCCAGCAATAGTGACAGGGTTTAGCCCTGACTGGGCCACATTGATTTTCCTGCCACTAGGTGGCCGGAACAGGGCAGTGAAACACCAGGAGGCCTCAGCACCTCACAGTGCCTTTGGTTTCTAGCATGCTTTTCCTACAGCCCCTTTCTTTTTAATGCTCTTCCTCTAAGTAGCACCCTACAAACTGTCCTCACAGTTGCACAGTTTTGACACTGACAAGGAGCTGGCCCCTTGCTTGCTTTTTGAAACACCAAGATGGTGAATTAGAGATGAAATCTGCTGGTGACATCATTCTTTTGCCCTTCTGGGGTTGCTGGGCTCTGGAGGGAGGCCTGCTTCCATGTCCTTACAGAGTCTGGACAAAGAATAGAGATTAGGAGAGAAATTGAGTGAGAAATGCCCTATCACCTTCCAGCATGCCTTCACCTTCTGTAAAGAGCAGAGCTTGTGTTCATCTGGGTGAAGACATGCATTGCAAGGAGAGAGATGCCAGGAAAATCACTCTGGTTCTTGGTTCTTGTGTCCCTGGCATTACTTGGGCAGTCCCATAATTCAGTGGGACTGCTTTTTCAATCCCAAGATCTGCTATGCCTGGGACATGTTTTGTCTGTAAGATGGTTATATGGAGACTCCAAGATCTCAGCATGGCATTTTTCTGGGAAAGAATAGAAAGCCCTTTCAAGTAATAAATAAAGGAAACCTGTTTTGTCCTTTCTTGATGGAAGGGCCCCCCTCCAGGGCTTGCTATATTGTGGGGCAGAATGCTCCTGAAGGATGCACTCCATATTTGCTCTCTTCATACATGTTGTAAGTCGCCTCTCAGTTACTAATCTGAAAGAAAAATCCCATGAAGAGTAAAATATGTGAATGTGGAGGCTCCTTTGTATTATTGCCATCTCAAGTATGATAGAAAAAGACAAAGCTAGGCATCAAGTCTCCCATCTGGTTCCTGCTCTGCTATCAATCAGCTTCCTGACCTTGTACACACCCATTCCACCCTCTGAGCACACAGGACCTACAAGCAGAGGCCTATCACAAAGTGGGAAATTGGGCTGGGTGGTCCCTGCCCAACATTCCCAGTCAAAGATATTAAGCAGGTAGCCAGGAGAGTTGGCAAAATGAGTTCACTTGCCATCCCAGTTTGCTTTCTGTTGCTATGATATAACACTGAACAAAGTCAAATTGAAGAAGAAAGGGTTTATTTGCCTTAAAGGTTATAGTTCACGAAGAAAGGAAGCCAAGGCAGAACCTGAAGGCAAAGACCATTGTAGCAGAGACCATGGAGAATGCTTCTTACTGGCTTGCTTCCCATGGCTTGCTCACCTTCCTTTCTTATAGAATCCAGGACTACCTGCCCACAGGTTGGCACTACCTATAGTGAGCTGCCCCCCCCAACTCCAATCAATCATTAATCAAGGAAATGCCTCCACAGATTTGCCTGCAGGCCAATCTGATGAAGGCAATTCCTTGGTTGAGATTCCCTCTTCCCAGATATGTCTAGGTTTGTGTCAAGTTGCATTGCCCTTAGCTTTTGCATCTTGGGGGTATCACTGGATTGAGATGTTATTGGGATGAGCAAGGAGTTTCTCCATGTTTTGCACTACAAAGGGATAATGAGAAGATTGCCTGGTTGAGAGAATGAAAGAAGACAGAGCAATGCAAACACTTTATCTGTCATCTCCCTTTTGACATGTGTAATGTCTATGAAGGTAGAATGAGAGGTGGTGACAACTAGCAGACTTATCCTGTGTGCCTTAGTAGTTGCCTGCACATGGGAACTAGGGCTTGTAACATTTTCTTTTCCATTCCTTCTCAACTCTGCCCCTACCCCCTACTTTTTTTAGACATCTAAAGCTGAAAGATTTGCATTATGGTAGCACATCATTTTGAGGGAAAGGGACTGCTGATGAAATCACCATATAGACTTGGAATCTTCTTCTGTAGGAATTCCTCTTGTTTGCATCATCTCCATGTAGCTCCAAAAATTGGTGGCTGCTTGGTTGTCTGTCATGATGCT
This sequence comes from Peromyscus eremicus, assembly GCF_949786415.1. Taxonomy (NCBI): domain Eukaryota; kingdom Metazoa; phylum Chordata; class Mammalia; order Rodentia; family Cricetidae; genus Peromyscus; species Peromyscus eremicus. The sequence continues at coordinate 29,137,771 of NC_081439.1, read as the reverse complement.
GGTAGTGCTATCATAGATTTGTTAGTGTGCTTCCTTTGGCTCCTTGCATCCTTCAACACCATTTCCATCCCACATGTCTTGGCTTAACTGTCCCGGCTTGAGCTAAATTAGGCCATGCCACTGGCTGAGTTCATGTTCTCAAGGGTGGCACAGTGTTGTGTGTCTTCCACATTCTTCTCTATGCACGAGCCCTGTGTTGTCTCAAGTCCAAGTGGGATGAAGGGGTCACACTGGATGCATGGGGTTTTTCTGTTTGTTATTGGCACTTCTTAACTTGGGAAGCAAAAATTATTTACCCAGCTGGGAGTGAGCTAGTGTATACACAGCCTGGTATCATCAATGACTTGCTGTGCCCAAAGCCAGAAGATCCTCTGCCTGGAAGACCAAGCAGCCGAATAATAAAGCAGCTTCAGTGGAGACAAGAAATTCAGAAATTCAAGATCATTCTTGGCTATATAGAAAGTTCTAGACCAACCTGGGATACATGAAATCCTGTGTCTAAATAAATTAATGAATGAGTGAACAAACAAGTCAGCTTGAAGAAGCGCTCTTGGTCTCTACAATTAGACTTAGTAAGTTCATATCTAGAGCCTGTCACTTTAATACTTTTGTGACTTCATTAGCAAGTGACTTAGCCTCACTTAGCCTCAGTTTCTTTTACTATATAATGAAAAGCAAGATGTCATGGGCCAGTTCCTCAGGAATCAGACTGTTCCAGCAGAACGTGAGAAGCTGTTGTAGGGCTCCATGCCCATAGAAGCAGGATTGGGCAGAGGGAAAGTTAAGTTGTAATAGTGGGTCAACAAGCACCTCTGAGATCCACAAGGAGCTTTGTAGCTAAAATTGTCCAGTTGAGTTTTCCCCTGTTGGCTAAGGAGGCTCTCTGCAGCCAAGACTTTCTCTAGAAGGACTGAAAACTGAAAGCTGCCTATAACAGCATTCTTGGTAGTAGGGTTTACCACCCTACCTCTGCAAGGGATCCCCCAAGGCATAGTGAATAGCTCCATGGGAGATTGTGAGGGTGCAGTACTCCGTACATGAAGGACTTTATCTCAGTACCTAATGGGTGATGGTCCTTGAGCAGGCAGTAGCTGCTGCTGTTATTTTCATGAGATCTTAGGATCTATTTCTCCCTGTTGGGACTGCTCAGACTCTTGTCTGTGATTTAGCTTCCTTGTTCAGGAAAGCAAGGGGACTTCTATGATGTCTAGTTACCCATCATGCAAGTGTCAAACTAAAACTTCTAAGAGAAAATATGTGGAAATAGAATCACTTTGATTTCAAATTTAAACTTCTTTATTTAGTTTCATATTTCTTCTTATTTCTATTAGTCCTTTGAGAATTTTGTACGGTGTGTTTTGATTATATTCACTTCCCTCCTCAACTCCGCTCAGATCCATCTCTTTTCTCTATCCACCAAATTTTGTGCCCTGTGTTTTTTTTTTAAACTCATTAAGTCCATTTTGTGGTGCTCACATACTCTTGGATGAGTGACCTCCCACTGGAGTACAGTCGACCTACCAGAGGCCACACTCTTAAAGAAAACTGACTCTTCCTCTCCCAGAAGCTATCTCATGCCAATAGCTGCTCAGCTAGGGGTTAGGTTTTCATGTCCACCGGGTAGCAAATCCCTTGCTGGGATTTGGGTTGACTTGAGTTTTGTGCATAGTATCACAACAGCTGTGAATTTGAATGTGTACCTGCCCTGCTATGCCAGGAAAACAGTTTCCTTGTACTCATCCACCACCTCTGGCTCTCACAATCTTTCTGTACCCTCTTCCACAATGATCCCTTAGAATGAGGGAGTATGAGTCTGGGCAGCCTTGTTCCTGCTTTCTTTGGATAGATGGTGCTATTCATAGCCGGCCTTCTCCTGTGTTCTTTTTATTTAATTGTTGTGGGTATAGAAACCCAACAGAGGAAAAACTCTGGCAGGAGCCAGTAAATGATGAAAGGATGAGCTTTTTTCTCTTCTTTAGAGTTCAATAACATCCTTTCTGGGAAAAAAATGGTACCCTTGTAGTGAAGAGACTGTGGTAGAATGGAGACCATCAAGAGCTGCATCCTCATTGGTTATCATCCACTATAGACATGTGCTTCAGTAAATTTCAGAAATTCTGCTATTTTTCAGAACTGAAATTCATTAGCATTGTTGTAAAGAGGCTATAAATATAGTGAAAGGCATTTACAAATAGACATTGTAAAATGCTTACACACCCACAGTCTGAACACTGTCAAAACACCAGCTGCAGCTTCCCTACTTGGAAGGATCAGAACTTTTTTTAAACTACACCTACTGTGTTTTCAAAATAGGCTTGCTTCTAGCTCTAGATAGAAGAGCATTTCAACTGAAACCTGTGTCTAGCTCTTGGCATGAGAGATCAGAGAGCTCAGTTAGAGAGAAGAGCCAATATCCCAGCCTCCTTATACTAGTGTGGCCCATGTTCTAGAATCTAGGGGAGAGTCACTTGGAAATGGTTAGTTCCTATTTCTTCAGGGTGGTTCCTCATGCTTCATCCTGTAGAGCCTTCAGATAAGTCCCAGAAGCATGAAACTATCCCTTAGGTAGAAGCCCTCCCTGGCAAGGGTTCACTACAGGTCACACCAAATGCCATTCGATAGGAAGCCACCCTGACAACTGAAATATAATATTATTTTTTCTTTTTATCAAATGCCATCAGAACAGAGGTCCTAAAATTAGGGTTGGAGCCTCTAGTAGCTATGTTATTTGCAATTGTATTTTTCATTTGTATTATACTCTGTATTTCTAGCAGTTGTGAACCCGAAATACCCTTTACAGCTAAAGTTCTCCATTGATGGCTGCTGTGCTGGAATGTGTTCAGTTCTTTAGGCCTAATGCTGTATTCATTTGCTCAGGCTATCATAACAAACTACCACAGGCTGAGTAGTGGAAATAACAGACATTTAGCTTATCATAGTTATAGACCATTGTAGTAGGAGGGAAGACATGAAAAGATTCTCTTCTGCATGACCTGGAGAGCTGGCTTAGTGTTTCAGACCACTTGCTGCTCTTCCAAAGAACCTAAGTTTAAATCCAAGCACTCAAGTCGGACAGTTTAGAACTGCCTGTCACTCCAGCTCCAGGAACTCTAACACCCTCTTCTGGCCTCTATGGGCACCCCCATACACCCAGAAGCCACTCTCACAAATACACACACATACACATATAGTACAAATAAATAGTTTTAAAATTCTCTTTTGCAGAATAAGCAGGGATCACTAGGTTTACACATAAGTATCAAATATTGTGACAAGAACAGGAATAGAGGGGTGCCGTGAAAGAACCAAGAAAAAAAGACCAAGAACTGAGTCTCTGAATGCTAAAGGATGAGTTACATTTGCTCTAGTCGAGAAGGAAAGGACATCATTCTAAACCTTGATGGAGATGTGGAGATTTGAAGGCATAGGAAAGAATAAAAGTCTGAGAATTTGAGAACAACTGGTTTTGAATGGTAATAATGTGATAAGAAATGTTACACCTTTCTGTAAAAAAATACTTTAAAGAGTAAAAGGCTAAAAGCCTGGGGTGATTGCTTATGCAGTAAAGTGCCTGCTGTGTAAGCAAGAGGGCCTGAACTCAGATCCCCAGCACCCATGGACAACCTGAGCGGTGCTGGACACATTTGGAACCCCACTGCTAGGGAGACAGAAACAGGTGAATCTCTGCAGCCAAGCAGTCTAGGTGAATTGAGGAGCTCCAGGTTCAGTGTGAGGTGCTGGGCATGGCAATACATACCTTTAATTCAAGAGGCAGGGACAAGTAGATCTCTATGAGTTCGAGGCCAGCCAGGGCTACATAGTGGGACCCTGTCTCCAAGTAAATATATGAATAAATAAATACATAGATAAATAAATAAACAAACAGAGGGTGATCAGGGAGGATACCCAATATCAGCCTCTGGCCTCCACAGGCACATGTATACACATGAATGCATATCACAAACACTCAAATGCATGCATACATGCCCCACACAAATATGTAAAATAAACTAAAAGGCTAAAACACTATATCCAAAAGAAAAACAAATACATATAAAAGAATAAAATAGTTGAGTCATACAATAACAGGGAAATAAGAATTAAACAGTAGCAAGATATCCTGAGCACAATAATGGGCAATGGAGTCATTCTAGCCCTTGAAATAGGCTTTCATTTGATAAGAGCCTTCCAGCTGTTAACTCAGAGAAGGCCACAGCAGCTCCAAGATTGACAGTAACTGAGATACATCATGAAACCACGTGTTCTTAAGCAGCCAAGTTTTGAGGAACATGTGATTAATTCCGAAGCAAACCTCCTCCTCACCAACAGCCCCTCTGATGTACTCTTCGGCTACCCACCAGGATGTCAAACCATCTTGCCTTTGATGGCTTTCAGAAGCTTCCCTTCCAGAATACCAAAAGCCAAGCACACTCAATTCCTTCAAATACAATAGTATAATATTTGTATATAGCGTACTCAGTGCTCCTCTGTACTTTGAATCACCTTTATTACTTATAATAATGCTTCAGTGTAGATATCATGCTGTGATGTTATACTGTACTCTTTAAGGAATGCTCACAAGAAAAATCTGTGATCAACATGTAACTTTCCCCTAAGTATTTTCATTTCGTTTTATTTTAAACTGTGTACCTGCAAACAAGAATATGTGCCTGCATGCATGCCTGAAGGAGACTAGAAGATGGTGTCAGATTCCCTGGTGCTTGTGTCATAGATGGTCACGAGCCATCCAGCATGGGTGCTGGGGACTGAACTCAGGTCTTCTGCCAGAGCAATACACTCTCTTGACTATCTCTCCAGCCCCCTCATTTTGTTTTAAAAGTACAACTCTATTTATTGCAGTAGTATCCATTGAACTCAGGGCTTCATGTGTGCTAGGCAAGAACTCTACTGTAACACTATATCCCCGGCACAAACGTTTTTAGTTTTCATTGGAAAATAGTTCACTGTATGTATTTATGGGTATAGTGTGCCATTTCAGTACACACTTATAGTGCATGTTGATCCTATCAGGATAATTGGCATATCTGCCCCCTCAGATATTTATTCTTTCTTTATGTTGGGCATATTCAAAACCCTACTAGCTGTTTTGAAATATTTAATCCATTGCTGCTGACCACAGTTTCTAGTCATCCTATAGAGCATTGCAAGTTATTCCTATGTCTATCTGTGGCGCTTGATTTGTTAATTATCTTCCCATTTCTCTTTTCTCTATTGCCTCATCGGGCTTTGGTAATCACTGTTCAGTTTTCTGTTTCTTTGAGATCAGTGTTAAATTTTGTTTTTTTAAAAATATTTCTGTGGGAGTGTGTCGAGGTCAAAGGTCAGTTTTATGGAATTGGTTTTTACTTCCACGTTTATGTGGTTTCCAGGGATTGAACTCAGGATTTCAAGTGCCTTTTACCCACTGACCCATCTTTCAGCTATGGTTTCTTTTTTTTTTCTGTAGAGGCAGAGAGCTCTCACTATGTAGCCAGGCTGTACTAAATTTTGTAATCCTCCTGCTTCAATTATGTATCCTTGGCTAATCTCAGGCTTGTAATCCTCCTGCCTCTACCTCTAAGGTACTGAAATTATAGGCATGCACTACTATTGCCAGCTAAGATTATTTTTCTTTTTGGTACTAGTAATTCTAAGCAGTGTAAGGTGACACATCACTGTGGTTGTGATGGACATTACTCTGATTATTAGTGATGCTGAACCATTTTTTTATGTACCTATTGTCTGTCCATGTGTAGACCCTCTTTTGAGAAATACTTAACTCTGGTCATTGTGATTTTATTATTGAGTTGTACAATCCACAGTTAGTTGAATCTCTGTGTGCAGAACTCGTGGAAAGTTGACTTCAAAGTTGATTCATGGAAGTTACCTTCAAATGAGTTGATGCTGAGGCTCAGATATCAGAAGTTTTTAAATACCCCCTGCCCCCCCCCATACATCCTACCACACTAAATGGCTTGGTATCTGCCTGAGGCAGTGATTGAGGGCTCTGAATTTTGGTTGTCAGGTATAGAAAGAGTCTGAGATGGACCCTGGCTTGGGGACTCCAAAGCCTTAGGATATTGGATGAGATAGTAAAAAAAAAGGCCTGGCCCATCTGTGAAACTATTTCCCCTCCCAAGCTCTACAGTAGATCATATTCTTCCTCGACTTCTGTTTCAACCTAGCTGTGAATGATCCAGAAAATTTCATAATGCATATATATATATATTTATGGTTTTTCGCTGGAGTTATCGCCAGTCCCACCCGGGCCCGCAGCCACTCAGACCCAAATAAACATGCAGACATTTATTTAAACTGTTTGGCCTAATGGCTCAGGCTTCTTGTTATCCAGTTTTTATATCTTAAATTAACCCATTTTTATCAATCTATAAGTTGCCACGTGGCTTGTGGCTTACTGGTATTTTTACATCATGCTTCCTCTGTCTCTGGCTGGTGACTACTGACTCAGCCTTCCTGTTCCCAGAATTCTCTTCTCTGTTTATCCCACCTATACTATACTTCCTGCCTGGCTACTGGCCAATCAGCGTTTTATTTATCAATCAGAGCAACACATTTACAGCATCCCCAGCAGGGTTTCTCTGTGTAACAGCTCTGGCTGTCCTGGAACTCACTTCGTAGACCAGGCTGGCCTTAAACTCACAGAGATCTGCCTGCCTCTGCCTCTCAAGTGCTGGGATTTAAGGCATGCTCCACCACCCGGCTCATAATGCACATTCTAGAACAGGCTTTATGACATGTTACACTTAGTGAAGGCCCAGCAGAAGAGGGAATAGGATACCAGTACTTACCTATCTGTACTCTAGTGAGGAGTATGTTGGGTGTTTTCTTGAGACAAGAGAGAGATACCTCCTTCTGAGAGTCCTTTACCATAGACCTGCTGACATGCCAATGTGTATTAGAGAATTCTCCTGAGGCTTCACTCCTAGAAGAAGATGTTTGCTGAGAGAAAGTAAATCAGTCTTCTCCAAGGACAAGCCCCCTGATAAGTTAGCCAATCCTAGGAGTTCAGCCCTAAGCACATATAAACAATGCTGAATGATTTCAGCAGCTTGTATTTAGAAGCTTACACATACACACAAAGGCACACAAGCATACACACATAGCCCAGTACATCCTTGCCCATGCTGATCTTGCCAATTTGTCTCCTCTGGCTTCTTCTCTCTGGGACACTTGGTCATGTGGCTATACCCTCATATACACTTGCTTCTCTGCTCAATCCTACCCTCTTCTCCTTTTTTCCTGTTCACTTCCTTTCCCTTTCATGTTTTTAATTGTGTGTGTGTGTGTGTGTGTGTGTGTGTGTGTGTGTGTGTGTGTGTAAGTGTAAGCAACCTCAGGTATCAGTCATTGCCTTCTACCTTGTGTGAGATGGGATTTTGTTCTTATACCTCCTTCCAGCCAGCCATCACTGAATTTGCTAAGTTCAGCTGGCTCACAGACGTCTAAGGAATTCTTCTGTCTCAATCCTCCTATCTTACCTTAGGAGCATTGCAATTACAGATGTGTACCACTGGGCCTGGCTTTATGTGGATTTGTAAATTTTGAACTCAGGCCCCCAGGCTTGTGTGCTAAGAGCTTTAACTCACTGAGCCATTTTCCCAGGGCACAGTCCTGCCTCTTATGAGTATGTCTTTTTATTTCCCCAAGGCCCAAGTGCAGTACTCCATGTTCCATGTGCCCTGTAGAATTCCACTACCCTACACAGGACTGTGGCATGCAGTCATCATGCCTTGTGGACCTATGGTGGTCTGTGTGTCTGTACCGTTCACATCATGAGTCTTTCCAGAATAGGTATTTCCCACCTCGGCCCTCTTCATCCTCCCAGCAGAGGAGGCATCAGACAGATAATTGTGGGAGTAAATCTGTTCTGGTGTATTTTCACTTCAGGCCATGGGAACTTTGCAAAGGCTGTGAGATGAACTATCTCTGTTGTTTTGAAAGGAACAACTGCTCAGCTCTCACTCTCATTTCATGGGGAGGTTCAGCCCTTAGATAACTTTATCTGGGGCTCATCTCCCTAACAGGGCCAAAGAGCTGCCTTTTGGGAGTGATATGGAGGAATCTCAGGCTAGTCTACAAAGAAACTGTGTTTCTTTCCTTATCTTGGAGACTTATTCCCATCCCACGTGTGGGCTTCTTCCAACCCAGATTCTGAGAGAAGTCGCTCGTGTCGTTATGAGCATAGAGTGGGGGTAGGGCATGACCACTCAGAAGGTATCTAATTTTATAGACTTGTACCCCTAGTGCCAGCCTTCAGACTGCCAGATCTCAACTTGACACCTTATGCCTGTCAACAGCCTGGCTGATACCTCAGCCCCAGGCCAGAGAACCTTTTCTCAAGGTTAAAAGTAGCTAACCTTTGACAAGAAGCATTGGCTAAATCCTGTGTTCCTTAAAAGGGAAGCTGCCAGTTTGCCAGTGCTTATTTGGCCTTGGGGCAAGAACAGGCCTGTGTTGCATCCTGTGGAGACAGTGGGAGGGTTTGTGGCTAGAAATGCATTGGCAGAGGGTCATTATTAAAATAGCCATCTTAGAAAATATGTACAGAACAGAGGGACGTCCAGTCTGCTGGCCAGTTTATACCACAGCCCATGTGGCTGGACAGCTCATTGGCTCTCACTACATCCCTTTGGCTCCTTCTACAGGTAACAGCCCCACACACAGCACCCTCTGTAATGTGTGTGCAGCAAGAATGTGGACAAAATGACAAGGACACACTGATTATTAAATGTCTGGACTTGTGTTCTTAATGTAGGGGTGACAGTCCAAAGATTGACTTGGCGGGCAGCGCACTCTCTGGCATCCTGGACAAGGACCTCTCAGACCGCAGCAATGACATTGGTGAGTGAAGACACTGTTCTGCTTCTCTTTGCAGAGTTAGAAAAGAACTACAGGGCCTAGCATGCCTCTTCAAGCAATGGGATGGGCTCCGTTGTGACCACTGAAGTGCCAGGCTGTCAGCCTTTGCTGGGTTTTAGGTGGCCCTGGTTCACAAGGAAAGTAAGTGATGGCGATTTCTACCTGAAGAAAAAATGCCTGGGGTTTTTAGCCTCCCTGGCCTTCACAAAATTCCTTGTAAGTTCTAGTGAAGAGAAATGATGAGTGAACATTTTTGTAGAAGTAGGCGCTTACTTAGTTCATGCTTATCCAGCCTAGAAAAGGGTAAAAATGTAAAATGTCAGGGCTCACTGTAGAAGTGGCACTAAGTACTTTGACTTCGAGGTTAAAATGAGCTTTTTTGTGTATGGTAATTGCCGCTTAGCACAAACATGAGGAACTTTCTTTCCCAAGGTCAAACCAGCACTGTGTGATAAATGGGAAAGGACTGCTAAGGTCTGAGTAAACAAAAGTCAACGTCCTTTTGGGGTGTATCTGGATGGATGTGAGGTGACTGGCAGTGTGGTCTGGGTAATAACCCTTTTAGGATGCCAAGTCTTAAGTCCAGATCTTGTTTTAAGTGCAGGGTCTTTTTATTTGTATCTATTGTCATAAGGTAGCATTCTCTTGCATTCTACTTTAGAAAGCTACATTTTGAAATTGCCCTTATTTTAATTAATGTTTGCTTGTGAGTTCATTATAGATTCACAGACAGATTTTAGAAATGATGCATATTTTCCTCCTCCACATCCCGTGGTACCATCTCTCAAAACTATAGTGCTGTACTGACATTGATGTGTTGCAACTCATTAGTCTTGTTCAGGTTTTGCCTAGTTTTACTGGTATTGTGTATATATAAGTTGCTCTGCAATTTTTATTTTGTGCGTGTCTGCTAACATAGTCAAGGTTCATAATATCTCTGTCACTACCAGAATTCCTCGTGTTGCACACTTCTTTTTTCTTTCCTCTGGTTTTTGTTTTTTGTTGTTTGTTTTGTTTTGTTTCATTTCAGCATTTCTGGGTTTTGGTTTTCTTTTGCTTTTCTTTTTAGGCTGGGTCTCCTTATATAGCCCAGGTGTCCTAGTTTCCTTTCCCGTTGCTATGATAAAATACCCTGGCAAAAAAAGCAACTTAAGGGAGAAGGGTTTATTTTTAGGTCACAATGCCAGGCTACAGTCCATCAGCTTGGGGAAGCCAAGGCCGCAAGGAACATGAAGCAGCTAATCATATTCAAGAGCAGAGAGAATAATGCATGCATACTTATATTTAGCTTGTGTTCTTCATGATAATACAGTTCAGGATCTCTTGCCTAGGAATTGGTACCACCCACAGTGGGTGAATTTTGCCACCTCTAGTATAGTCAAGATAATACCCCATAGATATGCCCACAAGACTACCTGATTTAAACAATCCCTCATTGAGACACTCTTCCCCGGAGATTCTAAATTTTGTCAAGTTGACAATTAAAACTAACCATCGCACTGGAGTAGCCTAGAACTTATTGTAATATATAGTCCAGACTGGGGTCAAACTCAACATACCCCTGCCTTCACCTCCCAAATCCTAGGATTACAGGCATGTACCACCATGTCAGGCTGTGTTGCTCATTTCTAACCACACCTACCTTCCTCCAAGCCTCTCACCCCCAACATCTGGCAGTTAGTAGTGGGATTGATTTGACATAGAAGATAGATTTCCAGAATCATCTGTGTTGGCCACTTAATTTAGAAACAACTGCCCAACAGTTGGCAGGCCTTCCAGTGCAGCAGACTGCTTGACATTAGCAGTCTTCTGCTCTGCCTGATGTGACCCCCCAGGTTGGATACTGTTTTCTTCTGAATCCACTAATCAAATCACATCTTTGCAAACTGCTGACCTGGAGTTTCTGGCCTGACCTTGTGAGGCCTTGTGTGCAGGGTGCTTGGTTGCGACTGTAAATACCAAAAATGTTTGTGCTGCTTCCAGAAGCTGG